>NC_053390.1:785153680-785461942 GCF_905171765.1 Bufo bufo | reverse complement strand
TAAGCTTCCACGGGGTCATGTGTGCCACTGCAGCCAATGACAGTGCTCAATGCTGATGGGTCCCCAAGCGGCACATGATCCAGCAGTGACATGCCTCTTGAGGACAAGACACCACCGAAGCAAGTCATTTGCTGCAGTAACGCACATGGCTCCATCCTTCCAGAAGTTCACAAACTGGAAGACCAGTGAACACAGGTGGGGAGCGCGTATGAATTCCCGGAGCGCGTATGAATTCCCGGAGCGCGTATGAATTCCCGGAGCGCGTATGAATTCCCCAGGGATTCCAGGCTGGAGTGCAAGCTAAAAAAACATTTCTAGACAACCCCTTTCAAGCTGATCATGTGTCTGAAGAGGCCGTGGCGCTGTGGAGAGTTCTGCAGCTTCTTCCTAGGCCAGTGACATCACATTCATTGGTCACAGGGCTAGGCGCAGCTCCGCCCTTTTCTCGCCCATATTCATTGGGGGACACAGGAACCGTGGGTATAGCTATGTCCTCTAGGAGGCGTTGACACTAGTAAAAGCTGTTAGCTCCTCCCCTGGCAGCTATACCCCCTCCAGGCTGGAGAGAGAGCTTCAGTTTTTTCTAGTGTCAATAGGAGGCAAGACCAGGGATCTCCTGAAGATTTTTTATTTTTGTTTATTTTTTTCCTTCTTTTTCAGATGGGAAAACAGTGGACGCCTCGCCTCCCTGTTCTCCCGGGGTCGAGTTGCGCCAGTGCCGGTGTACCGCACTACTGCCTCCCCCACAGAAGACAAGGTGGACCAGGGCAGCCTCGCTCCCCTGCATCCCGCCAGCCAAGGGGTCACCCATCCAAGCCCCCCCTTCCAGCGTCCTGCCACTACGGTGCCAGTAGCTGAAGGGGTGACCCTGCTGGACTAGAGGAGGGGTGAAGATGGCGACAGGAGAGAGAAGAGAGGTGAGTACACGGGACTAGGTGCGTATTTAACCCTCTGGGTTGGTCCCCCCTCCCTCTTGGTGGCAATAGTCTGCGACCAGACAGGGCTTCAGCATAGCCCAGCACCCCTGAAGCATTCCCCTCCGGCACAGGCCGTTTGGTTGATTGAGGAGGACATAGGGGGTTAATAGGTGCAGTATGCTTACTGGCGCCAAATTAGGTGGACTATGTAACTCCCTAGTGCTAATTCCTTATTTACATGCAGGGAGCGGAGCGCAGCAAGGAGCGGCACATATTCCGCTCACAGACAAGGCGGTATTTACCTTTCTCCACCCCTTCCGGAGCGGATGCCGGGCGCGTCGCTCCTGAGGGGGTTAACCACCCCGCGTTCGGCCGGGACCGCTTCGGTGCTCCGGCCGCTATTTTTTGCCGCCTTGCTCAAAGAATATGGCGGCCGTTCACTCATGCGGAGAAGCTCCACCCCCGACACCTCCCACATTTACTCCCCTTGGAGCGGACGCCGTCGCGCCGCTCTGGGAAGGGGTTAACCGCCCTGCGTTCGACCGGCCAATACGGTTCCGACTGCAATTTTTGCCGCCCGCTCAAAAAATATAGCAGCCAGCAGGGCAGACGGTCATACCTGCGGAGGAGACTCCGCTCCCCGACACCTCCCACATTACACCCCTTGGAGCGGATGCCGTCGCGCTGCTCCGGAAGGGGTTAACTACAGCGCGATCGGTGCTACGGCCTGCGCCTTCTCTGCCCAATCCCCGCTATCAACGGCCCGACCGGCGGGGTGACTCCCCCATTCAGTCCGGCCGGTCTGTGACACGGCCGGTGCAGCAAGGGGGGGGCACGCACTCTGGCGTGAATTCTTCTCCCCCTCCCCCAGTCGCCTGCTGAGCCACTGCCTTAACCCTTCATGGTCACCCAATATTCTTAGACTGGCACCTGATTATCTGGGGCCCTTCCCCTAAGTACACTGTACATGAGTGGAGGATTTAACCCCTTACTGCCTCTTGTCATGGAGGCCGACTTCCTAGTTTTATAAAAATAATAATAATATAGGACATGTCCGTCCATATGGGTTCCCCTCCTCAGCCACACTCGCATAATTCCCAATACCGCCTCCGGGCCGTTTGGCTGATGATTCTCCACATGCGCAATCCAGTGACGGACCCCTGCAGGATCCAATCTGTCCTCCGGGGCCGTTTGGTGACGAATTTCCACCTGGGCAATCCAGTGAGGGACCGCTGCAGGATCCCAATCCATCCTCCTGGGCCGTTTGGTTGATGATTCTCCACCTGCGCAATCCAGTGAAGGACTACTGCAGGATCCCAATTCCGTCTTCCGGGGCCGTTTTGGTTGATGATTCTCCACCTGCGCAATCCAGTGAAGGACCACTGCAGGATCCCAATTCCGTCTTCCGGGGCCGTTTTGGTTGATGATTCTCCACCTACACTATCCAATGCGGGACCACTGCAGGATCCCAATCCGTCCTCCGGGGCCGTTTGGTTGATCATTCTCCACCTGCACAACTCAATGAAGGATCTCTGCAGGATCCCAAACTGTCCTACGGGGCCGTTTGGTTGATATATTCTCCACCTGCGCCATACAGTGGAGGACCTCTGGGATTCCCAATCCACCCTCCTGGTTGTTGGTTAATAATTCTCCACCTGCGCAATCCAGTGGGGTCCGCTGAAATCTCCCATCCACCCTCCAGGGTTCTTTGGTTGATAATGCACCGCCTTCGCAACCCGGTGGAGAGACTTCTGGGAGTTTCCGTTCCACCCTCGGGTGGTTTGGTTGATAAGTCCCCGCCTGCGCAGTCCACAACTGCCAGGGGCGAGATTCTGAAGGGTAGCTCTACGCACAAGCGAACTGCAGCAGGACGATTTTCTCCTCGAATATTTCCGCTCCCCTACTCTTCCTCCCTAAAAATCATGCTCAGACACACCCTCCCTCACTGGGGCAGGTCCGTCCAGAAAGAGGGGAGAATCTCTGAGTCGGATCCTGATGTGGGTCCGACGCAATCTTCAGAGATTGTGTCTAGTTGGCCAGCAGTACTGTCGTATGCATTACCCACTTCCTTTGGTGGTGTAACTGCACTACTTCAGGATACAGTGCCTGCTTTATACATTGTCCCCTGCCATAGGTGGACTATGTACAATGACTTGGGGATCGGGACCTGCCATATGCAGATCCATTGGTGGCGCGATGACATTGTCACTGGTTACATTATGTGCTGTATGCATTACCCCCTTAGGTGCACTATTGCACTCCACGGGGTACAGGACTCGCCATATGCGCTAGTTCACTGTGGGCATTCGCCCCCCTTCTTAGGTGGGGTATGCTCCCTACCACTGACCAGTATTTGCTGTATGCTCACACCTTCCTTAGGTAGCTAATTACTCTACCATTAAATACGGTTCCGACTGTCCGCTATCCTTCCATAGGCGGAGTGTTGCACATCACGTGCTTCCGTCGCATTTCCCCCTTTCGCTAGTGATCCTCTAGCGGGGAGTAACTAAACATCTTCTGCGGCACTACGGCTCTAGGTGCCTTCGCTTATTTCCAAGAGGGCGTGGCTACAGTTGGTTCTCGCAGGCGCCCGACACTCTTACCCTAGTGTTATATGGGTGCCACCAGTGGATACGGTGGCTATTCATCGTTGCATCCTTCTTTTGGTGCTGGTTTTGCACCCGATTATGACATCCTCTGTCTTCCAGGGGGTTCCTAGCATCACTTGTGGGTCTTACAGACCCCCCCATCTCCATGGGCCTCTGTTTCTTCGGTCAGTCCTGATATTGTCCGCATCAATACGTAATACATACTCCGTTGTACTTACCTAGTGAGTATGTTCCAGCGAGTCGACTCTTTTCGCTGACTCCGTATTCTCTATCCACCACTCCCCATTCTCTGGGGAAGTGGTCATGCTGGCGACTCTGATTTAGCTCCTACAGCTTGTTTTCCTCCACAGGTGCGGCTTGTCGCTAATGTTCGAGTTCATGGTCGCTGCGGTGGGACATCCCCCTCTGGTAGGGGTCCTACCCTGGAGCTAGCTTGGCAGTTGCGCCTGTTCAGCGCTCTTCCAGGTAGAATTTTTAGGGTTAGCTCCACGTAACTGGGGCAGTGTGGCACATGGTTTCTACGGATAGTATCGGGCCTCTCCCTCAGCTTTTGCGTTGCCGGGGCAAGCGCTGGCTACCACTGTGGTAGCGGTATTATTTTCCCTACATGCTTGGGTTCTTACTGCACTGCCCCTCGCTAGGCGGTGGACTTTTTAGCACCGGATCGGTGGCTTTTACGGGTGTTCCCTCCTCTGCTGGGATATGGGGCTGGCATTGCAGTGTGACTTCCCTTGCCTGGCTTCCTTCCCGGGTGGAGTTCTTTTGGCACGGCCGCTTGATCTTTTGCTACTTCTGTATCGCGTCGGTCTCTTACAGGGTAGGGGCTTAGACCTAGCCTATTACTTCTCCCGTCTTTCCCCCTCTGGCTCATGGTTCATTGTCACCCCGTATGCCTTGGTAGTTCCTATGTTGCTACCTTCCCTCACCTGCGTTGCATGGGGTATTCGTTTGGTGCCTTTCCATTCCAGACACGATCTGGTCCTAACTGGTGGGCTGTGCCGCCCTCCACATTCTTCCTCCTACAGGGACTCTTCCATTGGTCCGGGTGTGCTAACGGTATCTGCACAAGGGCTTCCGCCTTCTCGCCAGAGTTCCAGAAGCATCCGCCATGGAGGTCCTGATTCTCCTTGGCGGGAGTTTCTTCCCCTCCTTCTCAGGGTTCTACGGAAGGTCCGGATGGAGGACATTCAGACATATATCCTAGTCGCTCCGAAACTGACTCGTCGTGTGTGTGATACGCCGACCTCGTTCTCCTGGAGACGTCCCTTGGTCACTGCCACTCAGAGACGTCCTTCTTTCAAGGGGTTCAGTCTTACATGACCTTTTCAATGACGGCGTGGCTATTGAGACCGCCATTCTAACGTAGAGAGGGTTTTTCGGCGGATACCTTCCTCACTATGATTCAGGACAGGAAGTCTGCATCGCCAGTATCTATTCTGGGACCTGCAGGTCCTTCTGAGGTTTCTCTGAAGCCAAGATGTCGCCCTCACTTTGGGGTTTTTCTCTCTCCTTTCTCCTTTAAGGGTTGGACCTTTGTTTAGCCGGGTCAGGTGTTGGCGCTTCAGTCTTGGGCAGCCTTCCAGGTTCCCTGGTGCCCGTGGGAATCTTCTTTCAAGGAGCGGCACATATGGTTCCTCTGTTTCGTCCTTACAGCCTTGGGATCTGAATATGGTTTTCTCAGCATTCCTTCTTCTCCCTAAGGTAGTCTCTGACTTCCATAGCACGTTCCTTTCCTTCGCGCCCTACGGAAGGGAGTTACATTATGGACGTGGTCAGTGCTCTACTCATTATTAGCAGCCTCCAGTCCCCCTCGGCGTACGGACCCCCTTTTTCTCTCAGGAGGGTTATCGCTGGGGATTGGCGGCCCCCAAAGGGCGATTGCACTTTGGATTCGGTCTGGCAGTGCTGCAGCTTACCACGCTCGGAGCGGGGTTCCACCCTTAGGTGTCACGGGTCACTCCCCCAAAGTGGTGGGCGCTTCTTGGGCTAGGAGGAATCGCGCTTTGGCTGCACAGTAATGTAAGGTGTCTCCGGTCCTCCTTGCACATGTTCGCAAGAAGTTGCAAGGTGCATACTTATGCATCGATGGTCGCTACGTGGTCTTGCAGGCGACAGTTCTTAGTTGACTGCACGGGCGCTTGCTTCATGGGGCTGTGGTTTTTCCCTCCCTGTTGGACTGCTCCTCGGACGTCCCATGGTCTCTGTGTTCCCCACTGAATATGGGCGAGAAAACGAGATTTTTTTAAAACTTAGTAGTAAAATCTTTCTCGCTCTTCATTGGGGGACACGGCACCCACCCAGTATTGTTGTTCGGCCACAGTTGTGGCTGTTGCTGGTTAGAACCTGGTTCGGTTCTTGGCATTGTTGCTGTTCCACATTGTTTCGTTGGTTTACTTGCTTCTCCTACTGCTTCTCACAAACTGAAGCTCTCTCTCCAGGCTGGAGGGGGTATAGCTGCCAGGGGAGGAACTAACAGCTTTATCTAGTGTCAACGCCTCCTAGAGGACATAGCTATACCCACGGTCTCTGTGTCCCCTAATGAAGAGCGAGAAAGAGATTTTACTGGTAAGTTTTACAAAAATCTCGTTTTTTCAAGTGAATGGTCCTACAGCGCAATACCAAATACAGCCACTATACAATTTACGGCGCTGTGCTTGATATGCTGTGAGGAGGCCAACAGCTTAATGGTGGAGATCCCGGGAGTCGGACTCCCATAGATCAGATATGCATGTGTTTCTTTTGTAGATGGTCTGGATGCTTTTGTGTTAATGAACTGAGCTGTAAGGTACATTAGTATGTCATAAGTAAATCATAATTTAACCCCTTAGTGACCAGCCTGTTTTGAGCCTTACTGACCAAGCGTTTTTCTTTCTTTTTTCATTGTTGCGTTCCAAAAGCTATAACCTTTTTTTTTTTTTCAGTCTATATAGCTTCGAGGGCTTGTTTTTTGCGAGACAAGTTGTTGTTTTTAATGGTGCCATTTTGGGGTACACTAACTTTCTGATTAACTTTTATTAACTCTTTCTGGGAGGGAGATTGGAAAAAACAGCAATACTGCCACTGCGTTTTTACGTTTTAAAATTTACGGCGTACATTTTTCGGTATAAATAACATAATATCTTTATTCTCTGGGTCAGTACGATTACAGTGATACCAAATACAGATATTCTTTTTTTACATTTTACTACTTTTTTGCAATAAAATCCCCTTTTAAAAAAAAAAAAAAAAAGATAAACATTTTTTTGCATTGCCGATTCCCAAGACCCATAACTTTTTCTTTCTATGGAGTTGTGTGAGGGCTTGATTTTTGCGGGACAACTTGTATTTTTCATTGGTTTCATTTTGGAGTAAATGGCGCTTTTTGATCGCTTGTCATTAAGTTTTTTCGGTGTCAACTAAAAATAGCAATTCTGTATTTATTTTTATTTTTTTTATGGCGTTCACCATATGGCGTTCACCATAGGGGATAATTCATGTAATTCCGTTTTTTTACGGACACGGCAATACCAAACATATGGGCAAGATTTTTTTTTTGCAATTTTTTTTTCATTGAAAAGCGTATTTTCAATGGGAAAAAAAGCATAAATTTTTTTTATGGGATTTTTTAAATACTGTAGAATAAATGTGTGTGTGTTTTTTTTTTTTTTACCACTTAATAGTCCCACAAGGGAACTATAACAGACAGCATTTTGATTGCCATTAAAATGCAATGCACTATCCCTATAGTGCATTGCATTTTAATGGCAATGCTATTCTGACATTGACCAGCAGGCTGCGCCAGAGAGGGGCAGCTTGCTGGAACTTACTGAAGGCTTGTCTGGGGGCCTACATCAGACCCCAGGCAGTCTTCACACATCGGCACTCCGCAATCGCGTTTGCGGGGTGCTGATGGGAGACAGAGGGAGTCCGCTCCTGCTGTCAGCACTTTACATGCCATTGCCCGCGGCATGTAAAGTGTTAAACAGCCCGGACTGGCAGGAGTGACGGTACGGACTGTTAGAGCAGGGCCACGGCTCAAATGTGAGAGCGGGGGACCCGTGCAGCGCTAAGACTGGGCCACCGTAAAAAAGCGGCGGCCCAGTCTAAGGCCTCTTAGTGACCGTACGCAGTCGGCTAGCAAGCAAAAATGTTAAATCTGTATATATCTATATATCTTCATCCTCTCTTTCTATCCATCTCTGTATCTCTATCTATCATACACACAGATGCTCCATGTCAGGAGAGGTGACAGCTTTTATTCCCAGTGCTGGGCAGTTTCCCCCGGCAGTCCTCTTCACGCCATTGATTTTCTTACTCTGGATTTCACAGGTGACCCTGGACCTTCAGAATAACAATGAGAAGTTTGGAGGTTTCCTGCGCGCTGCCCTGGATGTTCTGTCACAGATTTTGGAACTTGCTACACTAAATGATATTGGCAAGGTGAGTCCAGTCACACGGTGTCTCCTGACATGTCTGCTGTTGTCAGTACTTCCATGCTGGAGCACAATTTCCTAAAACGCTAACTCCTGCTGTTCTTCTGGTATTTCTCTTGGAAATGTATGAATAAGCAACCGGGTTTCACCATTCCCCTTGTCAAATAGGCGTTCCTCAGAACACTCTGTGATACCGTTCAGTCAGTGCTGACGGTGTAGGGACGTCCCCTACTGACAAGGGGCATGGTAAAGCTAAGTTGTCAATTTATTCCAGAAGCCATAAAAGGAACAACCCAATGCAAAGTTAGAAGAAAAAAGGCTCCAGCATTCATGATTTATAGGAAACACTAAGGGAGCCATTTTTTAAGCTGAAATACGCCTATATTAGGCGTATTTCTGGCGCAGATTGCGGCGCAGTGGTGAGTTGCGCTGCAATCTGCGACCCTTCCCCGCTCATGCCAGGTCTCAAAAAGTGGGCATGGCGGAGAAGGGGAAGGGCCAGTAGGACCGTCTCATTTACCATTTTGTACACCTGTTTCAGGCGTAGAAAAAGGTCCAAGTATAAGGCAGCTCAGAAGCCGTCTTACATTTAGAAGCAGCGGTGGATCCACTGAAGTTATGAAGAGGCCGGCGCCTCTACATATCTCCAGCGGATCCAGTGCAAGGGTCACCAGTCTTAATAACTGTGCCCCTAAATTTACTAAAACAGATATGTCAGAAGGGCTGACGGCTCCTCTCTAAGCTGTTAATGCACCCTTTCTGAGCATCCAATTTTACAACTAAGGTGCTAGAGGTTGCTTAGGGTATGAAGCGCAGGTGTCAATGGCTGCATGCAAAACAGTGAGGCCATTAGCAATAAATTTAAGTTTTTAGTGGAATTATTTTGTTTTAAGTGGATCTTTTCAGTACTGCACCATCCCATTCTAGCTGTCCTTTGCATGCCTCATGGCCTGTCCTCTGGCTCTCTGCTGTGACCCCTCTGATCTTCATATTTTCCTCAAGCTGCGCAGTCTCTCCTTATGACTGCTGGGAGGAGCTTATATAGGGTTTGTCACAGACTCTGTAAATGATCAATGTAAGGTTATGCACATGGGAAGGAATAATGCAAGTCACCCGTACATACTAAATCGTAAAACACTGGGTAACACGGACATGGAAAAGGACTTTTAGTGAACAGCAAACTAAGCTGTAGAATCCAGTGTCGGGCAGCTGCTGCCAAGGCCAATAAGATAATGGGTTGCATCAAAAGGGGCCCGTGATGAGAACATAGTCCTACCACTTTACAAATCACTGGTCACACATGGAGTACTGTGTTCAGTTCTGGGCTCCTGTGAACAAGGCAGACATAGCAGAGCTGGAGAGGGTTCAGAGGAGGGCAACTAAAATAATAACTGGAATGGAGGGACTACACTTGGACGAATGTCTTTTTTTTTTTTCCAGCCTTATAAACAATGTTACCATGTATGTAGCATGCACTTTATGCTGTAGTAGCACCCTTTATTTTGTGTAATGTGTGCTTGTTACGGTCATGTGTGTAAGCTGGGGACTTTATGTAAGTGGCTGCTAGTTATTATGTGAGCAGTGACCTAATGACTTTAAATTGATGTCTGCTCTGGTCGTGTTGCTCCCTCTGACATCTTGCTGTTACTTTTGCAGTGCGTTGAAGAAATCCTGGGTTATCTTAAATCCTGTTTCAGCCGTGAACCGGTGATGGCGACTGTCTGTGTGCAGCAGGTGAGATTACACCAGCAGTGTAATACTTTTCAGAACTTACTCTGTTTCGCTCTTCTTAGAACGAAGCCACTGTTATTAGGGGGAAGCTCCAGGGAAACGTATTATTGTTATGTCACCATCTAACACATGGTCCTGACTCCTCCTGTGATTTGCAGCAGCTCTGACTCAGATCAGAGGCCTCTGACACTCGACCCCCACGTGCTCGATCAGCCTTTTGCAGATATTGCACTGCAGTGCTCCAGTGAGTGCTGCAGCCTCTTCCTAGGCCAGTCACTTCATTTCTTGATTACGTGGCCTAGGCGCATCCCATTCCCATTCAAAGGAATGTGGCTGAGCTGCAATACCAAGTACTGCCACTATACAACGTACAGCACTGTGCTTGGTAAACTGCGGGGATGCTGCGGCACTCATCGGAACACCATGGCCTCCTCAAACAGCTGATAGACAGGAATTCTGGGTGTCGGACCCCCACCGATCAGTTACTGATTGTCCTATACTGAGATTAGATCAACACTCGGACAACCCCTTTAACGTGATTGCACCGCATTTTTCCTTCATGTTGTATGATCAAGCTGAAATTGACAGTCTTACAGAATTGGACCACCATGGAGGACATATGGTCTCTGTGAATAAAAAATATATTGTCCCATTCATTGCTCCTGAGCAATCTACGTTGATACTTTTTGCATCTCTAGCTTTGTGTTGGTGCTTCTAACGCCAAATAAGAAATGTTGCTCAAAGAATTGAGGTAGCGTTTATGTCTAACCATCCTCTGTTGAGCATTTAGTGATCTAATCATCTGTTTTCTGTCTTCAGCTATTAAAGACGCTTTTTGGGACTAACTTGGCATCACAGTTCGAGGCTTTATCTTCTAACCCGGGTAAATCACAAGGCAAGGCTCAGCGCTTGGGCTCCTCTAACCTGCGACCTGGCTTGTACCATTACTGCTTCATGGCACCCTACACGCATTTCACTCAGGCCCTGGCTGATGCAAGTCTACGAAATATGGTTCAAGCCGACCAAGAGCAGGACACATCGGGGTAAGATCACGTATCCAGTGACGCCCCCATCCGTCTTTATTTTCACCTTTAGGCCTCATGCACACAAAAGTATTTTCTTTCTGCGTCCGTTTTTTTTTTTTGCGGACCGTATACAGAACCATTCATTTCAATGTCCGCAGGAAAAAACAGAAGTTACTCTGTGTGCATTCCGTTTCCGTATGTCCGTATTTCCGTTCTGCAAAACAAATAGAACATGCCCTATTATTGTCCGCATTTCGGACAAGGATAGGACTGTTCTATTAGGGGCCAGCTGTTCCGTTCCGCAAAATACGGAATGCACATGGAAGTCATCCGTATTTTTTGCAGACTGCAAAATACATACGGTCGTGTGCATGAGGCCTTATGATGAGAAAACCATTATATTTTCCTCTTACAGATGGTTTGATGTTCTCCAGAAAGTTTCTTCCCAGCTCAAGAACAGCATTACCACCGTTCCTAAGCATCGGGCTGACAAGGTAATCTTCTGCAATGCAATGATTCATCATAAAGGTTTGTCACTGACCTTCCCGGTTATGTCTTTACAAGAGGTGATTGTCCCAGTATTTAACCCCCAACCTCATTGTTCACACTCACACAGAGTTGACAAAGCTAAGGTAGTTCTTCTTTATGGCATTATTTCTAAACTAGACCCTGCAGGTATTTTGACTGACCAACAGGTATCCTGCGTGAATTCCACAACCACCTCTAATGGGGATGTTAAGTGTCACACTTGAATTTACCTGTTATCAATAGGAATTGACCATTAAAGGCCATGTCCACCAACCAATTTTTCTTGTACTAATCTACAGTGAAAAATGAAGCCATGGGTTTTAATTGTAAATTTCCTATCGTCTTGGGTCTTCAGCTACTATGCAGACTATGCATCTCCATGATAACAGACAACAGCCTCTGTGTAGTGTAATCCTGCAGGAAGGAATATGACTACAGAGTTTGTTTGCCATGGAGACACATAAATGCGAAAAAGAAAATTGGTAGCTGCGCTCAACTGTGTTGAATCTCAAAAGAAGCACGGACGGTGCTGGGAACGAAGCACAATGAACGTAGTGGAAAAAAAAAAAAAAAAAAGTCCAGCTTCCAAAAAAGTGACAGCCTTTATTCCATGTGCTAGAGAAAATCGAATTCAGACACAATGTCTACGTGTTTCTGATCGTGCAACCGTGATCCTTACTCATGATTAAAGATCACAGTTGTACGATCCGAGATGTGGTGTCTGAATTGGATTTTATCTAGCACATGGAATAAAGGCTATCACTTTTTTGAAAGCCGGATTTTTTAAAACATTTTTTTTTTTTACCATGAAGACACATAGGTTTGTATAGAACAGGGATCGTCAACCTTCGGCACTCCTTCTGCTGTGAAACTACAACTCCCAGCATGCAAACATGCTCGTCTGTTCTCATAACTCCCATAGAAGTGAATGGAGCATTCTAGGAGTTGTAGTTTCAGAACATCTAGAGTGCTGCAGGTTGCTGATCCCTGGTATAGAAGCTACAGAAAAAATAGTAGTACGTTTTTTAGTCCCAGCTGTATAATAAAGTCCCAGCTGTATAATAAAACTGCTAAGGGAGTGGCTACAAGTTGTCAGGTATTTATTTCATATAATTTTTATGATTTCATATCTTATGATTTCATATTTTTATGAAATGTGAAAAATAAAAAATTTAATTCGCGGACATATAAACGCTAGTTCTTTTATTGACAAGATCTAAAGTTAATTTGTGCAGATAATGAAACAGGGTGCATTAATTATATAAAATATAATTTATTACAAATAAATACATGCAGTAAAAATGGCATACAAATGAATACAAGGATAATATCAAAATTGACCACAAGATGATGCTCCACCGTTTACGCCGGGCTCATTTAATTTACTACACCAAGTACAATACAATACTACTCTCTTTTTAAAATCAAATTATTACCGATTAGTGTACTGATTATCAAAATATTATAATGTAACAACAACAATAAAACAATAGAAATGAATCTGTGGAAAATCCCTTATGCTCAATCAAAGAATATGGCAGTAAGAGACACCTTTATAAATACGCCCGTTGGCCTAACTACGGATAATAAAATCCAATCAGAGATTCCACTCTGATAGCAATATTACAGGAATTCTAATGATGTGCACGTTTATTAAAATTTCCCATAAAATTGTTTTAATACTATTGACCCACTAATAATGGGGTCTCAACTATATGCCAATTGGAGCGATTTATAATTACTGCAAATGAAATAGATTATACATTACCCCTGGCTTTGGGATAAAGAGCTTTTAGAATGGACCCAGCTTTCCAAGATTTAGATATGTCCCGTCCTGTGGTACGTTCCTGACGTGTGAAGTGATGCTGATGAATGAAATCCTTGTGAAGTGTTTGTGAAGTCCTTGTGAAGTTTTTCTTTTGTGAAGGGTCCTGATCTCCCAAAACTGGATCAGATATTTCAATCCTTATCTATGCCCATCCCCTCTTGGATTAGGGATTTCCAATTAGATAAGGTGGGTGTGACGTATGTTAAACATGGGGATGATGTCATTTAATTGACATTCCTTAGAAACTTCTGCCCATCTACCACTTGATGGCACTGTTGTATCATATAACAATTTTGAATATTTTAAGAATTAACACATATATATATATATTGTTTCATTACCACTTAAACTCTGATCTCTTCCACCTTAAATCAATTAGGAGGGACTCTTTCTGACACTTTGCTCAGACTGACTGGCGGTATCAGAAGTTTCCCTAATCCCTGAATTTATGGGGCAGATAAGGGTATAATGGTTCTTCTGGTTTGTGTATCTTAACTGTCTCAGCTATTGAGTAATGATGTTTGAAATAACATCAGCTCCTCTAAAATTAACCCTATTTAAGAAATTTCAACTTAAACACTCTCTATATCCCCTAGAATATATCCTCTCAGTGAGATACAGACACATAATGATACATTAATAATATTCGGTTATAATACATCAATATTGCATAGTATATATGAATCATTAACAAGTTCAAACGCTAAATGAATACACACAGGAATATATATATCTATATGTGAATATATGAATAGATATCTGTTCCACACCAGATGTGTTTTATGGACGTCTCTTATCAGATCATGGTTTAGCCATGAAACACCCATTGTTCCTCAGACAAACAAGTTTAGAGAAACCAGTGTAGATAAATCCATGTCTCTAAACAATAATACGAAGTATAATGCTCCCTATATATTTACTTTTAACACATTGAACTTGCCATGAACCCATCTTGGTTTTTTCCAGGTTCATGCTGATCACATGCTGTTAAAGGCAATGATCATCCATATTGAATATAGTATCATCAGATACATTGTACACTTATGTAGACCTTCTGGGATAATATACTCTTGTTCGTCAAGATGAACCCCGCTGTATCTTGTAGCATGATCCCCGACGAAGGACCTGGCACAGCAATCGGCTCAGCATGGAACTCCTTCCCCAAGATCAGGACGACGTAGATAATGGCAATCATCTTTGATGACATCTTACGTCTATAAAATATTGTATGACACATATGAGTATATACATTTTTTTTACTTTATTCTGCAAAAAAAGAGTTACTATTACCATATACCTCTGATTGGCATAAGTTCTTTTCTTGGACAGAGTAAGTTCTGGTTTCAGAGGTGAGTTAGGAGACATTTTGTTACAGAGGAAATGTACATCAGGATGGGTTAGTATGCGTTAAAGATGTAGAATAACAGATAACGTTTTTCCGTTCATACGGTACCAATCCTCATTTCCGTCTTTAGCTGGAACCATGAAGTCTTTTCACCTCTTTTCATCCAACTCCTTCAATCTCTCGAAGTCGTGCACTAGGATGACAAACACGTAGCTGATTAATGTGCACCCATTTTTCAATAAACTCATCCCCCTTAGGGATTTTGATCTTGTAGACCACTGGAGATAATTTGTCAGTGATGACATAGGGACCTTTCCAGGAAGGTAGGAATTTTCTCTCCTTCACTTGATCCCGAGCGAAGTAATAGAGATATACCTGATCGGAAATTTGATACTCCTTCTGTGTAGTCTTCAGATCATAATATGTCTTGGCACTCACTGCGGCTTTCTCTATATTCTTCTGGGCGAACGCAAAAGCATGCTGAAGGTGCTTGCGTAAATTTTCCACATATTGATGCGATGTTGTAGCATTGATCAAGTTATGGTCTGTTGTCCTGTAAAGTAAATGCTGGGGTAACACCAGCTTCCTTCCCGTGATCATCTCGAAGGGAGAAAGCTTAGTTGCTGCGCTTGGGGTGGCTCTGATGGCCATAAGCACCAAAGGCAACTTGACATCCCAGTCCTTACCAGATTCATTGAAAAACTTTTTCAGGATGTTTACAATGGACTGGTTGTAACATTCTACACCACCACTAGAGGCTGGTCGATAAGCTATGTGTAGCTTCCTCTTTACCCCCAGGATTTCCCACATCTTTGTCATCACCTCACTGGTGAAGTGACTTCCACGATCAGATTCGATGCGCTGGGGAAGACCAAATCTAGAAAATACATGGTTAATGAGCAGAGATGCACATGCGCTTGAACTGCATGTTTTGCACGGCAAACATTCCACCCATTTGGTGAACATACAAGTTACGGTTAACATATACTTGTTGCCTCTCGATGAGGTCGTTACTGGTCCAATGAAGTCAATTTGGATGTCTGACCATGGCATGGACATCCCCCTTTTCATCAATGGTGCCCGATGAGTGGGTCCTTGTGGCTGGAATTGAGGGCAGATTAGACATCCCTGACAATATGTTCGCACATCTTGCAGCATATGTGGCCAGTAAGCGTAGTCCCGTAGTAACTCGTACGTTATTTTCTCACCTCGAATACCAGCTGTTGGGGCATCATGTGCATGTTGTAACATCAGACCTCGGTATGCTGCAGGTACTATCTATTGCGTGATACCATTCTTAGAGGTTCTTATCAGCAGTTCATCCTGTAATGAGATTTGGGACTTACCTTTCATCAAAATTCGTAACTCCTCCTTACCCATACAGTCTTCCGTGGTTATGGGATAATTGTGTGGATCCTCAATGTGCTTATAAAAGAGACCAATAATTGGATCCCCTTTTGGCTTGCAATGAGATCCTCACTAGGGGAATCTTGGCTCCACTGCGCCACATTGGCTTCAGCTCCCTTTTGGGCCTGACTCCTTGTCATAGCATCCACTTGAATAGTTCCCATGAGGTCATCAACGTCAAAGACTTCTCCGTCAATGGCTGCTTGCTTGGCAAGGGAATCTGCTAGGTCATTCCCCTCTTTATCCATGCCTGGATATTTTGAATGACCTCTTACCTTCTTCCAATAAATGATAAGACTGTGGGCGGTAACTATCTCATCAATTTTACAAAACATCTTACCATGCTTTACTGGCTTGTTATTACTTCTCATCGTGTCGGATCTTTTCCATCCGGGAAAGTACTCCACAAAGCTGTTACGAATATAGTCGGAATCTGTGATGATTACAAACTCCTTAACATCATATTCGATAGCCATTTGTATGGCTTTGTACACAGCAGTAAGTTCTGCAACTTGGCTGCTTTTGGAACCAATTTTGTATCCAACGGATACATTCAGGAATGTATTATTCCATACGACTCCAATACCTGCAACTAATGTACGTTCGGATCCTTCATCGGCATGGACGGAACAGCCCTCTACGTACACACATGGTAACGATTTGCAATACTCCTCTTCATAAGATTTATATGGTGATGATGATTGTTCATCCAGGAAATCATTTTCCGTTGACTCACTTTTACGTTCCGTATGGGTACAGTCATGGAGTTCTGCTAATCCTTGAGCAACTGGGTTTTTATTATTTTGTTTGTACCTGATTTCCAATGGCCATCCCATTAAGGACATTGTCCAGGCGGTTATCCTGCTGTTTGACAAGTTTCCATCTCTTATACGATCACTCTGCAAGTATTGCAGTGGCTGATGTGCGGTCTCCACAATGATCCTTTCGCCTTGGATAAAACTCCTAAAATATTGCAAAGCCCATACAGTTGACAATAATGCTTTCTCACAATCATTGAATTTTACCTCAACCGGTGACAAGGACTTGCTGGCATAGGCGATGATCTTGTTTCGGTTTTCCTGTTTTTGGAAAAGAACTGCACTTATGCTTTTATCAGTGAAACCTGTTTCCACGAAGAAAGGTTTTCCCCCCTTCTGGATAAGCAAGGCACGGAGCCTGGATAAGTTTGGCCTTGAGCTCGGTTACAGCTTGCTCATGACGCTCATTCCATTCCCATTTTATTCCTTTTCTTTAGCAACTGTAAAAGAGGTTTTGTAATTTCGGCATAATTATCTATGAACTTACGTGAGTAGTTCATCATGCCCAGGAATGATCTCAACTCTTTGAGATTTGTAGGAGATTTTGTCTTGGTCACTGCTTCCACCTTCTTTTTCTGTGGGTTAATTCTATCCGCAGTGACTTCATGACCTAGGAAATTAACCTTGGTCCGGCACCATTGAGCCTTCTGCAAAGAAAGTTTTACACCTGTTTTCCTCAGCTGGGTTAGTACATGCCTCAACTCCTGAATATGTTCCTCAAAAGTTGTACTTTTTATCAGGATGTCATCCACATAGGATAAGGTACCTCGTTCAGTGGCATCAGGCATTGCCTTATGCATGAACACTGCAAACTCATGGCCTGCATTTATGTACCCGAAGGGCAGTCGGGTCCATGCATACTGTCGTTTGCCAAATGTAAAGGCCAGTTTGTACTGATTCCTTTCATCTACCTTAATCGTCCAATATCCTTGTGCACAGTCAAGGGCAGTGAAGATTTTGGATCCTTGTATTTGTGCCAAACACTGGTCAATGTATGGCACGGGCCATCCGGACATGTAAACACGTTTGTTTAACTGTCTTAGGTCCGAGCAGAGACGAAATTGACCGTTAGGTTTGAGGACTCCAAGTATCGGATGATTGAATGAACTGTGTACTAGACGGATGATACCTCTCTTCTCCAAGTTTTTGACGATTTCCGATAGTGACTCGTAAGCCGCCAGCGGAAGTCGGTATTGTTTTACAAAAACAGGGGGTGCATCGGGATCTGTCTGGATTCTTGTAACGTGTAGGTCTGTTTCCCCACAGTCATAAGAATCCTTGGCGAACATCTCCTGGAACTCTGTGAAGAGCTCCTTTAGCCGTTGACGCTTCGACTCGTCGGAACATGCGTCAGCCATGGAGATTTGTTCTTCCACCCGCTCCTGAAATTCTGGGAAAATCTCTGGCTGACTTAACTCGTAAGCTTCTTCAAGCTCACTAGTTAAATCGTTCTGGGTGTAGCATACCTTATCCTTTCCTGGCTGGTACGATTCATACTCTTTTTCATCGATCTCATGGTTGAAAACCAATGATGATTCTTCGACGTGGCATGTACCTTCTTCAGAGCTAAAGGATAAACAGAGTGGATGTTAAATAACCCCTCAGGGGTTGAGGAAAAATGTTGTTCCACTGTTTGTTCCTCTGTCAGGTATTCATCAGGAATTATTCCAATAACATCATTTTGGAATCCAAATGTGTAGTATTCCGAATCCATAGCCAAACCAATTACGGTGTCTTTTTGTAGGGATATGCTATGGGAAACCATGTTATGAATTACCATATGTAACGGATCCTGGGGAGTAGGCTTTACCTTTAGGCCGAGTTGCTGTATTCTGTTGGATAAACAGATCAACGCGTCTGTGTTCTTCAGCTTCTGTCCCTTCTTTACTTTAATGGGTAGAAGAAATGGTTTGCATCCTTCAGGAATTTCAACTTTCACAGCAACCATGATACTTACGGCATAGGGCATCTGTTGTCCCCATCGTAAGGCTTGTTCTACATCCTGGAATCCCTCTGGGTTTCCCGGCAATCTGGACCATAAGGTGTTATTCACCAGGTCAATCTGTACGGCAAATCGGTGCAGAAGGTCATTACCTATATACATTTGATACCGTGGTTCATTTATCACGATGAAAACGTGCTCCGTAGTTTTATTTCCTATGAAGATAGACAAAACGCATCTTGCAACCACATTATGACTTTGGGAATCTCCATCCAGATCATGAACCCATTGGTCCTGTGGAGAGAAACTTTTAATCATTTTAGGATTGGTGATCTGTTTCAAGAGTCCTAGGCTTATGTAACTTGCTTCGGATTTCAAATCCAACTTGGCAAATTTCACCCGGGCTATATTGTTTACCTGTACGGGAATCAATAAATTGTTATTGACCTTTTCAATCCGTACCATCGATTGAACGTGCCTTGTCAGGTCCGCGACTTCGTGATTCCCCCTTTCAAGAGAAATGGTTAATATATCATCATCCAGAGTTACCTTTTTGATTTTGTCCCTCTGGATGGTAATGATGTGAGCGGCACCATTGACATCTTCCTCGGGCTTACCATTCTTCAGGATTGTGACCTCCGGTGTTTGATTGTTCCTGAAATGCACTTCAATAGAGCTAGGTTTCTCTTCAATCACATGACAACTGCGTTGTGCTTGTGTGTTGCAAGAGTATTCATAGGCAATGGGTGTCTTCACCTGAGTCCATACTGCTTCATTAATGAAATCAATTATGGGACTCAATCTTTTTAATAAATCGATTCCTATGATCATCCGATCAAATGGAAGATCCACAATCAATGTGGGATGTCTAATTGTCTTCTTGCCAATTTTAAATGTCAACCAGGATGTTCCTTTTACCTGTAAGGCATCTCCACCCACACTTATCAAAGAGCCATCAAATGACCTTAATCGTGGCTTCTTTGATGTTAAATCTAAGACCTGTTGGGAATAAGTGCTAGATAAAATGGTGGCTTGTGATCCAGTGTCTATTAATCCTTTGATTGGTCCGATAAGTTCATTCTGGAGATATATATCCACAAAGTATCGGCCGTCCACCTGAAATAAATCAGAGAAAGTTAGGATGTTTACCCATCTGCTGTCTGAGAGGTTGACCTCTTTGTAGCTCCGTGACCTCTGCATTCCGGAGTCTCTCAGGACAAGCTGGAGGAGCAGCGTCAGCCCCCCCCTTTGGGACAAGCTGTGTGACACCACAAGTCACAGCTGGCTCACGGCTAGATGCTGGAATGATGGGATTACACACTGGAATAGACATCTAGTCATATGAATTGACATCATTAGACTGCAAGACAAATGACATATTAGACATTTCCCCCCTGGCCCTAATTTCAGGGTCAGAGGTACTGCAAGGAAATATTGAATTAGGAATCACATCAGATCCTACCACAATCAACTTAATGTCCTTACAGTGGCCTGGGTTCTGACCCGGCCCAATTTGTTTTATGATGTTGAGCTGGGACCTGGAGTTGCCCCTAAAAAAGGCTCAGGCTGTTTTCCTGGAGATACCTGGGACAACTTTCTCACAATGTCACTCAACTGGGCCACTTGTTCTGCCAGCTGATCAAACCTGTTTGGTCTGGGCACATTGTGGCTTTGCTGGGCACCCTGGTTATCGGTAGGTGACCTACTCCTGGGTGAATTTGAGGATTCCTGCCTATCTTCCCTCTGTTGTCTGGGTCTATTATCCCAGCACCTGTAACCCTGATAATTCCTATTGTTATAGGGCCCATATCCCTGGGGGCCTTTATTGTAATAGGGACGGTAGTTAGACCTCCCATTACCTGAATTATTCCCCTCTGATCCATTAGTATTTTGGGTTTTGGTCTGTTTGGGCGGTCCTACTTGTTGTTGCTGGGCTTGTTGAGCAGGTCCTGTAGACTGAGGGAACCTTCGTGGCTGGCTTTCAAATCCCAAGCTAGGGTTTACCTTAGCTATAGCTACATTTGCTCTGGGGATTTTTTAAACCTTCTCTCTGTTGCATGGCACTCACTGATATTATACAGCGTGGTGGCATCCGTCACCAATCAATCCAAGGGGGCATCAATATCCAGATCTCTGGCTAAGTTATATTTGATCTGGGTTGGCATAGCGTCATAGAATAACTGTTTGAATTCTTCAGATTCCCAATTTGGGGATCTATATGCCAATCCATAGGCATTTTTGAAGGACAGAGAGGAATTCACGGGGACTCTGATTGGGTCTACACGTAAGGCTATATATGTCCCGTTTTGCAGTGGTGGTTCGGTACGGTCCGAATTCCAATTTAACCTCATGCAAAACACTTGGCCAATCTTGAATGCCTCTCTCCCCAAATGAGGTAAAGTAATGACTATACTTATCATCAAATGCCCATGGAAGGAATCTGATTCGGTCAGCATCAGAGTATAATTTTAAAGAATCCATAGTGGATTCATACAGTTCCAAGTGATTGGCTATCTGAGAAGAACCTTTCTTGGAAAATTTGGATACTGTATTATTCAAAAACTTAATTATGCTGGCGGAGCTCTGATCCTTATCTTAATATTGGGAATTTTTATTCCTAGAAACCACCTCAGCATATGTTGGTCGCCTGTGATCCTGTGGCAAGTAATAAGTCACATGCTTCCCCACACCACTGTCAAACTCACATGCACTTTCACAACTTTCATGAGACTTATACGGCACAGGTGATTTAACCCTAACATCTCTTCTCAGGGGAACATGTGGAGAGGAACTTCTAGGGGCTTCCATGTTATTGGCATCTAGTAAGGCGGTTGCAGTTTGGAATGCCCGACTCAATTGGGTGAATGCCTCCCGTGTAATCATGCCAACACTTTCAGGTTGCTGAGTATCTTGGATGGGGTCTGCTTTAAGAGCATGTGATGGCATGTCTGGATAGTGGGGAGTAAGACATGGAGGGTCAGTATATCCCACAGCGTTAGATGGATCCCTTTCAGCATTGACTATATTATGGGCTGATCCATCTGTCTGTTTAATTTTGGAATACTGGAGATATAAATCCTCTAAATCACTTTTTGCCTTTTGGTATGCATCATGGCTGTGACTAAGGTTGTACTCTAAGTCTTTGATCTTCGCTTCTGCGGATTGTAGTTCTGATTCTATCTTGAATATATATTTTTTTGTAGCCATTATAGACTCATACTTATCTTTGGAAAGGGTACTGACCGCCAACAATGCATACAAAACAGGTGGCAATGCACATAAGAGGTGTTGGTCCCTCTTGGTATTATCATTTGCCAAATCTATATATGTCCGGTATCTATCAACCATGCCACCTAACTTCCATATATCTCAACGTTCTTCATAGGCTCTTGCCTGCAGCTCATTAGTCCATTCATCTATATTTTTATCTAACTTCAAACAGGAATAAACATATTTGATAACCTTAGGGATTATCTTTCCTGGGTCAGATGGACTATCAGCTAAAACCTGGCCATTATCTGGGTCGCTGCCTGTTACACTCATGATTTTGATCAATAATCAATAACAACAACAATTTGACTTGCCAATAAGGATTAAGGAATATTTTCACTAATTGCACAAATTGGTTATAGAAATATCTCAATCAATCTCAGCAGTGCCTCCAAAATATGTCGGGTATTTATTTCATATAAGATATGAAATCATAAAAATTATGATTTCATATTTTTATGAAATATGAAAAATTAAAAATGTAATTGGCGGACATATAAACGCCAGTTCTTTTATTGACGAGATCTAAAGTTAATTTGTGCAGATAATGAAACGGGGTGCAATTAATTATATAAAATATAATTTATTACAAATAAATACATGCAGTAAAAATGGCATACAAATGAATACAAGGATAATATCAAATTGACCACAAGATGATGCTCCTCCGTTTACGCCGGGCTCATTTAATTTACTACACCAAGTACAATACAATACTACTCTTTTTTTTTTTTTAAATCAAATTATTACTGATTAGTGTACTGATTATCAAAATATTATAATGTAACAACGACAATAAAACAATAGAAATGAATCTGTGGAAAATCCCTTATGCTCAATCAAAGAATATGGCAGTAAGAGACACCTTATAAATACGCCCGTTGGCCTAACTACGGATAATAAAATCCGATCAGAGATTCCACTCTGATAGCAATATTACAGGAATTCTAATGATGTGCACGTTCATTAAAATTTCCCATAAAATTATTGTTTTAATACTATTGACCCACTAATAATGGGGTCTCAACTATATGCCAATTGGAGCGATTTATAATTACTGCAAATGAAATAGATTATACATTACCCCTGGCTTTGGGATAAAGAGCTTTTAGAATGGACCCAGCTTTCCAAGATTTAGATATGTCCCGTCCTGTGGTACGTTCCTGACGTGTGAAGTGATGCTGATGAATGAAATCCTTGTGAAGTGTTTGTGAAGTCCTTGTGAAGTTTTTCTTTTGTGAAGGGTCCTGATCTCCCAAAACTGGATCAGATATTCCAATCCTTATCTATGCCCATCCCCTCTTGGATTAGGGATTTCCAATTAGATAAGGTGGGTGTGACGTATGTTAAACATGGGGATGATGTCATTTAATTGACATTCCTTAGAAACTTCTGCCCATCTACCACTTGATGGCACTGTTGTATCATATAACAATTTTGAATATTTTAAGAATTAACACATATATATATATATATTGTTTCATTACCACTTAAACTCTGATCTCTTCCACCTTAAATCAATTAGGAGGGACTCTTTCTGACACTTTGCTCAGACTGACTGGCGGTATCAGAAGTTTCCCTAATCCCTGAATTTATGGGGCAGATAAGGGTATAATGGTTCTTCTGGTTTGTGTATCTTAACTGTCTCAGCTATTGAGTAATGATGTTTGAAATAACATCAGCTCCTCTAAAATAAACCCTATTTAAGAAATTTCAACTTAAACACTCTCTATATCCCCTAGAATATATCCTCTCAGTGAGATACAGACACATAATGATACATTAATAATATTCGGTTATAATACATCAATATTGCATAGTAAATATGAATCATTAACAAGTTCAAACGCTAAATGAATACACACAGGAATATATATATATCTATATGTGAATATATGAATAGATATCTGTTCCACACCAGATGTGTTTTATGGACGTCTCTTATCAGATCATGGTTTAGCCATGAAACACCCATTGTTCCTCAGACAAACAAGTTTAGAGAAACCAGTGTAGATAAATCCATGTCTCTAAACAATAATACGAAGTATAATGCTCCCTATATATTTACTTTTAACACATTGAACTTGCCATGAACCCATCTTGGTTTTTTCCAGGTTCATGCTGATCACATGCTGTTAAAGGCAATGATCATCCTATTTTGAATATAGTATCATCAGATACATTGTACACTTATGAAAATGCACAACAAAGTGCTGCCCTGAGTGACATGTCTGCCTGCTGGGAGAATCAGCAGCATGTTGTATGTGTAGAACTACAAGTACCAGCTGTATAATGACACTGCTAATACACTCAGGATCTTCCCCCTACCTTCTTGTGCAATGCTCTCTCTAGTCTGTCAGCTCCAGTGCCCAGCATTGTCTCCTCCCTGCCTGCTACCCAGTCTGTGCAGCTGAAAGGGTTAAGAATCCTAGCAGAGAGCAGACAGCAGTGAAGGGGGCGTGGCCAGCACAGCGACCTCTCCTTTACAGGCTTGTAAACAAACTTTATCAGAGCAGGGAGAGAAGCTGACATCACAGGTCATGTGACCCTCAGTGAAATCTGAAAAACCAGCCACTGGAGATAAAGTGAGTTAATTGGAAAGCTGTTACATTTGCCCAGTTAGGAACATAGAGCAAAAAAATAACTCTGACAACCCCTTTAACTGTAACTTTCAGTGGTGTATGGACACCGTATCTGTTTTAGCAGTCTATTATAGAGTATGTTTGCTCCGTTAATAAATTATAGTGTAAATGTAATAGGCAATCAAAGTTCTCATTTTTTTTTTTTTTTTTGCAGAATACTATTCATAATCACATTCGCCTATTTGAGCCATTGGTGATCAAAGCCTTGAAGCAGTACACCACCACTACATCAGTGCAGCTTCAGAGACAAGTGCTCGACCTTCTAGCCCAACTTGTCCAGCTTCGTGTCAACTACTGCCTGCTGGATTCTGACCAGGTAATCTGTGCTTTAGCTGCAGACGTTGGGTGACCTTAGATTTGCGGATGGGTTACGCAGTTTGTCAGAAGCAGACTTAAAGGGGTTGTCCCCCTTAAAAAGATACCCACCGTTGGACCAGTGAAGACCTCGATACTTACCTGCTCTCTGACACTCTGGCTGGGCTGTCTTCACCAGACTTCTGGCCCCCACTTGGAAACTTTATGGATAGGGTCATATGTGACGCTGCAGCCAATGAATTCTCTCAGCGGTGGTATGTTCCTCAGTGGTACGTCACAAAAAAACAACAACCTGCATAACTCCTTTTTAAAGGAGTTGTCCCATGACAAATACTGTCTGTATGTGGTGTCCTGGCTGTCTCCAGCAGTCCCATAGAGTTGGATGGAGCGGCAGTGTGCCTGCTTGGCCTGACTTTCCATTTTGAGGTGTGGAGCCGCACGTTCTTGTGATTAGTGGGGGTCCCAACAATCAGACCCTTATCTTACTAGTAGTGTTCCCCTCTCCTCTGGAATGGGGACAACCTCATCTAACCGGTATACCACTTCAAGCTGTAGCTCATAAATCTGTAAATGTCCCCGGCTACCATGTTTGGGGAATGCAGAATCGTGATCTCTTCATCCATAGGATGCAAGATGGCAGCTGTCATGTCATTTACCCATGTGACTGCGTTCTTGGCTGTCCCTGGCTACTGCTTTTTTTTTTTTTTGCACAGGTGTTGAACAGTAAGTGAATGAGTTCAGGTACCTACTGCAGAACCATCTGTATATGTGCAGCATTGAATGCGTACAATTACTAATCAGCACCTGTGCAAAAGAGGATGCAGCCAGGGATGGCGGAGAAAGCTGGCATGTGGTTTAATTACACGATGACTGCCTTCTTGCATCCTATGGCCGTGAATTTTGCAGGTCTGTAATGTTTGCATACCCCATACATGGGCAGCTTGCGGCCTTTTCTAAGGTAAAGTATAAGGACGTTTACAGATGTTTGTTCCATAACTTTAACTTTAGGGCCTTTTTAGGAAATATTTTTATAAAGTTTCTGACCCCTTTTAGGGTACTTTCACACTAGCGTCGCTGGATTCCGGCAGGCAGTTCTGTTCCGGCAATCTGTATGCAAAAGGATACCATTTGTAGACTGAGCCGTCTCCGTCTCTCCGGTTGTCATCTGGAAAAACGGATCCGGTATTTATCTTTTTCACATTTTTTTTAAAGGTCTGCGCATGGGCAGACTGCAAAACCAGATCCGTTTTTCCGGAACACTTGGGGCCGGATCCGGTATTAGTTCATTTCAATGTTGCCGTATCCGACATTCCGGCAAGTGTTCCGGAATTTTGGACGGAGAAATTTCTGTGCAAAAACTGTACAGTGACTGAACTGAAGACATCCTGATGCATACTTAACGGAATGCTCTCCATTCAGAATGCATTAGGATTAAACTGATCAGTTTTTTTCCCGGTATTGAGTCCCTAGGGCGGAACTTAATACCAGAAAAGAAAAACGCTAGTGAGAAAGTACCCTTAAGTGAGTAAAGTGGACTGTAATTCCATCCTGGTATTACATAGTTATGCCAAGTCCGACAGAGCAGCTCTCTACTCTAGCTAATAGAGAGGTTCCTTAGCAAGATTCCCCTCTCTCCATATGTGCATACAGTAATCGATTAATAGGCCGTACATACTGGCTTACCTGCGAGGATAACCCCTATAAAGGTTTTTCCCTGCTTTAAACATATTATTTATCGTCCCTGTGTGATTTAGAGGGAGTCTGTCATCAAAGTTTCACCTTTTTAACCCTTCCCATAGCTTTCTAGCAGCCTTACAGTTAATAAAAAACGTTACCTTTTATAAGCAATCCTGGACTTATAAAACCGTCAAAAAACATCTTAGTAGCATATGCAAATGAGGGCTCGCAAGTGCCCAGGGGCGGCGTTACCCTCGTAGGTGCCCAGGCAGCTCAGCCTTATCGTCGCTTCCCCCCGCCCATCCTTTCCTTCTGACCGCCCATCTACTTACTTCTTGTTTCGCCGAGATCCCGCGCCTGCGCACTCAGTCCGTCGGCCGGTGCATGCGCACTGCGATGCCCACTCCTTGTACGGCATCACAGTAATTGAAGTGACGATAAGGCTGAGCTAGCTGGGCACCTACGAGGGTATCGCCGCCCCTGGGCACTTGCGAGCCCTCATTTGCATATGCTACTAAGATGTTTTTTGCCGGTTTTATAAGTCCAGGATTGCTCATAAAGGTAACGTTTTTATGAACTGTAAGGCTGCTAGAAAGCTATGGGAAGGGTTAAAAAGGTGAAACTTTGATGACAGACTCCCTTTAAAGTTTTAATCCATAATTTTTTTTGCCTTTTAGGTCTTTATTGGTTTTGTTCTAAAGCAGTTTGAGTATATCGAAGTGGGTCAGTTCAGGTAAGCTTCTCTCCGTCTGGGTTCACTGTCTTTAGCTCCCCACTCCGCTTTCCATTGGAGGGGGAGTACGTTTGAATAACCAAAACCGATATTCAGATGTACATTCACATTTTCACTCTTTGACCTGCTTTCTGTTCATGTCTGGCTTTTTAGACCGCTATTCTGTCTGCCCAAAAAAGTCAGAAACAGAGACTGAAGGCAGGTCAAACGGAGTGCAAAGATGAATCCATTAGATTCTGTCTGCCTCACTGAAGTGAATGTACCTGCTGCATAGAGGTTTGGGGTATTCAGATATATATCCCAAGGGAAAGTCCAGCAAAACGCTTAAATGCAGTGTGAATGGGGCCTTAACGGTCATGTTACTTGCTTATTAGCTATGTCTATAATGAAGATAACTTGTCATGGGTTTCTATTAACACAACAGGGAATCAGAAGCCATCATCCCGAATGTATTCTTCTTCCTGGTACTACTGTCCTATGAGCGCTACCATTCCAAACAGATCATTGGCATTCCCAAAATCATCCAGCTGTGTGATGGCATAATGGCCAGTGGGAGAAAAGCTGTGACCCATGGTAGGTAGACATTACATATGACAAATGGTGGTCCCATTACAGTTTATTAGTAGACTTGTCCTAGATGCAATTATCAGGGATTACTGGGAGTTATTATTGATGACCTGTCCTCAGGATAGGTCATCAGTATCATATCAGCGGGAATCTGACACCCGGGACCCCAGCCAATCAGCTGTTCCTAGGCCAGGTGACGTCACGTTCATCAGTCATGTGGCCTAGTTGCAGCTCAGCCTCATCCAAGTCAATTGAGCTGAGCTTCAATACCAAGCACAGCCGATATACAATGTACAGCGCTGTGCTTGGTGAGCGCCACAGCTTCCCAAAACCGTTGATCGGCGGGGATACCAGGACTCAGACCCCAGACAATGTGATTTTGATGACTTCTCCTGTGTATAGGCCATCAATATTATTTCCCAGATAATCCATTTAATCCATGCACATTGTAGTATTATAGCAATGACTGTTGTCTCTGTATTGTAGCTATTCCAGCACTGCAGCCCATAGTCCATGACCTATTTGTATTAAGGGGAGCAAATAAAGCTGATGCCGGAAAAGAGCTGGAGACTCAGAAGGAAGTTGTGGTGTCAATGCTGCTCCGACTGATCCAGTATCATCAGGTGAGGAGGCATCATCCATTGCATTTATAAAGACAGTGCCCAAACACTAGGATCAAAAAAAATTAAACCTGAATTCAGTAATTCTACACAGGACAGGTCCTCTCTTTTCTTATGATTAATGTTATCTGATGGAAGCAGTGATAATCGATCATATCCGTCTCTGTTTAGCCCTAATGAGTGAGCAAGTCTGTGGTTTAATGGATGTTCAGACCAGAGACGTTTATGGAATATACACCTTTTGGTATGCTTTTGGGAGCATGGGGGGGACCATGACCCTGGTTTTGCAGTCCAAGGCAGCAGAAGGTGGTAGCGCATTCGATGCATATTCATAATGGTGAAAACTTGCCTCCTATATGCCGTCGACTCTGGCCATCTTAGGTTTTAAAATATTGCTTACAGAACCACCGCACACATAAGTGGAGATCTTGCCTATAAGGTACTAACAGATACCGTGCAAATTGCATATATTTGTTTGGTCAGCAAACGCATTGAAAAAATGATGCTGAAATATATATGTTGCCTCACAATACGGATTTCAAAGTGCAATTCACATGTTTGTCACCATTGGGTTCCCTGTCAGGTAGGGAACTATGTATTGCTGTTCTCTACCCAGACCACTGCCCCTACCAACTCGGATGATCCATCCTAAATGAAGTCCCCAAGTGGGCGACGGTCCTTAGCCTGACCAAGTGCACAGGGTCCAATACCAGGAGATAACATCAGAGGCAAGGCCACAGACAGCAGACAGAGGCAAGGCCACAAACCGGCAGCAGGTCAGAGATCCAGAATCTAGAGAGGACACAGAGCCACGTTTGTGAGGCATGAAGACCAATCACAGGCAACTGTGGCCAGTAGTTGCCCATTTAAATACTTTGCAGAAAGGAAGCGCATAACGCCAGCGCAGAGCCTTATTGGCCCAACGTTACCTGGGCTGGATGCCACATTAAAGGAGTTCTGCAGCCCCTTTTTTTTTTTTTACACTGATGATCTATCCTCTGGGTTTCTGGGTGTCAGACCCCCTCCAATCAGATGCTGATGATCTATCCAGAGGATGGGTCATCAGTTGAAAAGAACTGCAGAACCCCTTTAATGGAGTGACGGATTAGAAGCCAGCCTCGCCCCAGGAGCATGGACACGTAAGTACATGACAGTCATGACACACCGGGTTACCCTGTCTTATAAGTTTGTAGCAAGGCATTATGTCCTTGATATAGCTCAGAACTTTGTGTTTATAGGTCCTGGAGATGTTCATCTTGGTGCTGCAGCAGTGCCACAAGGAGAATGAAGATAAGTGGAAGAGGTTGTCCCGACAGATAGCTGACGTTATCTTACCCATGTTGGCAAAGCAGCAGGTATGTGATGCTATCGCATGGGTTTCTTGAACTCTTGGTATTTTGGCATTTGACCCCGTATTTTGTCTCCTAGATGCACATAGACTCTCACGAAGCACTGGGGGTGTTGAATAGTTTATTCGAAACATTGGCCCCTTCGGCCCTACGTCCTGTAGACATGCTGTTGAGAAGTATGTTCGTCATTCCGTACACTATGGTAAGTAGAAGCAATCCGTTTGCTTACATCATGTATGAAACGCTCTGAATCCTAGTGGGTAGAGAATCTTATGAGTCATTTTGTGTGCTGGTATCGCACAGGCCTCCGTGAGCACCGTCCAGTTATGGATCTCTGGCATCCTGGCGATTCTCCGTGTCCTTATCTCACAGTCCACAGAGGACATCGTCCTGTCCCGGATCCAGGAGCTGTCCTTCTCACCTCTCCTGATATCATGTCAGAACATCACTCGATTGAGGGACCATAACCATCAAAACTCAGAAGAGCATGCTGAGCAGAACCAGATCAACGTTCCTCCAGAGGAAACCTTTTCACGGTAGATATTACTCTTCAGCCCATCACCCAGAGGATGTGATGAGATTGATATGGTAGGGAGAGATCTACAGACACAAAGTCAGTGTGTCAGACCCTGAACCGTTTAAATTAGGCAAAATTTGGCTGTCCTTACACCGCTTTTGCAATGTACGTCAGAAATATACATCAGGAGGATTTCCTGACTGATGCCTTCAATGTATGCTCCTGTATAGGATTCAATGGTGGCATACCATGTCCATAACCCATACAGGTTTTTTTGTGTTTTATACTGGATGTCTCTGTAGAGGATAACCTTGCTATTCTATGCAACACAACAAAAAAGGTTTACTGACGTACACCAGCCCTATAGAGATCAGTAAGACATGCATATTTCACACGCCTATGGAATATATTTGCGGAATACACCTCCCTCAAACATTTCTGATGTACACGCCAAATGTACACTGAAAATGCAGTCTGAATGCACCCTTAGTTACTGATTCTATGCTTTTAAAGCGTTTCAGTGAGGCCATGTTCACATCACATTGAAACCTACAGTATAGCTATCTATCTAGTTATAGATCTTTTTTTCTCTCTCTCTCTCTCTCTCTCTCTCTCTCTCTCTCTCTCTCTCTCTTCCTTCCTCTCTCTCTCTCTCTTCCTTCCTCTCTCTCTCTCTCTCTCTCTCTCTCTCTCTCTCTCTCTCTCTTCCTTCCTCTCTCTCTCTCTCGCTCTCTTCCTTCCTCTCTCTCTCTCTCGCTCTCTTCCTTCCTCTCTCTCTCTCTCGCTCTCTTCCTTCCTCGCTCTCTCGCTCTCTCTCTCTCGCTCTCTTCCTTCCTCGCTCTCTCGCTCTCTCTCTCTCTCTCTCTCCCTCTCTCTCTTCCTCGCTCTCTCCCTCTCTTCCTCGCTCTCTCTCTCTCTTCCTCGCTCTCTCTCTCTCTCTTCCTCGCTCTCTCTCTCTCTCTTCCTCGCTCTCTCTCTCTCTCTTCCTCGCTCTCTCTCTCTCTTCCTCGCTCTCTCTCTCTCTTCCTCGCTCTCTCTCTCTCTTCCTCTCTCTCTCTCTCTTCCTCGCTCTCTCTCTCTCTCTCTTCCTCGCTCTCTCTCTCTCTCTCTTCCTCGCTCTCTCTCTCTCTCTCTTCCTCGCTCTCTCTCTCTCTCTCTTCCGCGCTCTCTCTCTCTCTCTCTTCCTCGCTCTCTCTCTCTCTCTCTCTTCCGCGCTCTCTCTCTCTCTCTCTTCCTCGCTCTCTCTCTCTCTCTCTTCCTCGCTCTCTCTCTCTCTCTCTTCCTCGCTCTCTCTCTCTCTCTCTTCCTCGCTCTCTCTCTCTCTCTCTTCCTCGCTCTCTCTCTCTCTTCCTCGCTCTCTCTCTCTCTCTCTCTTCCTCGCTCTCTCTCTCTCTCTCTCTTCCTCGCTCTCTCTCTCTCTCTCTCTCTCTCTCTCTCTCTCTCTCTCTCTCTCTCTCTCTCTCTCTTCCTCGCTCTCTCTCTCTCTCTCTCTTCCTCGCTCTCTCTCTCTCTCTCTCTTCCTCGCTCTCTCTCTCTCTCTCTCTTCCTCGCTCTCTCTCTCTCTCTCTCTTCCTCGCTCTCTCTCTCTCTCTCTCTTCCTCGCTCTCTCTCTCTCTCTTCCTCGCTCTCTCTCTCTCTCTTCCTCGCTCTCTCTCTCTCTTCCTCGCTCTCTCTCTCTCTTCCTCGCTCTCTCTCTCTCTTCCTCGCTCTCTCTCTCTCTTCCTCGCTCTCTCTCTCTCTTCCTCGCTCTCTTCATATATATATTGTGGGGATTCGCTCTGGTAGACGGGGTTTGCGGACGGAGTACAGAGGCAAATTACTAGTTCTTAAATCTAACTTCTGTGTTTATTAACACCTAAAGCAAAAACAAAATGTCACTTTGCAGTCTTGGTGTTAGTTCACACACAGTGGAAAGTCCACATAGCAAAAATAACCTTGTTGGCAGTTCTGCCTCCAGCAGTCCATAGAAGGCTTTTAGGGGGCCCGTTTCCCTTACAGACAGGTCTCTGCCCTCCAGCACGGCACAAGCCTCAGATCCCAGCACACACACCTCCTGAGCTCCACTGTCAGACTGAGGTAATCCTCCTCACCTGGCAGTGCTGGCTGGTTTTTAGGCCTGTCAAAACCCGGCCTGGAACATGGGGAGTAGTCACCCACCCAGTACTTTGACTACTCCGTCCCGGATCAGCTATATAGCCATAGTAGGTATGGATCGACCGATTATCGGTTTTACCGATATTATCGGCCGATATTCAGGATTTTGACAGTTATCGGCATCTATTTTGCCGATATTCCGATAATGTATGGGGAACACAGATCGCGCTGCTCTCAGCGCTCTCTGTGTTCCCTCAGCAGCACAGGGGAGAAAGAAGCCGTGTCTCCCTCCCCCTGTGATGCTGCTGCTGCCAATGAGAGGAGAGAAGACAAGAGGAGGGGAGGGGCTGTGGCCACTGCGCCACCAATGATGTTGACTTACTCATTCATTCAAATTGAACAGGAGGCGGGAGCTGGCTGCAGAATCACATAGCCGGCTCCCGACCTCTATGAGCGGTAGCTGCGATCCGCGGTAGTTAACCCCTTAGGTGCCGCGGATCTCAGCTACCGCTCATAGAGGTCGGGAGCCGGCTATGTGATTCTGCAGCCAGCTCCCGCCTCCTGTATATGAATAAATGAGAGATTTATCTTCATTGGTGGCGCAGTGTGGCCCCCCACCCCCGTATTAAAAACATTGGTGGCGCAGTGCGCCCCCCACCCAAGCCCCCCCAGTTTTAATCATTGGTGGCAGTGGCCACAGGGTCCCCTCCTCCTCCGATCGGAGCCCCAGCAGCCTGGGGCTCCGATCAGTTACCATGGCAGCCAGGACGCTATTGAATCCCTGGCTGTCATGGTAAGCTCCATGCTGCTGTGTGCACAAAGCACAGAGCAGCAGGGACAGTGTGAGCTCCTATTCACCCTGATGGAGATCTATCAGGGTGAATAGGACAAGGGTTCTAGTCCCTAAGGGGGTTAAAAGTTAGTAAAAAATAAACACCAAAATATTAAGTATAAATAAAAAAGAAAGATTTACAAAAAAAAAGTACACATTAACAATAAAAATATTCATTTTCAGCAGATGTGTGTAGGATTTTTTATTTTTATTTTTTAATTAAATTTCACAGAATATCGGTATAAATTATCGGTATCGGCCCTAAAAAATCAATATCGGTCGATCCCTAATAGTAAGTATTAAGGTGTCAAACAGCAACTGCTGCTGACACATAAAAACCGGCTCTTACTCCACCGAGGCCAGCAACCTCAACTTGACACGTATCTATCATCCACGATGATTCCTTGTACCTTCTTACAATATACAGTACAGACCAAAAGTTTTATTTATTTTCATGACTATGAAAATTGTAGATTCACACTGAAGGCATCAAAACTATGAATTAACACATGTGGAATTATATACATAACAAACAAGTGTGAAACAACTGAAAATATGTCATATTCTAGGTTCTTTAAAGTAGCCGCCTTTTGCTTTGATTACTGCTTTGCACACTCTTGGCATTCTCTTGATGAGCTTCAAGAGGTAGTCCCCTGAAATGGTCTTCCAACAGTCTTGAAGGAGTTCCCAGAGATGCTTAGCACTTGTTGGCCCTTTTGCCTTCACTCTGCGGTCCAGCTCAACTCAAACCATCTCGATTGGGTTCAGGTCCGGTGACTGTGGAGGCCAGGTCATCTGGCGCAGCACCCCATCACTCTCCTTCATGGTCAAATAGCCCTTACTTTCAAAGTTTTCCCAATTTTTCGGCTGACTGACTGACCTTCATTTCTTAAAGTAATGATGGCCACTCGTTTTTCTTTACTTAGCTGCTTTTTTCTTGCCATAATACAAAATCTAAGTAAAGAAAAACGAGTGGCCATCATTACTTTAAGAAATTAAGGTCAGTCAGTCAGCCGAAAAATTGGGAAAACTTTGAAAGTAAGGGCTATTTGACCATGAAGGAGAGTGATGGGGTGCTGCGCCAGATGACCTGGCCTCCACAGTCACCGGACCTGAACACAATCGAGATGGTTTGGGGTGAGCTGGACCGCAGAGTGAAGGCAAAAGGGCCAACAAGTGCTAAGCATCTCTGGGAACTCCTTCAAGACTGTTGGAAGACCATTTCAGGGGACTACCTCTTGAAGCTCATCAAGAGAATGCCAAGAGTGTGCAAAGCAGTAATCAAAGCAAAAGGTGGCTACTTTGAAGAACCTAGAATATGACATATTTTCAGTTGTTTCACACTTGTTTGTTATGTATATAATTCCACATGTGTTAATTCATAGTTTTGATGCCTTCATAGTCATGAAAATAAAGAAAACTCTTTGAATGAGAAGGTGTGTCCAAACTTTTGGTCTGTACTGTGTGTGTGTGTGTATATATGTGTATATATATATATATATATATATATATATATATATATATATATATATATATATTTTTGTATTTATTTAATTTACTTCCATTGGAGGTATACATCAGGTAAATACTACTGACATACACATTCGACTGAAGGCTCTATCTATTATGATGTGGACAGGGTTTAATATTGCAATACCTATAGTTATGTGTATTATAAGCTATTCACACACCCCCAGCAGTATTCCTGCTCATTTGGAATCCATTCAGGCACAACTAAGGGCGTATTCACAAGACCGCAGTGTTTTGCTGATCCGCAAAACACGGACACTGGCCCGTGTGCGTTCCGCAATACCGCCGCCGGTACCCACTGCCTTCTATTCTTGAATTAATATGTTAATTACATTCATTGGTGGCGCAGTGGCCACAGTCCCTCCCCTTCTCCTCCCTGCTATCTCCCCATTCGTGGCAGCAGCATCACAGTAGATAGGGAGGGACTCCCTCCTTCTCCACTGTGCTAGTGAAGAGAACATGGCACGCGCTGAGAGCGGCGCGTGCCCTTGTCCTCTAACTGATGCTACGATGCGCAGCTGCTTCCCAGCTCCACCACTAGAGCTGCACTTGAAGAGGCAAAGAGCCGCATGCGGCACAAAAGCCGCAGGTTAGCCACTCCTGATCTAAACAATGAATATAATATTTAATTGTGGGGCCAGCTCCACATAGATCTCTATTAGGGTGAATAGGACACGGGTTCTAGCCCCTAAGGGGGCTATTAGTAAAAAAAAAACACCAAAATACTAAAAGTTTAAATCGCTCCCTTTCCCAATTTTACATATAAGATTTACAAACAATAAAAAAATAAACATTTACATATCGCCATGCCCAAAAAAGTGTGAACTATTAAAATATTTAAAAAATATTTCCTATGCAGTGAACGTTGTAACAGAAGAAAAATCACAACCGTGCAATTCGCCATTTTTAGTCACCTTGTCGTCCGTCCGTCCGTCCCAAGAAATAGGATAGGACTGTTTATTATGGGCCGGATGTTCCATAAAATATGGAATGCACACGACTTTGAGCATTGTGATCTGATCTGAGCATGGGGAGGGGGGTCAGATTTGAGCATGGGGGGGGGGGGGGGGTCTGATCTGAGCACGGGGAGGGGGGGTCTGATCTGAGCATGGGGGGGGGGGGGGGTCTGATACTGGGAGTCTGATTTGTTATCTGACCTGAGCATTGGGGGGTCTTATTTTAGGGGTCTGATTTGGACTTCTGATGAGCATTTGGGGGTCTGATGAAAAAAAAAAAAATCTTATTTTTCTCCACTAAAACCTAGGTGCATCTTATAGGGCGAAAAATAAAGTGACTTGTACCATTTGCATGATCCAGTGAGGAGTAATACCTTTTAAGTATGGCTCCACCTGGTGTTCACAGTGTATAGTAATGTGCACGTCCACCTAAAGAGCTAAATGCTGGAGTACAGACATGCTCAGTGCTCTTCTCACAGCGAGATCTCTGCCTAGTGACCCTCTGTTCCCTGCTGGGCAACAGAAATCTGAGGAGCTGAGCCTTGGCAGGAGCACGGCAGTATTGCTGAAAAGACTCCTTCTGCAGGGAGAAGTAAGAAGGACTCTTATTCTCAGCTGCCAGAGGGGGAAGGAGATCAATTCTGTCCAAAGCCCACCACCAGCAGCACAGATTGGCAGCAAAAAAAAAAGATGACAATGGTATTTTTATGCTAGAAACAGTGCATATCACTTGAAAATGGTTATTAACAGGCCGCCATGACTGTTGCTATAAAAATGATTGTGACGCTGGGTTTGTAAGAGGTTGTAGCAGTCATTGGTATTGTTTTTGTCTCGGTAAAGTTTCCTGTTACAGCTGGTGGGAATACTCCTGGAGGATATAGTGCACAAGGAGCTGAAGGTGGACATCAGTGAACAGCAGCATACGTTTTACTGCCAGCAGCTGGGAACCCTCCTCATGTGCCTGGTCCACATCTTCAAATCTGGTAAATAAATCTGCCCACAGTGAACCTGGTGTAATGTAGTGCTACGAGTATGTTAGCGCTCTGTATTGTTCGTTGGGAACTGTTCCATTTGATCTGGTAAGTTGCAGCTTTCTTTCCACCACTAGATGGGGATAGAGCGCCATACAAGGATTTCTGTCTCTTCTCGAACGGTTTATTTATTTTTCCCTATTAATATATCAATGAAATTATCACTTTTTACTCGCTTATCTGGAGGACTTTCTCTTTCGCACTACTGTATCCCAACCCGATTCTTTTAAAAACTACCTTAGGAATATGTGCGCCTCCTACTGTAAGATGTATGGCCTCCACGTAGGGCTTTCTGAAGTTTCAGCAAATATCGCGAGACTTGCGTCGTCTCGCTTCTATCACGTGTCACTTTGTTTAATCTCATAAATTACTGTATCAAAATATGAGGCTGAACTCTGCTTTGTTAATGAGGCACAAAGCCGAGTTCGGCTTAGTATTTTGCTACAGTAATTTATGCGAATACAGGCGAGACGAAGTAAGTCTTGCAATATTTGCTGAAACTTGGAAAGACCTCCGCGGAGGCCATACATTTTACAGTATTGGGTTCGGATATAGCAATCCAAACCAGATTCGCTCAAGCCTAGTCCTGGGTGTCAGACCTCCAGTGATCAGATACTGATAATCTACCCAGAGGATAGGTCATCAGTAAAAAAAAAAAAAAAAAGAAAATCTTGACAAACCCTTTTAAGCAGTGTATTTCCCACACGTGTCCAAGGTATGTTACCTATTGTATGTTATCATTTTTAGGAACTTTCCGAAGAATCACGAGTGCAGCCACGAGACTGTTCAAGGGCAGTGGCGACAATGGCACCTTCTACACGCTGGAGAGCCTGAGTGACCTGGTGGAGTCAATGTTTCCCACCCATCCTTCTCTAGTTCTTCTCTGGTGTCAGTTTCTGCTGCTGATTGACTACACGAACTACAGCTGGTGGTCAGAAGTCCACCAGACCCTTAAGTAAGACCTAGCTTTATATCCTCTGCAGGAATGCCTGTCAGTAGATGGCCACTAGGGATGAGCAAATTTGACTTTGGATGCTTCATCCGAAGTCGATTCGCAAAAAACTTTAATACTGTACGGAGCGGAAGCTACATACAGTATTAGAATGTATTGGCTCCGATGAGCCAAAGCAATTACTTCACAAAGTCTCGCGAGACTTTGTGTAATAACTTCAGAAATTTATTTCTAGTGTAAAAAACCTAGAACTTTTTTTTTTTCCCCAAGTGGTACCTTGGAGCCGAACCAGAGTTCGGTAAAAAGGTTTTTTACAGTAGAAATAAATTCCCGAAGTTATTACACAGTCTCGCGAGACTTCGCGAAGTAATCGCTTTGACTCATCGGAGCCAATACATTCTAATACTGTACGTAGCTCTCGCTCCGTACAGTATTAAAACAAAGTTTTATGCAAATTGACTTCAGATGAAGCATCCGAAGTCAATTCGCTCATCACTAATGGCCACTGTGTACGTCTAATGCCCAGGAGAGTGTTTTAAAGGGACTGTCTGAGTCTGCATTTGTTTTTCCCTCCCAGAAACCGCTCCACACTTGTCTGTCGGCTGTGTTAGAATTACAGCTTATTCCCATTTGTTGCCTGGCATACTATACCAGCCTGAAGGTGCCCATACACATAAGCCTGATCCTCAGTACTCAGTAGACCAGTTTTTCTAATTCTCCCCAGCCCCCTTATGTTCACAGGGCGGAATTTGCTACCGAAGTTTTGGCGCAGATTATTTGCGGCTGCATTTTCAAAGCCACAACCTCAACAAGAAAGAACATGTCCTTTCATGGCACGGTGTACGAAGGACGCTGCTAGAAACTGCGGCAGGTGTCCTCCTTTTAGCTCCATTTAATGGGGCTTAAAGAGAATCTGTCACCAGCGACCTCGCTATCCAGCTTTTTCCATATAAACATAGCTGTGTTTCACCTAATTAAAGGGATGATTTTCTTTTGTTGATCCGAGACTCCGTTCCCGAGTTAGGATACTATTTCTTAGTATGCAAAGTAGGCCTTTGGTGCAATGAGGGCATCACCATCGCTCTTTCCACTCATTTCAGTGGCTAGCCCTTTCCTCTCTGCTTTGGCCAGGCAGTGTCAAAGCGGCCATGGAGAGGCTGGACACAGAAAGGAGCCTGGCTTGGGTGCAACAAGAGCAATGGTGACACCCTCATTGCACCAAGGACTTAATTTGCATGTTAAGAAAAAGTATCATAACTCGGGAACGGAACCTTGGATCATCAAAACAAAAACAGCGTTTTAATCAGGTGAACCACAGCTATGTGTTGTCAGAATGTTTATACTTCTCTGAAAAATAGTTTAATTTATTTATGAAAACAAAGCTATAATCTGTAATAAAGATTCCAACTTATTTTCACAAATCAAAAACTAAGAGCTCATTATATGTGCTGAGTTGAAGAAAAAAGGGAAACAATTGTATACAAAATATGTATATTTATAACCATTTAGTGCAAAAAGAATAAAATATAATGCAGTGTAAAACTGGTGACAATTCAAGAATAATAATCAATTGGAAAAACAATATACAATCAATTGGTTAAACAATATAATATAGATATAATAGACACTGAATCGGGTATCTTGGTAATAACCAGAAACAAAGAAAACTCTAAATTGACACCTGATTTCTCCCAGCCAACAGATATTAATAATTCATAGTAAAGTTAGGCTTTCACCATTTTCATTTCATATATATATTAAACCAGACCATTGACTAGAACTAAAATCAGTTCTCTGGAGATTATACAATTGTATATGTCAACTGTATAGATTTATCTCCCTAGATTGAAAAGGCACAATTGATACTGCAGTTACAATTATCTCAAATCAATCTAGATCCTACAAAGAACAATATGGTGTGTATATATATATATATATATATATATATAAAAAATTATAGATAGATAATTAGTTACATAATATCCTGACAGAAATGTATACTATACTAGAGATTCAGGATTAATCTGTCTGGAAGAAATCACCATCCAGGTTCAGAAATGACGTAAGATCAGGTCCTATTTTTCCTCTGATCTCTCCTCCTCTTGTGTGTCTCTGTCGTCTTGTTGTGGATCCCTGCCTTCATCCCCCTTGCTGTCTCCTGCTATATTGTAAGGTGGGCTTGGTCTGTTCTTCCATGTGACTAATGAGATCATGTTGCATCAATTTGCCACTTATCTCTTACTCACCACCACCACAAGGGGACACTAGAGTTCTATATAAAAGTTTGTGTAATAACATTTTAATTCTCATATTTTCGAAAGATCTGGTAGAATGATGACCTCTGACCTAAGCTTGGGACAAAGCTCTAAATATGGGGAAACAGGACATTAATGGATACTAACCTTCAGACATATAGTCATCTTATAGACATACGACTTTGAGACCAATTAAGAAAGCCCTTAATCTTCCTTCTCCACATTCTTTAGACCTGAGGTAATTCGCCCCAACCATGATTCTTTCACACTTAACAAGATATATCAGTATCCCACCTAATTCTTTTTACTCAATGGATATATTCAGACTACAGGATTATACTTGACTTTAGTTTCTTAAAACATAAACATATATGATAAACCATGTAATATCACAATAGTCACATTATAGCTACTACAATTATTACAATCAATATCAAAGTTATATTCTTTCTATTTATTGAAAAAAAAAATCTTGAGACGTTTTATTTCTTATCTCTCTAAAGGCAAGAAACATCTTAATGGCATCTGTCTGACTTCCCACAATATACGACCTGAGAATGTTTGTTTATATAAAGATTCATGACTTTCTATGCAATTATCTGTCTGGGAAATTCAACTCACTTTGACCTTAGAGCAATCAAACAACATGGCTACCATAATGTTCATATAGGAATCTGTGATTTGTATAGGCCTTTACCATATGGATTCCTTCCTGCTCCATATTTCTGACAGTGTCAGTGCAAACAGGTGGATAGGGAGGTCGCTGGGGACAAATTCCTTTTAACCTCCAGGGGTCAGCCGTTAGAGTGAAAAACAGTGTTAGATTTTGCCACTATGTGAACATACCCTAAGATTGAAACCTACTGCCACTGTTCCGCGGCTTTTATGTAGCTGAGGCAGTTAAGGCTACTTTCACACTTGCGTTAGGTGCGGATCCATCTGGTATCTGCACAGACGGATCCGTACCTATAAATGCAAACGATGGTATCCGTTCAGAACGGATCCGTCTGCATAACAGCTTTTTCAGATCTGAGGTTTCACATTGTGAAAACTCAGATCCGACAGTATATTCTAACACAGAGGCGTTCCCATGGTGATGGGGACGCTTCAAGTTAGAATATACTAAGAACTGTGTACATAACTGCCCCCTGATGCCTGGCAGCACCCGATCTCTTACAGGGGGCTGTGATCCGCACAATTAACCCCTCAGGTGCCTCACCTGAGGAGTTAATTGTGCGGATCTCAGCTCCCTGATCGGCCAGACTCCCCAGTATTAAAAGCATTGGTGGCCAGTGCGGCCCCCCCTCCCTCCCTCCCTCCCCAGTATTAAAAGCGTTGGTGGCAGTGGCCACAGGCTAACAACCCCCCTCCCCCCCCTTCCCATCATTGGTGGCAGCGGAGCGGCATTTCCGATCGGAGTCCCAGTTTAATCGCTGGGGCTCCGATCGGTTACCATGGCGGCCAGGACGCTACTGCAGTCCTGGCTGCCATGGTTACTTAGCTTATACTTACCTGCGCTGTCTGTGGCCGGCCGGGCGCTCCTCCTACTGGTAATTGACAGGCATGTGCGATGCGCCGCACAGACCTGTCACTTACCAGTAGGAGGAGCGCCCGGCCGGCCACAGACAGCGCAGGTAAGTATAAGCTAAGTAACCATGGCAGCCAGGACTGCAGTAGCGTCCTTATAGGGGATAATGAGATCCGCACACCCTGTTTTGGTAATGGGTGCCATCCGGTCGAGGTCTCCACAACCATAACCAACCTTGACAAAGGCCAGATATATGGCCGAAACGTTGGGACACGTTATACAAGCCTAATTTGCTATCCGGATGTATCAATACGTGTATATACATGAAATTATAAAATTATGTAAAACATCAATGAATTAATTAAATTGCATCAAACTTACTCTGGTGTGCCACGAATTCCTTCACTTTGCAGTAGCGTCCTGGCTGCCATGGTAACCGATCGGCGCCCCAGCGGCACCTGAGGGGTTAATTGTGCGGATCACAGCCCCCTGTAAGAGATCGGGTGCTGCCAGGCAGCAGGGGGCAGTTATGTACACAGTTCTTAGTATATTCTAACTTGAAGCGTCCCCATCACTATGGGAACGCCTCTGTGTTAGAATATACTGTCGGATCTGAGTTTTCACGATCTAACTCAAATCCGATGGTATATTCTAACATAGAGGCGTTCCCACGGTGATGGGGACGCTTCAAGGTAAAATATATAATCGGATTGGAGAAAACTCCGATCCGATGGTATATTAATAGGGACTTCTGACTTTACATTGAAAGTCAATGGGGGACGGATCCGTTTGCAATTGCACCATATTGTGTCAACGTCAAACGGATCCGTCCCCATTGACTTGCATTGTAATTCAGGACGGATCCGTTTTGGTGTCCGCCTGGCCGTGCGGAGCCAAACGCTGCAAGCTGCGTTTTGGTGTCCGCCTCCAGAGCGGAACGGAGCCAAACTGATGCATTCTGAACGGATCCTTATGCTTTCAGAATGCATTGGGGATGAACGGATCCGTTCGGGGCCGCTTGTGAGAGCCCTCAAACGGATCTCACAAGCGGAACCCCAAACGCAAGTGTGAAAGTAGCCTAAGGGGAAATGGTGTAAAGTAAACATTGCAATTCTATACAGATCAGCCACCTAGTGGTAGCAACAGGCATAGCATGGAGGTTAGCTTACCCTTGAGAAAGCTTGCTACCTATTCCTGAAGTTCTCTTCTGTCAGTCTAAACGTCACGCTGTGTTCTCCCCCCTTGTGCAGACTTCCATGATTACTCTCCCTAATCACATAAACAAGTTGAGCGTACGGCACAATTACCGAGCGCTGGCATTGAATTTCCCCCTGGTCAGCGTAGGAGGAAGGCTGCGGCTCGCCAATCGAATAGGACACGCTTTTGTTGATCCGAGACTCCGTTCCCGAGTTAGGATACTATTTCTTAGTATGCAAAGTAGGCCTTTGGTGCAATGAGGGCATCACCATCGCTCTTTCCACTCATTTCAGTGGCTAGCCCTTTCCTCTCTGCTTTGGCCAGGCAGTGTCAAAGCGGCCATGGAGAGGCTGGACACAGAAAGGAGCCTGGCTTGGGTGCAACAAGAGCAATGGTGACACCCTCATTGCACCAAGGACTTAATTTGCATGTTAAGAAAAAGTATCATAACTCGGGAACGGAACCTTGGATCATCAAAACAAAAACAGCGTTTTAATCAGGTGAACCACAGCTATGTGTTGTCAGAATGTTTATACTTCTCTGAAAAATAGTTTAATTTATTTATGAAAACAAAGCTATAATCTGTAATAAAGATTCCAACTTATTTTCACAAATCAAAAACTAAGAGCTCATTATATGTGCTGAGTTGAAGAAAAAAGGGAAACAATTGTATACAAAATATGTATATTTATAACCATTTAGTGCAAAAAGAATAAAATATAATGCAGTGTAAAACTGGTGACAATTCAAGAATAATAATCAATTGGAAAAACAATATACAATCAATTGGTTAAACAATATAATATAGATATAATAGACACTGAATCGGGTATCTTGGTAATAACCAGAAACAAAGAAAACTCTAAATTGACACCTGATTTCTCCCAGCCAACAGATATTAATAATTCATAGTAAAGTTAGGCTTTCACCATTTTCATTTCATATATATATTAAACCAGACCATTGACTAGAACTAAAATCAGTTCTCTGGAGATTATACAATTGTATATGTCAACTGTATAGATTTATCTCCCTAGATTGAAAAGGCACAATTGATACTGCAGTTACAATTATCTCAAATCAATCTAGATCCTACAAAGAACAATATGGTGTGTATATATATATATATATATATATATATATATATATATATATATATATATATATATATATATATATATATATATATATATAAAAAATTATAGATAGATAATTAGTTACATAATATCCTGACAGAAATGTATACTATACTAGAGATTCAGGATTAATCTGTCTGGAAGAAATCACCATCCAGGTTCAGAAATGACGTAAGATCAGGTCCTATTTTTCCTCTGATCTCTCCTCCTCTTGTGTGTCTCTGTCGTCTTGTTGTGGATCCCTGCCTTCATCCCCCTTGCTGTCTCCTGCTATATTGTAAGGTGGGCTTGGTCTGTTCTTCCATGTGACTAATGAGATCATGTTGCATCAATTTGCCACTTATCTCTTACTCACCACCACCACAAGGGGACACTAGAGTTCTATATAAAAGTTTGTGTAATAACATTTTAATTCTCATATTTTCGAAAGATCTGGTAGAATGATGACCTCTGACCTAAGCTTGGGACAAAGCTCTAAATATGGGGAAACAGGACATTAATGGATACTAACCTTCAGACATATAGTCATCTTATAGACATACGACTTTGAGACCAATTAAGAAAGCCCTTAATCTTCCTTCTCCACATTCTTTAGACCTGAGGTAATTCGCCCCAACCATGATTCTTTCACACTTAACAAGATATATCAGTATCCCACCTAATTCTTTTTACTCAATGGATATATTCAGACTACAGGATTATACTTGACTTTAGTTTCTTAAAACATAAACATATATGATAAACCATGTAATATCACAATAGTCACATTATAGCTACTACAATTATTACAATCAATATCAAAGTTATATTCTTTCTATTTATTGAAAAAAAAAATCTTGAGACATTATAGCTACTATATAGTTCAGAACGGATCCGTCTGCATAACAGCTTTTTCAGATCTGAGGTTTCACATTGTGAAAACTCAGATCCGACAGTATATTCTAACACAGAGGCGTTCCCATGGTGATGGGGACGCTTCAAGTTAGAATATACTAAGAACTGTGTACATAACTGCCCCCTGATGCCTGGCAGCACCCGATCTCTTACAGGGGGCTGTGATCCGCACAATTAACCCCTCAGGTGCCTCACCTGAGGAGTTAATTGTGCGGATCTCAGCTCCCTGATCGGCCAGACTCCCCAGTATTAAAAGCATTGGTGGCCAGTGCGGCCCCCCCTCCCTCCCTCCCTCCCCAGTATTAAAAGCGTTGGTGGCAGTGGCCACAGGCTAACAACCCCCCTCCCCCCCCTTCCCATCATTGGTGGCAGCGGAGCGGCATTTCCGATCGGAGTCCCAGTTTAATCGCTGGGGCTCCGATCGGTTACCATGGCAGCCAGGACGCTACTGCAGTCCTGGCTGCCATGGTTACTTAGCTTATACTTACCTGCGCTGTCTGTGGCCGGCCGGGCGCTCCTCCTACTGGTAAGTGACAGGTCTGTGCGATGCGCCGCACAGACCTGTCACTTACCAGTAGGAGGAGCGCTGGGCGGCCACAGACAGCGCAGGTAAGTATAAGCTAAGTAACCATGGCAGCCAGGACTGCAGTAGCGTCCTTATAGGGGATAATGAGATCCGCACACCCTGTTTTGGTAATGGGTGCCATCCGGTCGAGGTCTCCACAACCATAACCAACCTTGACAAAGGCCAGATATATGGCCGAAACGTTGGGACACGTTATACAAGCCTAATTTGCTATCCGGATGTATCAATACGTGTATATACATGAAATTATAAAATTATGTAAAACATCAATGAATTAATTAAATTGCATCAAACTTACTCTGGTGTGCCACGAATTCCTTCACTTTGCAGTAGCGTCCTGGCTGCCATGGTAACCGATCGGCGCCCCAGCGGCACCTGAGGGGTTAATTGTGCGGATCACAGCCCCCTGTAAGAGATCGGGTGCTGCCAGGCAGCAGGGGGCAGTTATGTACACAGTTCTTAGTATATTCTAACTTGAAGCGTCCCCATCACTATGGGAACGCCTCTGTGTTAGAATATACTGTCGGATCTGAGTTTTCACGATCTAACTCAAATCCGATGGTATATTCTAACATAGAGGCGTTCCCACGGTGATGGGGACGCTTCAAGGTAAAATATATAATCGGATTGGAGAAAACTCCGATCCGATGGTATATTAATAGGGACTCCTGACTTTACATTGAAAGTCAATGGGGGACGGATCCGTTTGCAATTGCACCATATTGTGTCAACGTCAAACGGATCCGTCCCCATTGACTTGCATTGTAAGTCTGGACGGATCCGTTTTGGTGTCCGCCTGGCCGTGCGGAGCCAAACGCTGCAAGCTGCGTTTTGGTGTCCGCCTCCAGAGCGGAACGGAGCCAAACTGATGCATTCTGAACGGATCCTTATGCTTTCAGAATGCATTGGGGATGAACGGATCCGTTCGGGGCCGCTTGTGAGAGCCCTCAAACGGATCTCACAAGCGGAACCCCAAACGCAAGTGTGAAAGTAGCCTAAGGGGAAATGGTGTAAAGTAAACATTGCAATTCTATACAGATCAGCCACCTAGTGGTAGCAACAGGCATAGCATGGAGGTTAGCTTACCCTTGAGAAAGCTTGCTACCTATTCCTGAAGTTCTCTTCTGTCAGTCTAAACGTCACGCTGTGTTCTCCCCCCTTGTGCAGACTTCCATGATTACTCTCCCTAATCACATAAACAAGTTGAGCGTACGGCACAATTACCGAGCGCTGGCATTGAATTTCCCCCTGGTCAGCGTAGGAGGAAGGCTGCGGCTCGCCAATCGAATAGGACACGCTCCTTCATAAACACAGTGTTTGCTCCCACACAGCCATTGCGCACGGTACAATCTGTTCTACCAATTTATAAGTAATTACCCAGCCCCATATCATTAATTGAGAAGCCTAACGAGTTATTAAGTTTTTTGCTGCTATGGTTACCCCCTTTCACCTGATGTGGAGCAAGCTACCCAGACAGCCGCCTCTTGATTAGAATTTAGCATTTCTTGTACTCCTGGATGTACAGTATGGGGTAAGCCTCTATTAACCGGGTCCTTATTAATTATTCCTTAGACTTCATGTTCTCATTTTTTTTTGTTTTTGTTTATTATTTTTAATGTTTTCTAAATTGCTGATTAACTTTTAAACCGATATTCCCTGAAGTCTTAACCCTCCCCCCGCTATAGTAACAGTGAGGGATTCTCACTTTCTGGCATTTAAGAATCTGCATTGGAAGTGCTCCCTCTGCTGGAGAAGACATGTAATGCACAATGAGAAACAACCCCATTATTGACCTGCACTGAGAATAGTGAAAAAAAAGACACAGAAAATGAGTTGCCTGAGATTCAGCATAAGTAACGATGCTCCACCATGGACATGACGCGTTTTGGGTGCAGTGAATCCACCAAATACTCAATGCAGCTGTATACTCGGGGCATAATGCCCTTACACAAAGCAAATGGGGGATTGAAGTTTGGCAGCTAGACCTTTTGTAAGTTATGTGGGATCGGAGAAAGATATGGAAGAGGTGATCTACCCAAGCTGCTCTTCCCCTGCAGCCATACTCCTAGAGATCTACCCGAGGGGGCTGGAAGGGTTTGCCCATCTTGTAAAGTGATATCACTAGAACAGGGATCGGCAACCTTTGGCACTCCAGCTGCAGTGAAACTACAACTCCCAGCATGCACACGTTCTCAGCTGTTTTGTAACTCCTATAGAAGTGAAAGGAGGATTCTGGGAGTTGTAGTTTCAGAACTGCTGGAGTGCCGGAGGCTGTGGATAAAATGCTTCTACGTTATACCCCATGGAAGCCCACCCACCGATTAGGAGACTGGCTGGGCACCCGCTGATCACAAAAATGATGGCATATCCTATTGACTCCGTGTCATCTAGAGGTGTTAGGCTATGATTTAGACCAGGGATGCTCAACCTGCGGCCCTCCAGCTGTTGTAAAACTACAACTCCCACCATGCCCTGCTGTAGGCTGTCCAGGCATGCTGGGAGTTGTAGTTTTGCAACAGCTGGAGGGCCGCAGGTTGGGCATCCCTGATTTAGACTGTTCAGACTAACTTCGAGACTTCCTTTTATAACCGAACCTTGATGGATCCGTTTTCCCAATTGGTCGCTGACATTTTCCATTTTCTACTCTATCGGAGTTTGTTACAGTTCTGGTGTTTCTCATGCCTAGAATTTCGCTTCCGTGTCCCATCAAGGAGAACTAAATATAGTCAGATTTATGTCCTATCTGTCTGAGAAATCTCTCCGTGACTAACGCAGTGTCTGATTCTTATATCAAGGAGAAACAACCTGTCCAGTACCAAACTGCTGCTGAGCCCTCAGATATCTACAGACAGCGAGGAGGCAGAGTCCCAGTCCAAGCTGGGCATGTGTAACCGGGAGATAGTCCGCCGGGGGGCCCTCATCCTGTTCTGTGACTATGTGGTGAGTAGTTCTATGGGCCCTTACTGAGAAGGGGTCTACTGTATTACTCTGCTGATCAGACACGTGTAATAAATAACCTGGGATGTGGAGCAAGACTAATCCGCCATGACCCCCAATGCAAGTCAATGGGGTCGGATCCGTTTTCTCTGACACAATAGAAAACTGATCCGTGCCTCATTGACTTTCAATGGAGTTCATGACGGATCCGTCTTGGCTATGTTAAAGATAATACAACCGGTTCCGTTCATAGCGGATGCAGACGGTTGTATTACCAGTGACGGAAGCGTTTTTGCTGAACCCTGCCGGATCCAGCAAGTAGCCTTATTGGAAGGGCAGTCGGTATACGTGAATATCCTTTATTGCTCAGTGCATCCGATGAGTGCAGATTTCATTAACCTAGCTCAGTTTAGGAAGTAAATGCTATGAGCCATAGGGGCACACACGTAATTTGACAGCCCCTCTCGCCTGTCATGCCTGCCAATCACAAGTCCTAGATGAAAGTAATCTGCTCTTTTATAAGATGAGGCTGTCACTTTTCATTTCTTTTATGCTTTAATGATGAGACTGAATAGCCGTCATCACAGGCTTTCATCCCATTGTATTCCCCCTGTCGAGATTTGATGGCAGTGACTCATCGGCTGCATTGAAGGTCCTTTTAGCTTTGCTGTATCTCATGCAGTTTTGTGATCACCGTGACCGCTACAGTGACATAAGATCCGTCATTGATCATCATAATTAAAGGGATTGTCCGGAATTAATGTACTTTCACACTTGCCTTGTTGTTTTACAGTATTGAGATTCGGCAGAGGATCTCAATACGGAAAAATGTTTCCGTTTAGTGCTCATGCATTCTGAATGGAAAGAGATCCGTTCGGGATGCCTTCCGTTCCATCAGCATTCCGTTTTGTGACCGGACACCAAACCGCTGCAAGCTGCGGCTTTGTGTCCGGTCATAAAAACTGGTAAAAAAACAAAATTAACAACTCAAGTGTGAAAGTAGTCTTAGAAAAACATGGCTGCTTTCCTTCAAAAACAGTGCCACCTCTATCCCAGGTTGGATGTGGTATTGCAGATCAGACAGATTCATTTTAATATAGCTAAGCTGCAATATGACCTACAACCTGAAAACAGGAGGGGCGATACCTTTTTTGTTTCAGAGGACATAAATTTAACACATTTAATGGGGATGTCCAGAATTAGAAAAACATGTCTGCTTTCCTTCAAAAGCAATGCCACCCCAGTCCCAGGTTGGATCTGGTATCACAGCTGAGGTCCATTCACTTTTAATAGAGCAGAGCTGCAGTACCACACACTGCCTGTGGACTGTGGTGGTGCTGTTTTTGGATGAAGACGGCCATCTTTTTCTAAACCTGGACAACCCCTTCTTGCTTTCCTTGTGTTTATAGTGTCAGAACTTGCACGATTCGGAGCATCTGACCTGGCTGATCGTGAACCATGTGCAGGATCTGATCTACTTATCCCATGAGCCCCCGGTGCAGGACTTCATTAGTGCGATACACAGGAACTCCGCTGCCAGCGGCCTCTTCATCCAAGCCATCCAGTCCCGCTGTGAGAACTTGGCCACCGTGAGTGTCTTATTTCTATCGCCAGAAATGCTTGGGGGGGAAGAGGGGGGGCCTCTATTCTGTGATTGATTATTGCTGCCTCATGACCCAAACCTAATGGGGCTCCTGGACTCACCCCTCATGGCAGGGGACAAAATAGATGGGAAAGTCAAATGTGCATGTTAATGAGGAAAACGGATCGTCCTGCGCCATCTAGTATTTTTTGACCGGTAATTATTTTGTGTCTCTTTGGCTGGTTTAACCCCTTCCTGACACTTGATATTAATCAGGATCTGTGGAATCACTACGGGATCAGCTGTGACTGGCAGCTAGGCGCCTGCTGTAACTGGCTGGAATGGCAGATAGGTTCAACCCTGGTCATTCATCCCTTACATTCCATGGCCAATACTGACTGGAGCATCTAAGTGGTTTACAGACTGAGAGGCCTCCCTGTATACCCCATATCCCCCACTCCCAACCCCACCTATCCTTTTTAACCACTTCAGCCCCCAGTGCTTAAACACCCTGAAAGACCAGGCCACTTTTTACACTTCTGACCTACACTACTTTCACCGTTTATTGCTCGGTCATGCAACTTACCACCCAAATGAATTTTACCTCCTTTTCTTCTCACTAATAGAGCTTTCATTTGGTGGTATTTCATTGCTGCTGACATTTTTACTTTTTTTGTTATTAATCGAAATTTAAAGATTTTTTTTGCAAAAAAATGACATTTTTCACTTTCAGTTGTAAAATTTTGCAAAAAAAACGAGATCCATATAGAAATTTTGCTCTAAATTTATAGTTCTACATGTCTTTGATAAAAAAAAATGTTTGGGTAAAAAAAAAATGGTTTGGGTAAAAGTTATAGCGTTTACAAACTATGGTACAAAAATGTGAATTTCCGCTTTTTGAAGCAGCTCTGACTTTCTGAGCACCTGTCATGTTTCCTGAGGTTCTACAATGGCCAGACAGTACAAACACCCCACAAATGACCCCATTTCTGAAAGTACACACCCTAAGGTATTCGCTGATGGGCATAGTGAGTTCATAGAACTTTTTATTTTTTGTCACAAGTTAGCGGAAAATGATGATTTTTTTTTTTTTTTTTTTTTTTTCTTACAAAGTCTCATATTCCACTAACTTGTGACAAAAAATAAAAACTTCTATGAACTCACTATGCCCATCACGAAATACCTTGGGGTCTCTTCTTTCCAAAATGGGGTCACTTGTGGGGTAGTTATACTGCCCTGGCATTCTAGGGGCCCAAATGTGTGGTAAGGAGTTTGAAATCAAATTCTGAAAAAAATGACCTGTGAAATCCGAAAGGTGCTCTTTGGAATATGGGCCCCTTTGCCCACCTAGGCTGCAAAAAAGTGTCACACATCTGGTATCTCCGTACTCAGGAGAAGGTGGGGAATGTGTTTTGGGGTGTCATTTTATATATACCCATGCTGGGTGAGAGAAATATCTTGGCAAAAGACAACTTTTCCCATTTTTTTATACAAAGTTGGCATTTGACCAAGATATTTATCTCACCCAGCATGGGTATATATAAAATGACACCCCAAAACACATTCCCCACCTTCTCCTGAGTACGGAGATACCAGATGTGTGACACTTTTTTGCAGCCTAGGTGGGCAAAGGGGCCCATATTCCAAAGAGCACCTTTCGGATTTGACAGGTCATTTTTTTCAGAATTTGATTTCAAACTCCTTACCACACATTTGGGCCCCTAGAATGCCAGGGCAGTATAACTACCCCACAAGTGACCCCATTTTGGAAAGAAGACACCCCAAGGTATTCCGTGAGGGGCATGGCGAGTTCCTAGAATTTTTTATTTTTTGTCACAAGTTAGTGGAAAATGATGATTTTTTTTTTTTTTTTTTTTTCATACAAAGTCTCATATTCCACTAACTTGTGACAAAAAATAAAAACTTCCATGAACTCACTATGCCCATCAGCGAATACCTTGGGGTCTCTTCTTTCCAAAATGGGGTCACTTGTGGGGTAGTTATACTGCCCTGGCATTCTAGGGGCCCAAATGTGTGGTAAGGAGTTTGAAATCAAATTCAGTAAAAAATGACCTATGAAATCCAAAAGGTGCTCTTTGGAATGTGGGCCCCTTTGCCCACCTAGGCTGCAAAAAAGTGTCACACATCTGGTATCCCCGTACTCAGGAGAAGTTGAGGAATGTGTTTTGGGGTGTCTTTTTACATATACCCATGCTGGGTGAGATAAATATCTTGGTCAAATGCCAACTTTGTATAAAAAAATGGGAAAAGTTGTCTTTTGCCAAGATATTTCTCTCACCCAGCATGGGTATATGTAAAATGACACCCCAAAACACATTCCCCACCTTCTCCTGAGTACGGAGATACCAGATGTGTGACACTTTTTTGCAGCCTAGGTGGGCAAAGGGGCCCATATTCCAAAGAGCACCTTTCGGATTTGACAGGTCATTTTTTACAGAATTTGATTTCAAACTCCTTACCACACATTTGGGCCCCTAGAATGCCAGGGCAGTATAACTACCCCACAAGTGACCCCATTTTGGAAAGAAGAGACCCCAAGGTATTCGCTGATGGGCATAGTGAGTTCATGGAAATAAAAAAAAAATCATCATTTTCCACTAACTTGTGACAAAAAATAAAAAATTCTAGGAACTTGCCATGCCCCTCACGGAATACCTTGGGGTGTCTTCTTTCCAAAATGGGGTCACTTGTGGGGTAGTTATACTGCCCTGGCATTTTCCAGGGGCCCTAATGTCTGGTGGGGAATGTGTTTTGGGGTGTCATTTTACATATACCCATGCTGGGTGAGAGAAATATCTTGGCAAAAGACAACTTTTCCCATTTTTTTTATACAAAGTTGGCATTTGACCAAGATATTTATCTCACCCAGCATGGGTATATGTAAAATGACACCCCAAAACATATTCCCCAACTTCTGCTGAATACGGAGATACCACATGTGTGACACTTTTTTGCAGCCTAGGTGGGCAAAGGTGCCCAAATTCCTTTTAGGAGGGCATTTTTAGACATTTGGATACCAGACTTCTTCTCACGCTTTGGGGCCCCTAAAATGCCAGGGCAGTATAAATACCCCACATGTGACCCCATTTTGGAAAGAAGACACCCCAAGGTATTCAATGAGGGGCATGGCGAGTTCATTGAAAAAAAAAATTTTGGCACAAGTTAGCGGAAATAGATTTTTTTGATTTTGTTCTCACAAAGTCTCCCTTTCCGCTAACTTGGGACAAAAATTTCAATCTTTCATGGACTCAATATGCCCCTCACGGAATACCTGGGGGTGTCTTCTTTCCAAAATGGTGTTATTTGTGGGGTGTTTGTACTGCCCTGGCATTTGAGGGTCTCCGCAATCATTACATGTATGCCCAGCATTAGGAGTTTCTGCTATTCTCCTTATATTGAGCATACGGGTAATGAGATTTTTTTTTTCCGTTCAGCCTCTGGGCTGAAAGAAAAAAATGAACGGCACAGATTTCTTCATTCGCATCGATCAATGTGGATGAAAAAATCTCTGCCAAAAAAAGAAAAAGGAGGGGAAAGGCGTCTGCCAGGACATAGGAGCTCCGCCCAACATCCATACCCACTTCAGCTCGTATGCCCTGGCAAACCAGATTTCTCCATACACATCAATCGATGTGGATGAATAAATCATTGCCGGGATTTTTTTTTTTATATATACAAAGTGTTTGCCAAAGTATATGAACACCGCCACCTCCTCAGCTCATATGCCTCGGCAAACGTATCTTTTACTGCAGAGGAGAAATCTCGTCTTGCAGCGCCGCATACACCGACTTGCGTGTAATCTGACAGCAGCGCAATGCTTCTGTCCGAATGCACATCAGTGCTGCAGCTAGTCGATCGGTTGGTCCACCTGAAAGGTAAAAAAAACAAAACAAAAAAGAAAAAACCAGGCCGCAACGCAATAAATTTATTAACTGTTGAACAGAACATAGAAACTTTTTTTAAACTTTTTTAACTGAACATTTAACTTTTTTACTTACCGGTATTTTTTTTTTTGTTTAGTTTTTTTTACCTTTATAGAACAAACCTCTCCTTCCCCATGGGACAATGTGCAAAGCGCAAATCGCCCAAAGATTTGGCGAAGTACGTTATGCACTTTATCCCAGGTGAAAGGAGAGGTTTGCAGCAGCTGTGAGAGAAAGGGCCCTAATAGCCCTGTGTGCCTGTCCTGGTGAGATGTGATCCCTATGCTAGGTGTACCTGTGTGTGGTACTTCCGGAAACACTCTCCATAGCATAGGGCAGGGTGGTCAGCACAGTCAGGACAGAAATAGCGGGTGTCACGCCTTATTCCACTCCTGCTACAGACACGACATCTTTTTCGGGGTGACGGTTGGGTTGAGGTACCAGGAACGACACTGGGGAAATGTCGCTCGTGTAGACGGCTAACTACACTGGTGGATGGGGCCACGGAACCTCCTGGGTAAAGGAGGTTCTCGATGATCTCTTCCTGGAATTTGAGGAAGGATCCTGTTCTCCCAGCCTTACTGTAGAGAACAAAACTATTGTACAGCGCCAATTGAATCAAATATACAGACACCTTCTTATACCAGCGTCTGGTTCTGCGGGAAACTAAATACGGAGACAACATCTGGTCATTGAAGTCCACCCCTCCCATGAGCGCATTATAGTCGTGGACACAGAGGGGCTTTTCAATGACACGGGTTGCTCGCTCAATTTGGATTGTAGTGTCTGCGTGAATGGAGGAGAGCATGTAAACGTCACGCTTGTCTCTCCATTTCACCGCGAGCAGTTCTTCGTTACACAAGGCAGCCCTCTGCCCCCTTGCAAGACGGGTGGTTACAAGCCGTTGGGGGAAGCCCACGCGACTAGTTCGCGCGGTGCCACAGGCGCAAATCCGTTCTAGAAACAAATGCCTAAAGAGGGCCACACTTGTGTAGAAATTGTCCACATAAAGATGGTACCCCTTGCCGAATAAGGGTGACACCAAGTCCCAGACTGTCTTCCCACTGCTCCCCAGGTAGTCAGGGCAACCGACCGGCTCCAGGGTCTGATCTTTTCCCTCATAGATCCGAAATTTGTGGGTATAGCCTGTGGCCCTTTCACAGAGCTTATACAATTTGACCCCATACCGGGCACGCTTGCTTGGGATGTATTGTTTGAAGCCAAGGCGCCCGGTAAAATGTATTAGGGACTCGTCTACGCAGATGTTTTGCTCAGGGGTATACAAATCTGCAAATTTCAGGTTGAAATGGTCTATGAGGGGCCGAATTTTGTGGAGCCGGTCAAAAGCAGGGTGGCCTCTGGGACGGGAGGTGGTATTGTCGCTAAAATGCAGAAAACGTAGGATGGTCTCAAATCGTGTCCTGGACATAGCAGCAGAGAACATGGGCATGTGATGAATTGGGTGCGTTGACCAATATGACCGCAATTCATGCTTTTTTGTCAGGCCCATGTTGAGGAGAAGGCCCAAAAAAATTTTAAGTTCGGAAACTTGGACTGGTTTCCACCGGAAAGGCTGGGCATAATAGCTTCCCGGGTTAGCGGTTATAAATTGTGTGGCATACTGGTTGGTCTCTGCCACGACTAAGTCCAAGAGCTCCGCAGTCAAGAACAGCTCAAAAAATCCCAGGGCCGAACCGATTTGAGCCGTCTCAACCCGAACTCCAGACTGGGCGGTGAAAGGGGGAACTACTGGTGCGGCTGAAGTTGGTGACTGCCAATCAGGATTTGCCAGCACCTCAGGGACTCTAGGGGCTCTACGGGCCCGTCTTTGCGGTGGCTGCGACGGGGTAACTATTGCACGTGCCACCGTACCAGCTTCAACTGCCCTTCTGGTGCTCGCTACTTCACCATGTTGTACGGCAGTGCTGGTACTAGGTCCAGGAAGGGCTGCGCTGCTGGTGTATGCCTCACTACGTGATCCGGCAGCGACAGCCCCACTCTGCTGCTCTTGAAGCGGATCCTGCACAACCTGTAGTCTAGCGACATGGGGCCGGGTACGCCTGGTGCTGCCAGGGACCTCCACCTCCTCGTCCGAACTTTGGGTCAGAGAGCCACTGCTTTCCACAGGTTCATATTCTGACCCGCTAGATTCATCAGATGAGGGTTCCCACTCCTCATCCGACTGGGTCAGAATCCTGTAGGCCTCTTCAGAAGAATACCCCCTGTTTGACATTTTGGACTACTAAATTTAGGGGTATTCCCTGAGACTACCCAAGAAAAAAAGCAAGCCTGTCTTACAAAGGGGAGGCTAGCGAAGTACCGGAGGCCGCTGCGGTTGATAAAAAATATCAAAACTGATTTTTTTATCGCCGCAGTGCGTGTAAAATGAATGTGCAGTGATCAAAAAATATATATTTTTTGTCACTGCGGTGGGGCGGGCGTGGGTGAACGCACGTGTGGGCGACCGATCAGGCCTGATCGGGCAAACACTGCGTTTTGGGTGGAGGGCGAACTAAAGTGACACTAATACTATTATAGATCTGACCGTGATCAGTTTTGATCACTTACAGATACTATAAAAGTACAAATGCTGATTAGCGATACGCTAAACAGCGAATAAAAGTGACTGCGGTGCGGTGGGGTGGGCGCTAACTGACGCTAACTACCTAACCAAGGGGCCTAAACTATCCCTAAAACCTAACAGCCAATACCAGTGGAAAAAAAAAAGTGACAGTTTACACTGATCACTTTTTTTCCTTTCACTAGTGATTGACAGGGGTGATCAAAGGGTTAATTGGGGTGCAGGGGGGTGATCTGGGGCTAAGGTGTAGTGTTGGTGCTACTCACAGTTCAGTCTGCTCCTGTGCTGGATCCAACCGACGAAAAGGACCAGCACAGGAGCAGACAAGCCATATAACAGATCATATTTACTAATATGATCTGTTATATGACTTTGGATTGGATTTTTTAAAAATCGCCAGCCTGCCAGCCAATGATCGTTGCTGGCAGGCTGGTGACGAAATAATTCTTTTAATTTTGCCGGCCCGCGATGCGCATGCGCGGGCCGGCTTTGAGCGAAATCTCGCGTCTCGCGAGATGACGCGTATATGCGTGACTCTGCGCAGCGCTGCCACCTCCGGAACGCAATCCTGCGTTAGGCGGTCCGGAGGTGGTTAAGGGGGTCGCTCATGAAAATATTCTGCAGTTTTAAAAACCAGCACCTGGATCTGAATTCTTTTGTAATTGCATGTCATTAAAAATTGAGTATAGCCACTGAGTTATTCAATAAAATGTATGTGTATAGCGCCCCCTGCTGTTTGTTGTCTTATTTCTCTGTCCACCTCACTGAGATGGCTGCACATGCTCAGTTTCATCTCTTGGCTACATCCTGGTCTGTGATAGGTAGAGAGCTGTAGCAGAATGGACACGCCCCCTAAGCTGCAGCAGAAAAGACACTCCCCCTGAGCTGTCAGCTTGATATAAATCTAGCAGAGCAATGAATGAGGAGATCTCTGGATCCATGTGAGGTACAGGGCCGGTTCTAGCTTTGTTAGAAAGAGATTGCCATGTACTATATGATTTTACTGATTTTCATATTTTACATCAGTCATGGGATAACACTTTTTAGGGATCTGCCATATTATAGAAGTGGACATGATGTGGGTTAACCATTTAAAGGGGTTCTCCCATGACTAATGTAAATACTGAAAATCAGACATCTTGTAGTACATGACGGTCTCTTTCTAATAAAGCTAGAACCGGCCCTGTACCTCACATGGATCCAGAGATCTCCACATTCATTGCTCCAATTGTTCTGTTTGGTTTACAGTATATCAAGCTGGCAGCTCAAAAGGGGTGTCCTTTCAGCTGCAGCTCAGGTGCTGTGTCCTTTCTGCTGCAGCTCCTTCCCTATCACAGTTCAGGAGGCAGTTGAAAGATTAAACATTTCAGTGAGCAGGTCAAAGAAATAAGATAAAGAGCAAACAGCAGGTGGCGCTATACAGATATGTTTAATTGAATAACTCAGTGGTTATACTAAATTAATTGTAATTAGAAAAGTATTCAGATCCAGGTGCTTGTTTGAAAACTGTAGAATATTTTTGCTGTTCCAAACAGCAGAGACCTGCGGCTAATTACCGCGGCCTTTAGATGCCATGATCAAGTGAGATCACGGCATCTAAATGGTCAAAAACCCGGACACTCGCGCTTACCGGCGTTACCGGCAACCTCTGTGGCCAATGAGGATGCCGGTAATTGATTTAAATGTACTCAGCCTTGCAGAAGAGGCTGAGGGCATTCAAATTGCAATTCTTATTTTGACCAAGAGGTGGCAGGCCAACATATGAAATGAGTAGAGATGAGCGAATTTCCGTTTATGAAATTTGTTTGCGATTCGTTTACTGGTAAAAGGGGAACTGCGTTATGGCTTCCGTTACCACGGACCATAACGCAAGTCTATGACAGAATGTATAACGGAATGCCTTTTAGAGGCATTCCGTTATTCATTTCGTTATAATAGAAGTCTATGGACTGCAAAACGCATCCGTTCCGTTTCCATTATGCAAGGGAGTCCTCTCCTGAATAACGGTAACTGGACAGATCCGTTTTGCAGCCCATAGCCTTCTATTATGACTGAATGAATAATGGAATGCCTCTAAAGGCATTCCGTCGTACAACTGACGTCATATGAAATTCGCTCATCTCTAGAAATTAGCATAAGACAGTAATACATTTATTTTAAAAATACCTAAAATTTTAAAAATAGATTTCTCATCGGTATCATTGGGCGTTACCATTACACCTAGAAGCTTTGCTCTCTCTGCAATTGCTGTGTCCTCGGCACTTTGAGTGAAATTGCAGTCGCATGCTTATTACTTGTGCTTGCAGTCTTAGGCCAAAAATCTGTAAGGTTTTACTTTTTGGTGATTGTCATGAGACCATATTCACAAAGATTACTTGTGATGTCACATGACCAAAGCCACCATTTAGAAGGTTTTTATGACTGCCTTACACGGACAACTCCGATAATGCAGTTTCTCCATACAGAACTATATGACCAGAAAGTGAGGATTGTCTCTTCCTCTTTATCCATTAGCCGACCTCCCTGAAGAAGACGCTGCAGTGTCTGGAAGGCATTCACCTCAGCCAGTCTGGTGCAGTGTTAATGCTGTATATCGACAAGCTCCTGTGCACCCCTTTCCGTGTGCTGGCCCGCATGGTGGACACGCTGGCGTGTCGTCGGGTCGAAATGCTGCTGGCTGCTACTCCACAGGTAAGGGCTTTGCTGTCATTATATTTTAAATGCTACTTGTTTGGATATTACTGATATGACATGTGGGGAGGTATCAGGAGATTAGGTCAGAGATGTACGGAGAGGACAGGTTGTGAACTGGAGATTACATGTGGGAAGGTATCAGGAGAGATGTCTGGAGAGGACAGGTTGTGAACTGGAGATTACATGTGGGGAGGTATCAGGAGATTAGGTCAGAGATGTACGGAGAGGACAGGTTGTGAACTGGAGATTACATGTGGGAAGGTATCAGGAGAGATGTATGGAGAGGACAGGTTGTGGGCTGGAGATTACATGTGGGGAGGTATCAGGAGAGATGTATGGAGAGGACAGGTTGTGGGCTGGAGATTACATGTGGGGAGGTATCAGGAGAGATGTATGGAGAGGACAGGTTGTGGGCTGGAGATTACATGTGGGGAGGTATCAGGAGAGGTGTATGGAGAGGACAGGTTGTGGACTGGAGATTACATGTGGGGAGGTATCAGGAGAGATGTATGGAGAGGACAGGTTGTGGGCTGGAGATTACATGTGGGGAGGTATCAGGAGAGATGTATGGAGAGGACAGGTTGTGGGCTGGAGATTACATGTGGGGAGGTATCACGAGAGATGTATGGAGAGGACAGGTTGTGGGCTGGAGATTACATGTGGGGAGGTATCAGGAGAGATGTATGGAGAGGACAGGTTGTGGGCTGGAGATTACATGTGGGGAGGTATCACGAGAGATGTATGGAGAGGACAGGTTGTGGGCTGGAGATTACATGTGGGGAGGTATCAGGAGAGGTGTATGGAGAGGACAGGTTGTGGACTGGAGATTACATGTGGGGAGGTATCAGGAGAGATGTCTGGAGAGGACAGGTTGTGGGCTGGAGATTACATGTGGGGAGGTATCAGGAGAGATGTATGGAGAGGACTGGTTGTGGACTGGAGATTACATGTGGGGAGGTATCAGGAGAGATGTATGGAGAGGACTGGTTGTGGACTGGAGATTACATGTGGGGAGGTATCAGGAGAGATGTATGGAGAGGACTGGTTGTGGACTGGAGATTACATGTGGGGAGGTATCAGGAGATATGTATGGAGAGGACAGGTTGTGGGCTGGAGATTACATGTGGGGAGGTATCAGGAGAGGTGTATGGAGAGGACAGGTTGTGGACTGGAGATTACATGTGGGGAGGTATCAGGAGAGATGTATGGAGAGGACAGGTTGTGGACTGGAGATTACATGTGGGGAGGTATCAGGAGAGATGTATGGAGAGGACTGGTTGTGGACTGGAGATTACATGTGGGGAGGTATCAGGAGAGATGTATGGAGAGGACAGGTTGTGGGCTGGAGATTACATGTGGGGAGGTATCAGGAGAGATGTATGGAGAGGACAGGTTGTGGGCTGGAGATTACATATGGAGAGGACAGGTTGTGGACTGGAGATTACATGTGGGGAGGTATCAGGAGAGATGTATGGAGAGGACAGGTTGTGGGCTGGAGATTACATGTGGGGAGGTATCAGGAGAGATGTCTGGAGAGGACAGGTTGTGGGCTGGAGATTACATGTGGGGAGGTATCAGGAGAGGTGTATGGAGAGGACAGGTTGTGGACTGGAGATTACATGTGGGGAGGTATCAGGAGAGATGTCTGGAGAGGACAGGTTGTGGACTGGAGATTACATGTGGGGAGGTATCAGGAGAGATGTATGGAGAGGACAGGTTGTGGACTGGAGATTACATGTGGGGAGGTATCAGGAGAGATGTATGGAGAGGACAGGTTGTGGGCTGGAGATTACATGTGGGGAGGTATCAGGCGATTAGGTCAGAGATGTATGGAGAGGACAGGTTGTGGACTGGAGATTACATGTGGGGAGGTATCAGGAGAGCTGTATGGAGAGGACAGGTTGTGGGCTGGAGATTACATGTGGGGAGGTATCAGGAGAGGTGTATGGAGAGGACAGGTTGTGGACTGGAGATTACATGTGGGGAGGTATCAGGAGAGATGTATGGAGAGGACAGGTTGTGGGCTGGAGATTACATGTGGGGAGGTATCCGGAGATTAGGTTAGAGATGTATGGAGAGGACAGGTTGTGGGCTGGAGATTACATGTGGGGAGGTATAAGGAGAGATGTATGGAGAGGACAGGTTGTGGACTGGAGATTACATGTGGGGAGGTATCAGGAGAGGTGTATGGAGAGGACAGGTTGTGGACTGGAGATTACATGTGGGGAGGTATCAGGAGAGATGTATGGAGAGGACAGGTTGTGGGCTGGAGATTGCATGTGGGGAGGTATAAGGAGAGATGTATGGAGAGGACAGGTTGTGGACTGGAGATTACATGTGGGGAGGTATCAGAATTTGCTGGACAATAGGGAGCCAGGGAAAGGATTGGCGAGAGATGGAGACTAAACAAGGGGAGAAGTGGAGAGCTGAAGGATAGATTGTAGGGATGCAACAGAGGCTGGGGTTTGAAGGACAGTGCAGAATTGATAGTTTTGGTACGGGAGTGAAATGGGGGATGATCCAGAGGCATCAATATTTATTAGCTTGTAGGGTGCTATGGCATCATGCAGTATTAGGAGACATCTAAGAGTCATTGACTGCTAGTAGGTCCAGTACAAGGAGTCTTAAGCATTTGGAAACTCTGCATCACATTGAGTTGTGGAAGGTAATATTTCTTTTAATGTGGCATTAACCACCTAAAATCAGAATTCTGGATAATTGGATGAACATAGAATTTTTTTTTATAAAATTAGCTAGTAAGGGCCTACTTACATAGGCAGATTATTGGGGACAAATGTTTGTATGAACTCTTGTTCCTGATCATTGGTGCATGTAAATGTGCCCTAATAGACTCAGGATAGACAGCCCGAAATAAGATGCAATCCAAGATCTTTTTTTCATCTTGAGTAGTTATTAAAGTGGTTCTTTGTTCTTAGTTTTCTTGTTCTGTTCTTGAGAACTTTGAGATAATTCTCATGACCCTTTGCTGGATTATCATGGACTGTAGTAAAGGAATTTCACATAATCATATAAAGTCCTCATTTGTGTATGTGTATAATGAGTGTGTCGTTTCCTTACAGAATAGCATGTGTCAGCTACCCGTAGAAGAGCTGGACAGGATGCAGGAGTTTCTGCAGAGCAGTGCATTAGCGCAAAGGTAATCCTGAGAGAAGATATCATTTTTGTATTCTGAGAGCATGGGTATTCCTATCATACACATTTATGGAATTTAATAGAGAACAAGGTCCTGTTCGCCCCAAAGTCAGTGATTCAGACAGGCTGCTCTCCTCAATAGAGAGGTAGCCTCACAACCCTTTTTAAGTCTGTGTGAGAAATAATACATGTGACTTATTTTCTTTTCAAAATTCTTTTCTCGCCCATTTTCCTTGGGGGACACAGGAAACCATGGGTATAGCTCTGCTCCCTAGGAGGCGTGACACTAAGTGAAAGCTCTAAGCCCCTCCTCCATCAGCTATACCCTCAGCCTGGAGAGAGAGACTGCCAGTTTTTTGCTTAGTGTCCAAGGAGGCAAGACACTCCCTGCTTAGGCAGGGTCGCTTTCCTATAATTTTTTTATTTTTTGCGTTATTTGTTTTTAATTTGTTTTTTTTTTTCTACTTGCAGGGACAACAGAGGCGCACTAGACCCCTCTGTTTCTCCCGGGGTTGAGTTGCGCCAGTGCCGGTAATTCCGCACTGCCGCCTCCCCCACAGAAGACAAGGTGGACCAGGGCAGCCTCGCTCCCCTGCGTCCCGCCAGCTCAAGGGTCGCCCGCACGCCAAGTCCCTCCCCCGGCTTCCTGCCACTGCGGTGCCAGTAGCTGAAGGGGCGACCCTGCTGGATGGATTGAGGGTGAAGACAGCGGATGGTGAGAGTGGCTGCTCCAGCCTCCCCCTTTCCCTCCCTCCCACCGCTGCTACGACTACGCTTGAAGGCTCACGAGCGTTTTCCATTCCCCCCCCCCCCCCCTCCCCCCCTGGAGGTTTTTTGGTGCCATTTTCATTGGGGGCACCTTAATGGTGAGGGGGAACTTCAGTTAGACCGCCTCCCCGCATTCCCTACCATCCCAGCTGGGAGGTTCGGTGCCCCTTTTCAGGGACACATTTTCTCTTGGGGGCTCTTATGGGCATAACAGGGCCGGCAACTTACCCGGCATCCTTTGGGGGGACTTCTGTCTTCTCCAGCGGCAGGGCATCAGGGGGACGGCTGTGGGCAGGAGGCCGTCTGCCTCATCCAGGCGCGGCGGGGGCCGCGTACTTGGCGCAAACGGCGCCATTTTAGCTTGGCCGGCACTTCATCTTTTTTGGGGGTGAAATCATTTTGCCGCGCGCGCGCGGCTCTGCCTTCTCCTTCAGCGCGGCGGGGGGGCGGAGCTTCCCCACATGCGCTCCGCTGCTTCCTGCTTCGTCGGGCAGCACATCTCTAGTGCTGCGTGGAATCCTCTGCTGCCGTCCGATCCTGAAGCTCTTCATCTTTCCTCAGGAGTCACCCTCCGTGCCTGCTGCCACTCCTCCACAGCCTCCTTCAGTCTGCTGCCCTTACTACTGCCGCTTGCGCTGTCCGCGGGTCTGGTAGGACTGTTAACCCCCTCCGTGCCACCAGTGCTGCTGCCTGGGTGTAATCCCTGTTCCGTTTTTTCTCTGGGGTCCCCCCCTTTAAGTGCAACATTTTTTTCACCATGTCAGACCCTTCTGCAGCCGCCAAGCCTTGGTACCATGCCTGTACCGCTTGTAGGGAACCCTTTCCCCGGGGGCAGTCTGATCCGCACTGTCCTGCATGCCGGGCTCCACCGCAGCCTCAGTCGCCTGCTGTGTCGCTCCCTGCTTCCTCTGACCCGCCTGACTGGGCTAGATCCCTGTCCCAGGCCGTGGAAAGCCTCACCCATGTCGTGGGCCGCCTAATAGACAGGCCGCCTACCCGCAGGATGCCACTCTTACTGTCGCACCCTCCGGGTCCACCGCTTCTGCCGCTGCGGCGGGTTCACCCTCTCTTAGTGACCCTTCCCGAGCTAGGCACTCTCAGAAGCGTTTTAGAGTAGAGCGCGCCTCCTCCTCGGATGCCTCTCTCTCTCCGCCACGCGTGCGCACTCAGACGGGCCTCTCCTCTCCAAAGGATTCGCCCTCTGAAGGTGAATTGGCGGCTTCGGATTTGGAAATGGACTCGGCCCTGCCGTCCAAGCTAGCCTCAGCGATGGGTCAACTCATCTCTGATATTCGTGACACCTTTAAAGTGCAAGATGACCCCCCTAGCTCTGACGCAGCTAGCGTCTCCTTTATCAGACCCAAGCAGGCCTCCAAAGTCTTTCCAATCCACTCTGATTTCTCTTCCGTGGTGTCTAAGGCTTGGCCTCGCCCGGACGCCCGTTTTGTCAATCCCACCTGTTCCCGACGGGTCCTCTCTTCAGTCAGCGGAGGACCGTCGTATGGAGACCCTTTCCAAGGGCATTTTTGCTGCCTCCGGTTCTGCCCTCAGACCGGTTTTTGCCTCTGCCTGGGCGGGTAAAGCAATCTCTGCTTGGGGTATGCAGCTGGAGCAGGAGTTGGACTCAGACGTCCCCATCCAGGACCTACGTTCCTTGGCCCAGCTTATTGTTCGGGCTGGGAATTTTGTTTGTGAGGCCTCCCTTGATGCGGGAGCCCTTATAGCACGCTCCTCCGCCCTGGCCGTTTCCTTCAGGAGGGAACTCTGGCTGAAGGTTTGGAAAGTGGACGCTGCCTCCAAACGTTCCTTGGCGGGGCTACCTTTTGCGGGTTCCCGCCTTTTCGGGGCCCGCCTAGACGAGCTTATTTCGGAAGCCACGGGTGGTAAAAGGACCCATCTTCCTCAACCCCAAGCCAGGGGCGCCCCCCGCGGACGCCCTGGTGCGTCTCGTTTTCGGTCCTCCCGCAGGATCTCTGGGGCTCGCCCCGCAGCTGCCGCTTCGGCCCCTCCCCAGGATAAGCGTAGGAAGCCGTTTTTTTTTCTGGCGCAGGCTGCCCGCACACCCGCAGCAAAGCAGTCCTCTGCCTGAAGGTGCGCCCCCACCCACCCGGGTGGGGGGCCGGCTCCTCCTTTTCAGGGACATCTGGATGGCTCACGTCTCCGACGCCTGGGCTCTCGAAATTGTGTCTTCCGGATACAAAATCGAATTCGTGTCCTTCCCTCCAGATCGGTTCTTTCGCTCCCGCCCTCCGCGGGACCCGAAAAGCGCGGCCGCGTTCTCCGCGGCTTTTCAAGCCTTACTGGACAGGGGGGTGATTACCCCCGTTCCTCTAGAGGAAAGGTTCCAAGGGTTCTATTCGAACCTCTTTGTAGTTCCCAAGAAGGGAGGTTCGGTGCGGCCCATTTTGGACCTCAAAAGGCTCAACCGTTTTCTCCTCCTTCGACGGTTTCGGATGGAGTCCCTCCGTTCCGCGGTGGCTTCCCTGGAGCGGGGAGATTTCATGTCTTCCATCGATATACAGGATGCCTACCTCCATGTTCCGGTAGCCCGGTGTCACCATCGCTTCCTCCGATTCGCCGTGGGGGACCTTCACTTCCAATTTGTCGCCCTTCCCTTTGGGCTGGCGACAGCCCCCCGGGTGTTCACCAAGGTCCTGGCCCCGGTTTTGGCCTTACTCCGCTCCAGGGGTGTTTTTCTGCTGCCGTACTTGGACGATATCCTCATCAAGGCTCCGTCCCTTTCTCAAGCGGCTGCCAGCGTGGATCTCACTCTAGAGACCCTGGCGAGGTTCGGTTGGGTCATCAACTTCCCCAAGTCCTCCCTTCCCCCCTCCAGACATCTGGTCTTCCTGGGAATGCTTTTAGACACGGGAGCGGCGGAGGTACGTCTTCCCTCGGAAAAACGTCTGACCCTCCGTCGGGCGATTCGGGGTCTCCTTCTCCACCGTCGACCGTCCTTCCGCTTCTGCATGCGGGTCTTGGGGCAGATGGTTGCCTGCTTCGAGGCGATCCCATTTGCGCAGTTTCACTCCCGCCCTCTCCAACGGGCGATCCTCTCCTCCTGGGACAAATCGCCGGAGTCTCTGGACCATCCCTTCCGTCTATCGCCTCCGGTGCGGTCATCTCTCCGCTGGTGGTTACAGGCCCCTCTTCTGGGCAAGTCCTTTCTGCCGCTCAACTGGCTGGTGGTTACAACCGATGCCAGTCTCTTAGGCTGGGGAGGCGTGTTTCCTCCCCGATCCGTCCAGGGCATTTGGTCTCCATCGGAGTCCAAACTCTCTATCAATGTCTTGGAGCTGAGAGCAGCCCTTCTGTCTCTGCGACACTGGACTCATCTGCTGCGGGGTCATCCAGTTCGTGTGCAATCGGAGAACGCCACGGCCGTGGCGTACATAAACCACCAGGGGGGCACTCGCAGCGCAGCAGCGATGCGGGAGGTCACCAGCATTCTCCTTTGGGCGGAAGCCCACGTCCCGGCTCTATCTGCAATTTTTTATTCCAGGGGTGGACAATTGGGCGGCGGACTTCCTCAGTTGCACCACCGTCGACCCCGGCGAGTGGTCTCTTCACCCGGGGGTGTTCGAGGCCATTTGCCTTCGTTGGGGCATGCCGGACGTGGACCTCATGGCCTCCAAGTTCAATCACAAGGTCCCCGCCTATCTGTCCAGGGCCAGGGATCCGGGAGCTTGCGGAGCCGACGCCCTCGTTCTTCCTTGGCGAGGCTTCGCGCGTCCATACATATTCCCCCCCATCCCACTCCTGCCCAAGGTCCTTCGGAAGATCGCGGTGGAAGGCGTCTCGGTGATTCTGGTCGCTCCGGACTGGCCCCGCCGGTCTTGGTACGCCGACCTCATGCTGCTCCTGGCGGACGCGCCCTGGCCGCTGCCTGCCAGGGAAGATCTTCTCTCTCAGGGACCGATCTTCCACCCGCGTTTAAGGTCCCTACGTTTGACGGCGTGGCTGTTGAGACCACCGTCCTGACGCGTAGGGGTTTTTCTGCGGACGTCGTCCGCACCATGATCCGCGCTCGTAAGTCGTCCTCTTCTAGGATCTATTATAGGACCTGGAGGACCTATTTGGGGTTCTGTGCCGATCTGGGGATTCCTCCGCTCCGCTTTTCTCTCCCCACCGTTTTGTCTTACCTTCAGAGTGGCCTTGCCCAATGTCTGGGTCTTAGTTCTTTGAAGGGTCAGGTGTCTGCGCTGTCCATTTTGTTTCAGCGCCCACTGGCCCCCCTTGGTCCTGTCAAGACTTTCCTTCAGGGCGTGGCTCACGCGGTTCCTCCGTACCGCCCTCCGGTACCGCCCTGGGACCTGAACCTGGTTCTCTCAGCGCTCCAGGCTTCTCCTTTTGAGCCTCTGCGGACTGTTTCCTTGCGGCTTCTGTCCTGCAAGGTTATTTTCCTTGTAGCAGTCACCTCTCTTCGGAGGGTGTCCGAATTGGCTGCACTCTCCTGTCTGGAACCTTTCCTAGTGTTCCACCAGGACAAGATGGTTCGGTCCGGTCCCTTCCTTCCTTCCTAAGGTGGTCTCCACCTTTCATCTGAACGAGGACATCATTCTCCCCTCCTTGTGTCCTTCCCCTTCCCACCCCCGGGAGAGGAAGCTTCATCGCCTGGACGTTGTCAGGGCGCTGAAGGTTTATCTGGAGGTAACCAGCTCTTTCAGGCGTACTGACTCGCTCTTTGTGGTTCCGCAGGGGTCGCGCAGAGGGATGGCGGCGTCCAAAGTTGCGATCGCCCGTTTTGTCAAGATGGCTGTTACTGAGGCTTATCTCGTCAAGGGCAAGGTTCCGCCCCTTGGTGTTACCGCTCACTCCACTAGAGCGGTCGGGCCTTCCTGGGCACAGAGGAATCGGGCTTCTACGGAGAAGATTTGCAAGGCGGCCACTTGGTCCTCCTTGCACACCTTCACCAAGTTCTACAGGGTGCATACTCATGCGTCGGCTGACGCTGCTTTAGGCCGTCTGGTGTTGCAGGCGGCAGTTGATTGATGCCTCTGGGTGTTGGTCTGGTTGTTCTGGTCCCTCCCTTCTGGGACTGCTCTGGAACGTCCCATGGTTTCCTGTGTCCCCCAAGGAAAATGGGCGAGAAAAGGAGACTTTTGTATAACTTACCAGTAAAGTCTCTTTCTCGCTCTTCCTTGGGGGACACAGCACCCGCCCTTCATTTGGGTTTACAGTTGTGGTTCCGGCTTGGTTGCCCCCATTGGGGCTTGACAGTTCTTTTTTTCCGGTTGGTGGTTATCTTTCACTACTTGGACACGCAACTGGCAGTCTCTCTCTCCAGGCTGAGGGTATAGCTGATGGAGGAGGGGCTTACAGCTTTCACTTAGTGTCACGCCTCCTAGGGAGCCGAGCTATACCCATGGTTTCCTGTGTCCCCCAAGGAAGAGCGAGAAAGAGACTTTACTGGTAAGTAATACAAAAGTCTCCTTTTTATTTTAATTTTCAATTACAGTACATATAAATAAAAGGTATAACAAATACAAGTCATAAAACAAAAACAAAAATATTAATATATAACTTAACATTAAGACCTAGTTGTAACATATACGCACGTATCGTATAAATGTTTTAAATATTTAGTTTCCCTAGGGTGTTTTAATTATATATTTTTTTACATTGTACCATTCTGTGTGTTGGAATGGAGTCATTTGTGACTTATTTTCTTATACCTTTTTTATTGCTTGCTGTTGGTTTTTGTCGTAATTTGCCTTAAAACACCCGATTCCCTCTGTTTTGTGTCTTCAGGCACCAAAGACTTTATTCTCTGCTGGACAGACTTCGGTCAACTGTAGCACCAGAAACAATCAGCCCATTACCTCTAGTGACCTCTCACCCGCTGGACGGGGAAAATCCTCCACAGCTGGAGACCTTGGAACCTGACGAGGTAGGTCTACCCCAGGAGTGCGTCGGTTTTACTGACCACAAGTTAGAAAATAGACGTGCACACGATAGCGGAGGTTTGGATTACATCCAGTCATTTTTGTTCTCATTCTGTCAGCCATGTTGGATCACGGTGGAGTCACTTATCAGATCCCTGTGTAGAAACCAGCCTTGGTGCCCATAGTCACGGGGCAGCTGCCATTTTTTCCAGAGCAATTTGAAGAATGAAACCTGATTGTTTGCTAAAAAAATGTGCCCTGCTATCAGATTTTGATCACAAAGATGTTCTGATCGCTGTGATCCCCATAACTGTAGTGTGCAAAAGGTTATTGCAAGCAAGGCTTAATTAGAACAGATGCAGGCATTTATTTTGTGCAATTTTTATTTCTCGCCCAGTTTCCTTGGGGGACACAGAAGACCTTGGGTATAGCTCATCTCCATAGGAGGCGTGACACTAAGTGAAGACTGTTAAGCCCCTCCTCCACAGCTATACCCTCAGCCTGGAGAGAGAGACTGCCAGTTTTTTGCTTAGTGTCCAAGGAGGCAAGACACTCCCTGCTCTGCAGGGCTGGTTTCTCCTTGTTTAAATTTTAGTTTTTTAGTTTTTTCTTTTCTTTTTGTTCCAGATCATCAGGGATAACAGAGACGCACTAGACCTCTCTGTTCTCCCGGGGTTGAGCTGCGCCAGTGCCGGTCACCCGCACTGCTGCCTCCCCCACAGAAGACAAGGTGGATCAGGGCAGCCCAGCTCCCCTACATCCCGCCAGCGCAAGGGTCGCCCGCACGCCAAGTCCCTCTTCCAGCGTCCTGCCACTACGGTGCCAGTAGCTGAAGGGGCGACCCTGCTGGAATGGACCGAGGGTGAAGACGGCTGTGGTAAGAGATTGGCTTCTCCAGCCCTACGTCTCCCACCCCCCCACCCTGGTCTCCTGCGTGCCTGACCCCCATATTGGGCCTCTAGTCCCCTGCTGGATCTATGCTGGCCCCTGGGGTGCCGCAGAGCGGCAATCTCCTTCTGCCCCCTTCCTGCCTGGGACATGCAGCCAGTGGCTGTCTCCACAGCCAGCTACAGAAGCGGCAACATAGTTTATTTCTTTATCAGCACAGGCACCCGGTCTCTGGGTCCCCCCCTACATCTCCTACCGGAGTGTTGCTCCAGGCCTGAGGCTCCTGACGGCTGTGGAGTAAGGCCTCGCCTCCGGCCGACATTGGTATTCCGGTGCGGCCGGGCGCCGCAAAAATCTTAGCCCAGGCTCCGCGGCCTGCCAGGCCGCCATTCCGGGTCCCTGACTTTTCCGGCCGGCGGGGTGGGCTCCCGCGGCCGGCAAGCCGCCATTCCGAGCAAGCCGCCATTCTGGGCCCCTGACTCTTCCGGCCGGCGGGGTGGGCTCCCGCGGCCGGCAAGCCGCCATTCTGGGCCCCTGACTCCTCCGGCCGGCGGGGTGGGCTCCCGCGGCCGGCTTTGGGCTTGACTTCTAGGCCCAGCAGGCCCCGGCCGACCGTCGGTGCCGGTCGGTGGGGCTCCGCAAATTTTGGCCCAGGCTTCGCGGCCTGCTGGGCCGCAATTCCGACCGGCCCGCGGGGTGGGCACCCGCGGCCGGTTTGATGCGCCACTCCGCCTCAGGTCCTGGCGGTACATACCGGGCGCCGCAAATTTAGTCCCCGGCTTCACGGCCTACTAGGCCGCAAAATTCCGGCCTCTGGTGGAGGGGGCGGGAACTTCTCCAGGCGCGAATTTTTCCCGCCGGGAGGTTCCTCCGCCCCCAGGGGATCGCAGCGCCGCCCTCCAGGCCGGATCCATGTTAACCCTTTGGGTACAGGCCGGATCCCAATGGGCCGGTATGGCTGGCCCCCCTTTTTCCTTTTTCCTGACTATCTGTGCCCCTATATGGTGGCACCCTTTAGCCTCAGAGAGGCTGTGTTTTTAATAAAAAAAAAAAAAAAAAAAAAAAAAAAGAAGAAAAAGAAATAATAATAAATATATATATATAATAATAATAACAGATTTCTTTTGGACTGCGCAGGACGCTGCAGCCTCATCAGTAGTGCTGCATGTCTGCATGCCCTCTTTCCACAGGCGGCATAGTGTTGCGCTCCCAACCTGCGTCGCTGCTAGGGCATTTCCCCTTTTAGGCGGTTTTCCTGCCCTCTTCCAGGATACGGCGCTGGCCAAGTGCATGCGGCCCTTCCGTAGGCAGCATTCATCATCTCTCCAGTTATGGTGCCTGCCATGTGCATCCCCCCCCTCCTAGGCGGGATACTGCACTCTCCCTGGCTGCCGGCTGGACATGTGCATGACCCCCTTTTAGGCGGAATACTGCACCTTCACCGGATACGGTGCTGGCCATGTGCACACCCCCCTTCCATAGGCGGAATGCTGCACTCTCTCTATGGATTTGCTGCCGGCCATGTGCACGACCCCCTTCTCTAGGCGGAACGCTGCACTCTCGCTGGATTCACTGCCGGCCATGTGCGTCACCCCCTTCCATGGGCGGAACGCAGCGCTCTCACTGGATTAGTTGCCGATCATGTGCATGACCCCCCCTTTTTAGGCGGAATACTGCACTCTCACCGGATACGGTACTGGCTATGTGCACGACCCCCTTCCATAGGCGGAACGCTGCACTCTCTCTGATGGGCTATGATGTACTTATGTACTATGTTACTATGCTGCACTCTCACTGGTTTCGCTGCCAGCCATAGGCATGACTCAGGCAGCATACATACATCCCTCTGTATGTGGTGTTTTCTCGCAGGTACGTTACTGGCCATGTGCATGTACCCCATACATGGCGGGGTGCTTGCACTCTCGCTGGATCCGCTGTCGGCCATATGCATGACCCCTCTTCCGTGGGCGGTGTACGCACTCTCGCTGGATTCGCTGCCTGCCATGGGCATGCCTTCCTTCCTCAGGTGACATACATTCATTCTCACTGACTGTGTTTGTCTCTCACCAGTACGTTGCTGGCCATGTGTATGACTCCCATACATGGCGGGTGCACGCACTCTCCCTGGATGAGATGCTGGCCATGTGCATTACCCCCCCTTTTTGTCTGGGCGGCATGCTACACTCTCACCGGATACCTTGCTGGCCATGAGCATGGCCCTCTAACATGGGTGGAACGCTTGCACTCCCATTGGATACGGTGCTGGCCTTGTGCGTGACCACCCCACATTCCATGGGCAGAATTTGGCACGCTCATGAGATTCACGGCTGTCCTTGTATGGCTGTGCTGGACTTGTACATGTCCCCCTTCATTGGCAGAGTAGTTGCACTCTCGCTAAGTCAGTGTTGGGTGTATTATTGCACACTCACTTAATGCTAGGATAACCCTGTGCATGTTCCCCTTTCACTAGGTGGACCTCCTGCGTTCCTGCTGGATTATATGGTATGTCCTGCTTCTCTGAAGTAGGTACGGCCTTAGGCATCACTCCCTTTTGGGACCGGCCTTTGCACTCTTGCCGACTGCAGTTTGCCAGATACAATTTCCCCCCTTTCGGGGCGGACTGCTTGCGTTCCATCGCATGCTATACTAGGCTTGTGCATAACTCCCTTGCAGGTTGCACTTTGCAATTACGTACATGCTGTGGCACTCTGTGGCGAGCCCCCTTTTTCGCTGAATTAACCTTTTGCAGTGAGCGGACGTTCTTGTGCGTTGTTTGGGCCGTGTATGCCTTCTCCTCCTGTAGGTGGGTTGACCTTCTCACTGCTTACGAGCTGCTCGTACGTATGCCTCATCTGCTTCCTGCGGCATACTTTTGTTTTCTTGGGATACGATGCTTGCCGCAAGCCTTGCACTCGTCTCTAAGGAGTTCATTCTGTCCACCTGACCCGGACGGGCTCTACTTGCTCTATGCTGCACGGAGCTGGGTGGTACTCATTCATTTAGTTGGCCCTTCATCCCAGGGAGTGTTCGTGGTTCCTAGATGCGTGCCCATTCGTCCTTCCGCGGTATTGCTTCCCTGCGCTAGTGGTCACATGGTCGAGAGTGCTGTTGTCTGGAGCGCCCCTCGAATTCTTTGTTGGCTCTGGCAGGACTGCGGTTCCCTTGCCTGCTCAAATTTCCTCCTCTTCGGATGTAGTGTGGTATGAGTCCTTCCTCTTGGCGCCTCTACGCTTCAGTCTGATCTGCTACCAAGTGCGGGCTGCTTTTCTCGGGAAGGTCACCCAAATTCTCTTGGGTGCTCGATTACCCAGGTCGGAGGACCTCCACCTTGGGTTCTTCAGGGTATTCGCCTTCTGCGAGGCGGTGAACCGGGCATCTCGCAGTGTAGCAGGGTTCTGCTTTTGAGCTGTCCTATGGCTTCCCTGTTGCCCACTCCTCCGTTCGGTTGGAGGGTGTTATGCCGGCCTCTGTCTCGACTACCTTATCTCGCTGGCTCTGTTTGGCTCCCGCTCGGTACAGATCACTCCGATGTGGCTTCTGTCCCGCCAGACTTCAGAGGCTGTTCCTTCACTGTCCTCCCCTCTGGGAAGAGCATGGTTGTTCATGTGGATGGTTCCGGTGTTCCTTTTGGCCTCGTTCTGTCTCCCTTGTTCACACTGGCTGTATTGGCTGTGCCTATTTACCGAGTCTACCGCGTTCTGTCCTCCCGCTGAGTGCAGATTGCGTGGTCCATTCTAAGACAATGGTCCTGCTGTAGACTTACCTTCTCGGTAACTTGGGGGGACTACCTTTCGGTCCAGATTGTCCTTTGATCTCCCACACCGGGACTGTAGAACATGGCTACATCAGCATGGACTTTAGCCTGTCTTGTCCTGGCATCTGGCGGATACTGGGCGGACCCTTTGGTTCCGTTCCGTCTGTCCTTCTGCTCCCCCACTGGGTGGATACGGGACAACGTTGCTCAGGGGCCGACTGGACCAGTTTTGTCGACTTCTGCCCGTGTTACTGGTCTGCGCCTGATCACATTGGGTTTTCGCCCGCTTGCCAGGCGACTCCAGCGGGTTCGCTATTGTCCGCTCCTGGCTGTATTTTCGTCCAGGATCTGTCGTAAGACTTATGGTTTTTTTGTCTGGGGTTCTGTGGGAAGCTGTGCATTCCCCACTCTGACTTTTTCTCTCCCCATGGTTCTGTCTTTTTTCCAGTCCGGCCTGGACCTGGGACTGAGATTCCTTTACTTGAGGTGTCAAGTGTCAGCGCTGTTCTTCCTCTTCCAGCGTTCCCCGACCCTCTGGGCCTGTCAAGACCTTCTTACTTGAAATGGCTCTTGGGTTCCTCTGTACTGTCCTTCGGTACCGCCCTGGGAACTACATACTGAGCTCTCGGCGCTCCAATCTTTTCCTTGGAGCCGTTACAGAAGTTCTCTCTACCCCGCCTGTCCTGTACGGTTGTGTTTCCGTATCAGTCGTGTCTCTGACGGGTGCCTGAATGGCCCCTTTTTTTGTTCTGAGCCTTCTGTCTTTTCCCAGGACAGGGCTGTTTCTACATCCCGTTCCTTCCTTCTGAAGGTGGTGTTGCCTTTCGCTTCAACACTTCACCGATTTGGACGTTGTTTGGGCCTTGCCGGTTTTACTTGGAGATCTCCGACTCTTGTCGACGTTCGGTCTCTTGGGTTTCCTGGAGGTCCGCGCTTAGAGTTGACGGACTCCAGGGTCGTTTTCCTCCGCTTTATCAGATTGGCTATTGCTGAGGTTACCGCACCGAGGGCAGGATTCTGCCTTTGCTGTCACCGTTCATTTCACCAGAGCGGTCGGTGCCTCCTGGGCCGGAGGTATTGGGCTTCGGCCATGCATTTGAGCAAGGCGGCCACAGGTCTTCCTTGCACGCTTTACAGAGTTCTACAGGGTGCATACTCTGGCTTCGGCGTATGCTGCTTTGGTCCGCCTGGGTCTGCAGGCGGCGGTTCCTTGATGCCTTCGGGTGCTTCGCCTTGGAGCTGTGGTCCCTCCCCTTTTGGACTGCTTTTGAACGTCCCAAGGTCTTCTGTGTCCCCCAAGGAAACTGGGCGAGAAAACGAGATTTTTGTATAACTTACCAGTAAAATCTCTTTCTCGCTCTTTCCTTGGGGGACACAGCACCCACCCATTCATTGTTTTTCTCTACACGGTTTCCGAGTTTGTGTTACCCGTTGGGTAGTTGGCTTGTTGGTTCTTTGTTGGACTTTGCCTTTTCTCACTGCTTGGACACGCAACTGGCAGTCTCTCTCTCCAGGCTGAGGGTATAGCTGTGGAGGAGGGGCTTAACAGTCTTCACTTAGTGTCACGCCTCCTATGGAGATGAGCTATACCCAAGGTCTTCTGTGTCCCCCAAGGAAAGAGCGAGAAAGAGATTTTACTGGTAAGTTATACAAAAATCTCGTTTTTTTTTTTGAGTTGGCACCAATTATGTCCTATTTAAAGGCGTTGTCCGGGTTCGTCCAATATTTTGCTCATAGGCTGCTTTGTGTTTGCAGCCTACATATAAGTGGTGCATACCTGAATTTCCTTCCTCAGACGCTCCCCCTTAAATCACGTGGTGTAAGTATCATTCCCATTGTGCCGGTGACATACCTTGCTTCTCATCACTGTGCTAAGCGGCAACTTCAACCTAGCAGTGAGCCCGGTGACGTCACCGGCACAGATGGGCATTCTTTGTCGCTGAATGAGGCTGTTTTGGAGGCAGGTACTGTGCAAAGTAGCAGCGTTCACGCCTCTTATAGAGTCACACTGTCTTGTGGAATCATAAGGCAGAGCAACAGGCAGTGACCTAGGGGGACACAGCAAAGAGAACCTTAACAATCGCAGCGTCAGAGACCCACAGGAGGGAAAAAAGGCCAGTAAACCGTCAAAGGTAACCTTACAGCTACGAGTATAGGGGATCACTAATGGTTATTTAACCAGACAACCCCTTTAACAAGTATTCTTGATTATAGTGTGGATATAGGAACATACTTCTAATAATGCCCATAGGCATAAAGCCGTGTTCATGTCAGAGAGCCTTCAATCAGAGGTATCTTTTAGGAAGACTCCAGACATATATAGTGGTGTATATATTGCCTAACCCCTGACCCTTCCTCCAATGGCAAAGTGAGAAGCAAAAGAGACGAGAGGCAGGAGGAGGAGGAGGTCACATTCAGCACTTCCACTATAAGACTGCTTTGAAGGTCTGGTCCCTTTTCATGAGAGGAGTGACCAGTATCTTCCCTTTTCTGAGTGTCTGCAAACTGGGGTGGTCACAAAGTGCTCCACCTAACAGTCGCTCACTTTGCTGCTGTCCATCGACTTTGCCTGTATAATCCCTCCTAGGTGCCTGTACCCTCAGATGTGGTGGTCTCCCTCTGCACCAAGCAGAGGTTGATCAGGGTGGTCTCCGGTCCCTTGGAAAAGAGAGGGCGTATGACCGAAGCAGACAGGGATGCCCAATATTGTTTTTCATTATGTGCACTGACCCTGTTTTGCAGGGGTAGGGGGTGACCCTACAATTCAGTAACGGGGTCACCGCCTCTTTCCTCCTTATCACACACCAATTTCTTACCCTCAAAGCTGCTGGACTCCTCACCTGGGGAAATTCCCTGTAATAAAAGTTCTTCTTAGCTTTTTTTTAAATTTCTTTTAGGTATGTAATGTTAATGGGAAGGTGTTGTCCCATGACAAACACGTGGGCACGTATCCGCACTGCCACTCCATTCAACTTTCTTAGATTACCGGAAATAACCATCGGTCCCATAGTGTTGAATGGAGTGGCAGTGTGCATGCTCGACCACCGCTCCCTTTAAATGGGTAAATGTGGGGCATTGTTCTCGCGATCAGTGAGGTTTCCCAGCCATCAAATTACCCACCGATCAGATACTTATCCCCTATGCTGTGGATGTGCTTTTCATGGGAATGCTGTATTTAATAGCTTTTGTCTTCTGTTGACAGGCTTGGTACGTGTCTCTGGTCCGCTCGCAGTGTTATACACACTCCGATTCTGCACTGCTGGAAGGAGCAGAATTGGTGAATAGGATCCCTCCTTCAGAGCGTCTCTCCTTCATGACCAGCAAGGTAGGACCTCTGTGAGGACTTCTTCTCTAATTTAAAGGAAATGTCCACCTTTAAAAGCCACATATAAATGCCTTTGATCTGCGAAAGTCTAATATTTATTGAGATTTATGCAGATTTTCTGGTGAATAAAGGGGTTTGTCAGAGATTTACCTATTAATGACCAGTCCTCAGGATAGATCATCAGATCGGTGGGGGTCTGACTCCCCCCCCCCCCCCCCCCCCCCCCCCCCCCCCCCCCCCCACCAGTCAGCTGTGCGGCGCTGGAACTACATAGCAGTGCCCACTGTATAGGGTTCGCACCTGCTTACTGCTGTGCTGCTGCCATGGGGGGGGTCGGACCCTGCCGATCTGATATCAGTGACCTATCCTAAGGAGAGGTCATCAATAATTAAATCTCTAAGCACTTTTTTAAAGATTATTGGTGGAATTACTGCAGGGACCTGACGACATACAGGTCCTCTGTGCTGCCTGGCCATCTTCCAGGAACCTCTGTCATTTCCTTCAGTCCCTCCCAGATCCACCTCATCTAGCCTCCTCTCCGCAGAGGTGCTGCTACCCATCCAAAACACCTGAGCACACACATATATGAGGGTGGTTGGAGGATTTTGTGCTGGAGAACAAGGAGTTAATAAGGTTACCCTATAAACCTTCATCAGCTTCACATATTTGGATGAATGACTTTTCTTCCTTCTGGAGAAGAGCCCTTTTCATACCTTTTTACTATAACGGGTTAGACTTCAAGGTATTGGTTTCGGGTGATAAACTCATTTCCGTATACCACCCACCTTTTTATTTTTCTTCTGTCTACGTGTGGCCCGTCGGGTGCCTTAAAATGCCTGGCAGGTCCAGGTGTGAGAATATTGTGAACAGAGATTATGGAGCTGCAGGAGTGTCGGTGACACCCGGACTCATCTTTCCCCCCCTTCCCCATAGAGAGGGCCGAGATGGTTTATTACTGTCCCTGTCTTCCTGATGACCGTCACTCATTGAGCGCCATCTATACAGTTCAGGAGGAGGCCATGAGGAAACAGAGCAGGAGCTGCTGGGGCTTAAATGGAATGTGTCTTCAGATAATTAACTATTATGTAAATCACGTTTTTATGTTAAACATATTGTATCCTTTTTTTTTTTCTTTTTTTTTTTTTTCTTTTTTTGAAGTTTTAGTGAGTATTTTTTTTCTCCTTATTTTTCCAGGGCACTATCAATATTTTAAAGGGCTTCTGTCACCCCCAAAACACATTTTTCATTTTTGGACTTGTTAAAATCCTTATTGAATGACTATTCCCTATATAGGGCTCTTACCTTGGTCTGTGGCTTCGTTTCATTAAAAATCGATCTTTTAAAATATGCAAATGACTTCACTACCAGCAAGTAGGGCGTCTACTTACTGGTAGCTGCCGCAAAAAAACGCCTCCTCCTCCTGTTGATTGACAGGCCCAGCGAGCGCTCTCCTCCTCCGGCTGGCCCTGTCAGCATTTCAAATCCCGCGTCTTCTCTTTCGGTGACGTCATTGGGAGTGCTTAGGAGGGGAGCGTCCTGCTCTCAGAGCGCCTTCGCCAAATGAAGACAGGCGCAGGATTTGAAATGCTGACAGGACCAGCCGGAGGAGGAGAGCGCTCGCTGGGCCTGTCAATCAACAGGAGCAGGTGGCGGTTTTTTACGGCAGCTACCAGTAAGTAGACGCCCTACTTGCTGGTAGTGAAGTCATTTGCATATTTTAAAAGATCGATTTTTAATGAAACAAAGCCACAGACCAAGGTAAGAGCCCTATATAGGGAATAGTCGTTCAATAAGGATTTTAACAAGCCCAAAAATGAAAAATGTGTTTTGGGGGTGACAGAAGCCCTTTCACTAGAATAGAAAATCTAAACTAACTCTACAGACATGGAGAGCGGCGCCCAGGGATCCCCCTGCACTTACTGTTATCCCCGGGCGCCACTCCGTTCTCCCGTTATAGCCTCCGGTATCTTCATAGTTCGGCTCCACCCAGGGGAACCTGCCGGCGTCTCATTCTCCCATGCTGTAGCGCTGGCCAATCACAGCGCTCAGCTCATAGCCTGAGAGGGTTTTTTTTCTCTCAGGCTATGAGCTGAGCGCTGCGATTGGCCACCACTACAGCATGGAAGAATGAGACGCCGGCAGGTTCCTCTGGGTGGAGCCTAACTATGAAGATACCGGAGGCTATAACGGGAGAACGGAGCGGCGCCCGGGGGTAACAGTAAGTGCAGGGGGATCCCTGGGCGCCGCTCTCCATGTCTGTAGAGTTAGTTTAGAGGTTTTATTCTAGTGAAAGGTCCTCTTTAAGTTCATGGTTTAGTCCACATGGGTGCTGTCATGGGTGAGGGGAAAACATTTTGTTTTTCTTGAAACCCTTGACAGCACCCCAAAATTTTCTCAACCCTTTTTTTCTTTAATGGGGCTTATTCTTGAAGTCATTATACCCCAGTTTAGTTAGACCCCAGCCATACATTCTTTCCCTATCTTTTTTCTTTTGTTGTGTTATCACACCTCCGGAGGGATTGCAAGGTAAATTGAAGCTCTGGTTATATGTATAGGTATCGGTTCTGGTTGGGTCACAGCTTGCAGCCTTAATGCAGTTTTTCAAAAATTAAGTTACTTTACAGGAATACCCCTTTAATGGGCTGTGACTCTGTGATCGTTATCAAAGCGACCCAAGCTAACACTGATGCACCTCAGAGAATAAAATGGGGTCCATTGTGGTTTTGTTGGGCTTCTCATATCTCTGATTGGAAGAATAAGGCCACTTTCACTCTAGCGTTTTTACTGGATCCGGCAGGGTATGGAAACGGAACTAAACTGAACGGAATGCATTTTGGAGCACTCCGTTCTGTTCAGTTCAGTTTTGTTCCCATTGACAATGAATGGGGAAAACACTGAAGCTTTTTTTTCCGGTATTGAGCCCCTATGACTTATCTCAATACCGGAAAACTTAAACGCTAGTGTGAAAGTAGCCTTACACTGCAGGCTGCGCTCTTCTTTTCTGCAAAGATATGGGAAAGCTTGCTGCAAACATCAGAACAGAGTGTGAACAGAGCCAAATCTTCTACTGTGTGCATTAAACTAACCCAGTGTTTCCTTTCCACTGTAGGAGTTTAATTTGAGCCTACTTGCCCCTTGCTTGTCGCTGGGAGTGAACCAAATGTTAGGGGATCAGAACAGCACTTTCTTTGAAACCACAAGGTCTGTGGTCCTGGATCTCATCTCGCAGACTGTTCAGCAGCTTCCAGCCACCCATCAGCTCTTTCGGCCTCTGCAGCCCATGGATGGGAGCTCCTACTGGGAGAAGCTTAGCTTGGTGTTAGGTAATTTACACGTACTATCATCCTCCAGACATATATAAAAGGCGCTGTTCATGTCATTTTTTTCTGTTCTGTTCGGCGTATGCATCCAGGCGCATACGGCAACCTTATCCATAGACCCTCATTTTTCAGACAGAGGCCAAAAAGAACGTCCCTTTTGGATCCGTTGGACTATTCTGCATTCTGTAATTCTGCAGAGTATTTCATATTGTCCGTATGTGGTGGGTCTACAAAATCCAGTAGTCCAGCACCACAAAGTCTGACTATTATAAAAGCATGCATTCACTAAATCCAGTGCTCGATGTACTTGCTATATTAATGGGGTCGTCCCAAGATGAAATGGTCACTGTACTTTCAGTAGACTTTGCATAAATCAGTCGTACAGGTTAATATCGGAAACTTTGTAATATATATCATCATAAAAAAGTCCTACCCCCTTCCCCCCCACCCCTACTAAGCTAACATTCTCTGGTAAATCGTCTTGAGAGACCAGATGGACTGTGAGCTGACAGAAGGATGAGCTGCATTTAGGTCTGTAGAGAAGAGTGAGGAAGAATGAGCTGCTAGAGGGAGAAAAAGGTATTTTTCCCTGATAAGGTATATTACAAAGTTTTCTGCATTCACCAGTTCTGTTTTATACAAAGTTTGTTGAAAGTACAGTGATCATTGTCTCGGGGGGCGTGGCCTGAGAGCGCATGGAGTAGGACGCACCGCTCACAGCTCCTGCCGGCATCCTGATCATTAGTGTGGTAGCAACGTCTATTTCGATTATTTTTTCTTACCTGGTGGGTGAGAGGAGACCGGAGAGTGTGGGGGTGAATTTGAGAGCTCCGACATGCCGCGAAAATCCAACAAGGGGCCGCGATACGACAGGCCGGAGGTGAGCCAGCATGGCGCCGAGGAGGAAGAGGGGCCGGCCTTACAGTCCAAACTGAGCCAGAGTGCGGCCGCAAAGTTGAGCAAGTTTGCCCGCGCTGATAGCGGTGTGGGAGACTGGGCAGAGGAGAAGGAGACAGATGTGCATAACTCTTCTGAACAAGAGGACGGATCCCTGGATGGGGAGGCCCTGGATGCGGCGGAGTGGCTGCCATTGACCCCTGCACGTCCAGCTAAAAGTGCCGTAGGCCCCAAAGATGCGGCTAATGAAGAGCCCACGTTAAAAGATATTATGACTGCTGTGGCCAGCTGTAACAGTACCCTGAAGGTGCTCTCTGTACAAGTTGGTAGCCTGAGGTCAGATGTGTCTATAATTAGGCACGACCTACACAAGATATCTGAACGCACCTCTGAATTGGAGAAGAGGGTGTCTACTATAGAAGATGATGTTCGGCCTCTGCAAATGGCGGCAAAAACAACGGCTAAGGACATAGCTGCTCTATATGCTAAAACAGACGATCTGGAGAACAGGTCCAGAAGGAACAACCTGCGGATTGTAGGAATGCCAGAAAAGACGGAGGGAGATAACGCTACAGAGTTTGTGAAGAAATGGTTGCATCAGCTATTTCATGAGAAAGGTCTATCTTCCCTGTATGCGGTGGAGCGGGCGCACAGAGTCCCCATGCGGCCGTGAAAGTGTCCATATTTCCGGATTATTCCAATGAAGTGCAGCGGAGGAGAAGCAGATTTATGGACATAAAGAAAAGGCTGAGAGCTCTACAAGTACAATATGCTATGTTGTTTCCTGCTAAACTGCGTGTGGTGGCACTGGGATCCACCAGATTTTTTGAAGATCCGGAGGAGGCGACGCAGTGGCTGGACGTCCACGAGCGACAATTGAGAAGTGGAGCCCTGGACACTTGAAGGAGGCTAAGATATAGTTTCTTATGTTCAATTTTTATTTGCATTTGCACTCTAGGGTTGCTATAAAGGTTGCACCAGTTAAGAAGTGTATTATGTAATGCTACCACGAGGTTGATCCTGTGGAGGGAGTAGGTTGCTGAGAGTAAAAATGTGATTCTCAGATGTGGGGAGGATTCTCTACCTGAGGAATGGTGTTATAAACTGTTATGATTGTTATATGTTGGAGGGTAAGTTGCTCTCAGATTGCCCTGTTTTAATGGGTGAGGTTGATGTCAAAGGGAAAATGTTCCCCAGTTATAGAAATCTGATTGGGAAAGGGGGGGAGGGGGGCAGGAGATTAGGTAGTGAGTTGGGGGGAAGAGATATGGTCTTGAAATATGAGCTGAGGAAGTGGGAATGGGATGTGAGATCCAAGTATGGTCTGAAGTTCCTTCATGTCACAGGTGATTAGAGTTTTAAGCTGGAATGTGAGAGGGATGGCTGATGGACGGAAGAGAAAGTGTGTTTTTCAGTACTTGGGGCGGTTTCAGCCGGCTATATGTTGTCTTCAGGAAACGCATCTGATTGGAGAAAATCTACACTGGATGAGTAAGAATTGGGTGACATATGCGTTACATTCAACTCATTCTTCTCACTCTAGAGGGGTTAGTATGATTGTGCATAGTAGCATTAGGTATGAACATATGCAGGAATGTGTGGATGCGGATGGTAGATATGTGTGTGGTGTGTAAGGTGGATGGAATACAGATGGTGCTGGTGTCTGTGTACGTGCCCCCACCATTTGCTTCCCCATAGATAAGAGAGATCATGGACTTTGTGGCGGACTTCCCTGGGTTGCCGTGGCTAATGGTTGGGGACTTTAATTGCACGATGAATGACTCCATAGATAGATGTCGGGTGGAAGGAGCAGGGGGTTTACCGGGGAGTGTGGCTCTCAGAAATATTATGGGTGAAATAGGTGTACATGATGTATGGAGATTGCGTGACCCTGATAAGCGTGAGTTCTCGTGCAGATCTGCCGCGCATCATTCGTTATCGCGTATTGATTTGGCCCTTGTTAATGATCTAATGCTGCCACTGGTTGGGGATGTCGTCTATCATCCTCGGTCGTTGTCTGACCACTCTTTGGTGCAGATAGACTTGTGTCTGGGGGTGCTCAGACAGGGACCGAGGCTGTGGAAGTGTAACTCACATTGGCTAAATGTGTTGGGTGATCTGTCCGGGATTTCTCTTGAGATTAAGGAATTTTTTGCTATCAATACAGGGACGGCCTCGGTACCGGGTGTTTGGGACGCCATGAAAGCATTCCTGAGGGGAGTCTTGATGAAAGAAATTAACAAGCATAAATCTAGGTCTAGGCAGGCGGATGTTAAGGCGCATGTACTGGTGGCTGAGGCGGAGAGAGAGTTTGGTAGATTCCCCACCCTGATTAATAGTGAGGCGCTGGCGGTAGCTCAGGAGCAGCTGAGGTGTCATTTGGTGCAGGCCGCAGAAAGAAAGAGAAGTTTTTATCGTCAGAGATCCTTTGAAGAAGGCGAGAAGGTGGGTCATCTGTTGTTGGTAGTTTCACGGGCTCAGAGAGGCTCCTCTTGTATTCAGGACCTGAGAGATGACAGGGGGAATAGTAGCCAGGACACGAAAGGAATATTAGATATTCTAAAAAGCTTTTATGTATCTCTATATGCTTCCACCGGCTCTAGTTCTGAGGAGGCTCTTAATGAATTTCTAGGGGAGGCACAGTTATCGAGGCTGTCAGAGGAGGATAGAGTAAGGCTGGAAGAGCCGATTTCACTGGAGGAACTGGAAGCTGCGCTTGGGGATATGGCGAATGGTAAGGCGCCTGGAGCTGATGGTCTCCCAGTAGAGGTGTATAAAAAGCTGCAAGGGATATTACTGCCGGAATTGCTTAAGGTGCTTGAGCACTCATTGGAGGCAGGTTCGTTACCACATTCGATGCGGGAAGCTATAATTGTGGTTATACCTAAACCTGGGAAGGATCCTAAAATACCGGATTCCTACAGACCAATTTCGCTCCTCACGGCTGATGTTAAGCTCCTGGCGAAGGTGTTGGCGAACAGGCTGTCCAAAGTAATTCTGACTATAGTACACCCGGACCAGACGGGTTTTATGCCTGGGAAATCGACGGCTATCAATCTCCGTAGGCTATATGCTAGCTTAAATATTCCAGCGGATAATTGTGGAGACAGGGCCTTGCTTGCTCTTGACGCCGCCAAGGCGTTCGATAGTGTGGAATGGAGTTACTTGTGGGGGGTCTTGAAAACTATGGGTTTTGGAGCACGGTTCATTCAGTGGGTAAAGGTCCTATACTCTAGTCCTAAGGCGAGAATTAGAGCTAATGGAGGGTTGTCAGATTGTTTCGCTCTGGCCAGGGGCACCAGACAGGGATGCCCATTGTCGCCCTTATTGTTTGCTCTTGCAATAGAGCCGCTTGCGGCGCATATCCGCTTATCAACAAATATAGAGGGGTTTAGATACGGTGGGCTGCACAATAAAGTGGCTATGTACGCTGATGATACTCTACTTTTTATGGGCGATACTGGTGCGTCCCTGGATGCGGCCATGGCATTGATTGACAGATTTGGTGGCTTCTCTGGACTTCAGATAAATTGGCAAAAATCCTCTTTGATGCCAATAGATGGGCAGGCCTTGTCAGGCAGACAAGTAGATAGCCTGGTGCCTTGGGTGGATAAATTCAAATATCTGGGACTATATATAACACCGAGACTAGCGGATTTTGAAGACCTTAATCTGTCTCCATTGCTGGCTACTTTTAGGCTTAAAGTGAGGTCATGATGTAGACTCTTTCTTTCGGTGGTAGGTAGAGTTAACCTTTTAAAAATGGTTATGATGCCCCAGTTGCTTTATGTACTGAATAATGCTCCCGTATGGATCCCCCAGGATAGATTCAAGAAAATTCATTCTATATTTAGGGATCTTACTTGAAAGTATGGGCAGGCTAGGATCAAACTGGAGACATTGCAGTATCCTAAGTCGGAAGGGGGCCTGGCTGTCCCTAATGCATGGATTTATTTTCTGGCCTCCCAATGTCAGCATTTCAAGGGATGGATTGATGTACATGCTCCAGATGTGACAGGACAGATATTGCAGCATTGGTTGGGCAGTCGTGACCTCATGGGCATTCTGGAAGGCTCAGGGATGCATGCGGGGAGAGAAAAACTCCCTCTTATTGAACTTATGAAAAAAGTTTGGGCAAAGGTGAAGCAGCTAAGAGGTGTAGGTGGAATTAGTGCACTTTCCCCTATTGGAAAGAATCATCTGTTGCCCGAATTTTTTGCCATACCAGGACTTAGGAACTGGGAAACTTATGGAGTGACGAGAATTGGCCAATTAATTGAGGATAAGATATGTAAGTCATTTCAAAACCTGCAGCAGGAATTTAATATCCCTAGGGGATGGTTCTATAAATATCTCCAAATGAGGCATGCCCTTGAGGTCACACTGCGGAAAGGATGTGTGATAGCTCAAATGGAGGTGGTTCATAAGCTTGTTCTCCCGACAGGGGGGGGGGGGGAAGAGGGCTGATATCACAGGTGTATGCTCTTTTACTGGAAAAATTCCTGGAGGGATTTCCGCTCTCAAGAATGAAAAAATGGGAGGCTGACGTGGGGGTTATGTCTAAAGACAAGTGGGAAGATATATTGGAAGGGGTCCCCAAGGTGTCCTTGAGCGAACAGGGCAAACTATCCCAGCTATTTATTATACATAGAGTGTACAAAACACCGGTGTTTCTAAAAAAGGTTGGAGTAAGAATTGATGACAGGTGTCCAAAGTGTATGGAAGAGGGTGCGGATTTGGTACATATGCTGTGGTCTTGCCCAGTAATTGGTAATTATTGGGAGGAGGTAAGAAATATGATTAATAGCAGAATGACATTGAGAATCCAAAAAGACCCAAAGGTGTGTGTACTGGGATACGTGTCTGAGATTGGAGGGAATGAATCGGTCAAGGTAGCTGTGGGGAGGTTGCTGTATGTGGCCAGGAAACTGATTGCTATGAGGTGGATCCAGGGAAGTCCGCCTACACTGAGCGAGTTTGAACGGAGGGTGCATGACATGATGATACTTGAGAAAGGGGTGTATGTGAAGAGAGGGTGTCTGCAAAAGTTTGACAAATTGTGGAGTGATTGGTTATCTCATACTCACGTGGTTATATAGGCTCGTCAAGATCAAGTCTAGATATCAGGGAGGGGAGTGTTAGGGCAAGGTGGGGGGGGGGGGGTAAGGGTTTTGGGGGGTTTAGATAGTTATAATTCTTTGTTTCAAATATTTGTTTTAACATATATATACGTTATGTACAGATACTGGATAATAACTGTGTGTTGATATTTGTACGGTTACTGTTGTGCTCTGACTCCACATGGTGGATAAAGCAAGAAAAAACAACGTATTGATTTTTGTAACACTCTGTTTTTATTGATTCAATAAAAATGACTTGATTTAGAAAGTACAGTGATCATTAAATATTAAAGGGGTTATCCAGCTCCAAAGTACCCAGGCACCACATACAGGTTATAGTTGCCCCACTCCCCGAGTTGTTCCTGATGCCTCCACGGCCTCTGCTGCATCTCACTGTCGCGCGGATCAAAACATCTGGTGTCGGGTGGTTGGGGCAGTGACTATCCGGTGTCAGGCCGCGATGGGAACAATTCTGGAAGGGAACCAAAACAGCAGGGGGCGTCATAACAAGCATGCAACAGCAACATCTACAGGCATGAGGTGTTTTTGTGTTTTTTTTTTTTATAATAATTCCCATTGAAAACTTGTTCTAATTTGCGAGATGTAAAGAAGTAATTTAATGTTTAATCATGAGACAATCTCTATAAAGAAAATTTGCATCTTCTGAACACATTTAAAGGGGCTCTCCAGGGCTTTACTTAAAATCTATGCTTCTGTTAACCTATGGAAAGAATAGTCTCAGCAGTACTTACCATTCCATCATGCCCCCGAATTCTCAATCTCGGCTGTGATCAGCTGACCGCCTGTACAGGCTACCCGGGGGGGGGGGGCTGGCATTGGTGGTCGTAACGCTCTAACCCGTGCCAGTCAGACCTATGTGCAACAAAAAACTGTCCCAAAACAAACCTTTTACCAAATTCTGGAGCAGTTACAAACAAAAATCGAAAAAAAACTCATATAGGTCAATAATGTTATACTCATGAAATCCAGCCTTGATTGTGCGGACTACGGTGTGACCATGTTGTTCTGTCTGGATTAAGGTGATGCTGACGTCTACCACACCCTTGTCACCCTCTGTCGAGCGCTGGCGCAGTATTTGCTGTCTCTCCCGAAAATACCTCCATCCTTGCATATAACTCCAGAGAAGGAAGCGGACGTGGTGAAGTTTGTGGTGATGTCGGTGGAGGTAATGTATCACACAGTCATTTTTCCCGTCTTGTAGGTTATGTTGGCCGCGTGTGACTTGGTTTCTCTCTGCAGGCGGTGTCCTGGCATCTCGTGCATGAGCAGATCCCGTTGAGCGTGGATCTCCAGGCAGTACTGGATTGCTGCTGTCTGACCCTCCAGCAGCCCGTCCTGTGGAATCTGCTGGCCTCTGCGGAGTACATGACACACGCCTGTTCACTCATCAGCTGCACACGCTTCATTATAGAGGCCGGTAAGTGAGCGTCACGCTCTTGGTCAATATATTTCTATCTTTTAACCTAATTACGTTTTTTTAGACCTAGAATTCTGTGCTGTTTCACTTTATAATATAGGTTTTTAGAGATTTTTGCTTCTGTTTTTCTTACTCACCAGCTTCTGGTGCCAGGGCCAGGAGTTGGCTGCACCTAAAGTACAGAAGGCTCTCGCCTTCTCCCTGGCGCTGTATTTCGGCACTGAGGGTCTAGATCAGGCATGGCCAACCTGCGGCTCTCCAGCTGTTGTAAAACTACAACTCCCACAATGCCCTGCTGTAAGCCGATAGCTGCTGGCAGTCTGGGGATGATGGAAGTTGTAGTTTTGCAACAGCTGGAGAGCCTCAGGTTGGCCATCATCCCTGGTCTAGATCCTTCTGGTTCCTGGTGTGTGAACTTCAGTAGCGGGGCCATGTGGTCTGCTGCAGCAAATCAATGGCCTTAGCAGTGACCTGTCCAAAAAGCTGCATATGACCTTTGCATGTAAACATCCAGACGGGTTCACGTGCGCTACTGTGGTCAATCACACTGGCCTTAGTAGTGATGTGTCCCCAAGCCCCACAAGGGTGCAAGTTGGGGACTAGAAGGGGTCTAACCAGGTCCTCCGGAATGGAGCTGCAGGAAGAAAATGAGTGCCTTTTTTTGTACTTTAGGTTCATCGTCCTGGCCTGGGCTAAAATGGGGTTTGAAGCCGGAAAACCCCTCAGAGTTCACTGCGTGCAGGTCCCATCTAACCACTGGATAAATGTTAGATCTGTGGGGTCCTACTAGAATGGAGGACTCCTATAGCCCATCAGTCCCATGTTGTTACATATACCCCTCCAGGACGTGTGCCCTCAGTACCCGCCTTGCAGATCTCTCTGTCCTTGTGTCACATCTTCCTGATTTATTCTGTGGCGCGGAGACTTGGCTCAAGAACCGCAGCCACATTATCAGCGTGCAGGCGTCGCTTACAGGGAGTTGCCTGCATTGAGTATATTATGTAATGTTCCTTACAAGGCAGCGAATTGAGACGCAAGAAATTAGTTACTGGAGCAGCGGGAGATTTGTCATTTATTTTTTAAAGTAGATTTAAGAAGGACCATGCTTCTTTTTTTTGTTTTTTTTTTCTTCTTAGTAGATTTTCTCAGCCTTGACTTTTTAGACCTAGCTAGCCCTAGTGCCGCTGCTGGCTATGGAAGGGTTCTTCCAATCTCCAAAATAAAATGCCAGGGGTTCCAAATACATTGTATTATTATTTTTTTGTTTTTTGCTTGCTGCAGTCGTAGCAGCAGACCCTGATCACTATAATGGATTGCTATGTCCACCAGGCGCTGCAGTGACCTCAGAAATGATGACGAATTAGGATAGTGTCTTAAAGGGTACCTACTGTATAATATATTTGACACCGTGACATGTCAGAAGATTTGTTCAGTTGTCAGAGACTTTCTGTGAACCTGGAACCATCCGCTCAGACATCTGAGCAAAGCCGATCAGAAGGAAGGAGGCCGCGCTCAGCTGCCAGCCTTTGTTTTAGCAGTCGGGGTTCTTGTACTTTCAAAAGGTGTTTTTTTTTTTTTTTTTGTTTTTTTTTTGTAAGTGGTAGATACCCTTTATAACATTTTTCTGTCCTTTTTCAGCCCATTGAATCTTATTTTTAGATATCGTAAAACCCAGTTTAACCAAGATGGTGTAGGACAGTGGTGGCAAACCTATGGCACGGGGGCCAGAGGTGGCACTCGGAGCCCTCTCTGTGGGCATCCACGCCCTGAAAATAGTCCATGGTGTACCAATATGCCTTAGACTTTTCCTGCCATTTATCAGCGCAGGACGCACTATGAACGGCACAGGCAGTGCATTGAATGTAGGCAGGCTGTTATAGCTAAATGATAAAGTACATGGAAGATGCACTATATTGGTATTCAGGTTAAATTGCCTGTTGGCACTTTGCAATAAACAAGTGGGTTTTGGGTTGCAGGTTGGGCATGCGGTCTCTAAAAGGTTGGCCATCCCTGGTGTAGGGTGTTAGAGTAACACATAACTGACCATACACAGAAGACGGCATATCCTGTAAATCTGGCGCTGCTTACTAACAGATGAACCTGTTCCAGGGGACTTGAGCAGCCATAGTAGTTACACGGAGGGATCATCCGTATGAACGGCCGCCATGTAAAACTACTACTGCAATATTTACATTTCCGGAAAATGCCTGGTTGGCGATGGCTCCCCCCTGGTAAAAGCAACAGCGTGCCAGGAGCTATACCGCGGCGATTATTAGCGGATCACACCAGAGGTCACATTCTCTCTCCGTCAGGTAGCATATCATTGTCTTTATGGTGAGTTCCCCAAATTCAGTTCTTCAAAGTCATGAGATCTAGAAGAGTACACAGCACCTACAAGACCACGTCCATCAGCCGTGTTCTCCCCCATTCGCCGCTTGGCATGGTGAAGACGCTGACCGCATTGGAATTGTATGATGCACGTGCCGCACACTAGTGCTTCCCGGAGATGTTATCATGTGAACATCGCCCGACCCTGAGGATTCCCACCGCCAGCATCTGTGAAGACTGAGAATCCATTATGTGTCGCTCGTCCTCTCTCATTAACCAGCTCTGATAGGAGGTTAAAGCTGACGATTAACAATTTAACAAACATCTTATTCCGTGGAGCTTCAGTGTCATACAGAATAATTATACGCATCATCTGCACAGTGATGGCAGGAACTTCATTGACTTAGCGAGGATCTCGTCTCTTCCCCTTGGTCCTTCCTGATTTCCTGCTAAATGGATAAATCTGCAAATAATGAACTGGTTCCTGCGCTGAAAGGTGGAAAATGTAGATTTACATGACTGTAATTTTTTTTTATAGTGCTCCTTGTACTATATGGACAGGCTGGATCCGCCATAGCGAGATCCGTTCTTGCTCATAGAGGGTGTTCCTAAATGAGGATGCCCTACCCCACCCCATTGTGTCCATATGCTAGTCTGTTAAAGGGAATTTCCAGAAATACAATATTGATGACCTGTCCCAGAAATATCAAATCTGTGAGGGTCCTTCACCCAGCACCCCTGCCGATCAGCTGTTTTTAAAGGGCCACAGCACTCGAGCCGTAGCCAGGCACAGCTCCGTACCTGTATAGTGGATGTGCTTGGTATTGCAATGAGGTCCATTCACTTGAATGGAACTCTTGGCTGCACATAGGCCATGTGACCAAAGCACGTGACATCACTGCCCTAGGAAGAGGCTGCAGCGCTCACCGGAGCACCACAGCTTATCGCCAGGAGGGGGTGCTGGGAGTCGGGCCCCCACCAGTCGGTGCTGGGAGTCGGGCCCCCACCAGTCGGTGCTGTGTTAGTAAATAGATGTGTTCCCCATTATATAGTAAAGCCGGAGAATCTTTTTTGTGGTGTGTTGTTACTATGTTATTTTTCCAAAAATTTTTATAAATTGACAAGCGGTTGTTACCAGATTGGGGGGTATATCTACGGAGTGTGATGATGTCCAATCTCTTTTGACAGCGTCAGACTATTTAGGGTAAGGCCCAGTTGTCAGTTTAGTCTTACATTTTTAGGAGGAGTAATGTAGGAACAGCCCGGGCCAGATGCTCCAAAATTATTTCATGGTGGTAAAAGTTCTAAAACGAAAAGTGTCAGGACCCTCGTTATAAATGACGGCACGGGTTTTTCCACATGAGGATTAATAATCAACGTGTTCATACTTACTGGAGTTTCCGCAGAAGGTGGATGCGCACAAATCCACAGTTTACAACTGCAAATCCGTTTTCAGCCTCTTAATCCGCAGCACATTTTTTCTTATGGGAAAAAATTTCCCAGTGTGAACATGGCCTTAATTAAAATTGTGAAAGTTCACCAGTAGCATTAGGCCTCATGCTCACTTTTGTCGATTGGATGAGGAGCCATTGATTTCAAAGCACACTGTGCATTTTCCATATTCGTATATCGCAAAAAAATAATAATAGGTAATGTCCCATACTTGTCCGTTTTGTAGACAAGAATAGGACATTTCTGTAGAAAGGAAAAAGATAATGGTGACATGCTCACGGCCCATATCCGTATTTTGATAATCCGCAGTTTGCATGAGCCTTTATGGTGCGAAGGAAGCGGCATTTTATCCCCCATGCTGCCCCTCACTGGTGATCTCCTTACCTCCGGCTCCATGCCCGGGATAGAAATGCATCATGGCCTGATTTTGACGTGTGTTTTAGTTGCAGTCAAACCTGGGGAGCAGCTACTGAGCCCTGAAAGAAAAAAAAACAATTTAGAAGATGAGACCGCGGCAGATGAGGCGGAATCGGACACAACAGGTACGTGATGTGCGACATCTGCAAACTGCTGGATCATAGCAGTTGTTATATCCCATTTATAAATGAGATGTACCGTAATATGCATGTATTTTCTCACTTAGGCGCAGCATTTGTCAGGACCGCCTGCGTGATGATGTCTGAGATGGTGGATTCCCTGCAGACCGTTCTGTTATTTGGGCACAAGAGAAATGTTAACATAGCGGCATTCCTGACGCCGGTCTTCAGAAATATAATCATCAGCCTGGCCCGATTACCTATAGTCAACAGCTATACAAGAGTACCCCCACTGGTGAGTAGACCCTATACAATTATCATCTATCAGTAAAGGGGAAACATATTCTGCATTTTTCAAACCAGCATCGGGATCTGAATACTTTTGTAATTGCATGTAATTACAGATTTAGTATAGCCAGTGAGCTATTCAATAAAATGTATCTGTATAGCGCCACCTGCTGTTTGTTCCTATTTCTTATTTTTTGTCCGTCTCACTGAGATGGTCGCACATGCTCAGTTTAAATCTTTAACTGCCACCAGCCATATGTCCTGTTAGAGAGAGAGAGCTGCATCAGAAAGGACACCCCCCGTCCCAGGCTGAAGATAATCTAGCAGAGCAATGAATGTAGAGATCTCTGGACCCATGTGCGGTACAGGGATGGTTCTGATTTTCATTTTTTAAATCAGTCACAGCATAACCCCTATGAAGGATTGTTCAGACCTTAATAAAAAATGAATGGCTGGCAGGGAATGGTGTAAAATAAAGAGAGGGCAAAAAAATGACTCCCTTTTTGAAAGTCTCACGTTTTGGCGCCACAGCTCTCTGACGGACCAGTAGTGATGACGTCCCATCCTCAATCACATGATGACTGCAGCCCGTCTTTGATCTCAGCAGTGACATGTGCATGAAAGGGGCCGAATAACCAATGTTTTTGGGAATTTCTGAGCCAAGTATTCTACATGTCATCCTTCACAAACCTTGCACCTTTAGTTTCTTCCCGATGCGCTGCTGATCCTCTGCTGTCATTCATGCCGATTTGTCTCACAAGGAATATAGGAAATGAGATTTAGTTTTTTAAGATTTGTTGTGTTTGTCTTGCCTAGGTGTGGAAGCTGGGCTGGTCCCCTAAAACAGGAGGAGAATTTGGAACATCACTCCCCGAGATCCCTGTTGAGTTCTTGCAAGAAAAGGAAGTGTTCAAAGAATTCATCTACCGCATAAACACACTGGGTAAGAAGCACGCGTCCAGCTTTCCTGTACTTTCACAAGATCATGGTCGCCTACAGGCGAAGCACTGATGCTACATAGATGATAATATTAGGGGATCTGACCACCATGGCCCCCAAAAATCACAAGAATAGGTTCATAGTGGAGACTTTTTCTTTACCTCCGCAGGATTGGTGATAAATGTATGATCACTGGGGGTTTGACTGTTGGGACCGCCACATACTCTGTACATGGAGCAGTGGTGTGCACGCGTGACCACTCACCGCAATGGGAGGAGAACTGCAGTTACCAGCGCTGTCCACTATACCAGTGTTTCCCAACCAGTGTGCCTCCAGCTGTTGCAAAACTACAACTCCCAGCATGCTGTCCGGGCATGCTGGGAGTTGTAGTTTTGCAACAGCTGGAGGTACACTGGTTGGGAAACACTGCACTATACCATGTATGGAGCAGTGTCGTTTCGGCACAGTAGCTACCTACTCGAAACAGCTGATTGGCAGGGGTGCAGGGTGTCAGATTCTCGTTAATTTTTGTTCGATGGTCTGTCCTGAGGATAGACCAGTGATAGGCAAACTGCGGCTCTCCAGCTGTTGCAGAACTACAACTCCCAGCATGCTAAGACCGCCTACAGCTTTCAGACTTCAGCAGGGCATGGTGGGAGTTGTAGTCTTGCAACAGCTGGAGGGCCGCAGTTTGCCTATCACTGGGATAGACCATTAATATGAAAGGACAGTCTGTCGCCTCTATAACTAGTTTGAATGCAAGCACGCTGCCATGTAGAGTAGGTGTCCCAAAAAAAAGCCATACCTTTCTCGTGAAAATCCAGTCCTCGTACTCTGAGAAATGCTTATTTTTTCTTTTTTCATGCAAATAATTTTTCGATGCACAGTGGGAATGTTGAATACATTAATCTAATGGCACAGATCAGTTGTTTTTTTGTTTTTTTACTTTTTAGTTAAAGGGGTTGTGCAAGAACTAGGCATAGACATAGCTTTCAGCCCGCTTGTCATGGAAGTAGCAGATCCTCTGACTTAATACGGCAGTATAGCTGAGAAGGCAGCTTCTGCAGAGCGAAGGAAAAAGGAACTATATTGTCAGCAGCCAGATGGGGAAGGAGACTGATTATGTCCAGAGGCTGCCCCAGCACACTACACTATTTTAAAACCATTATGTACAGTCTTTGGGACTTTAGGTATGAAAATAATTCATGAGATTACCCCTTTAAGGAACATCCTTTTTTTTTTTTTTCTTTCTTGTAATCTGTCCTCCTTCATATTGCAGTCCAGAGGATGCAAACTAGAAAACCAAGTCTTTATGTGACCCAGGAGGCATCCGTCTGGCCCCTTCGCTCCACTGCTGGTGCATCTGATACAGAATTTTAGGGGGGGGGCTTAGGCTGCTTCATCTTTGGGTGGAACGGTGTTTGCCCCTTTTACCTCAGACCTGCCCATTCAGCTAGTTCAGAGCTAAAGATGGAGGTCATAGGGAGAGGGAGGACCAGGTTTTGTATACCAGCCCTCAGTAGATGCTCTCCACAGTACGCTGACTTTTCCCGTTATTTCTCTAGGATGGACGAGCCGGACTCAGTTTGAGGAGACGTGGGCTACTCTGCTCGGCGTGCTGGTGACTCAGCCCATTGTAATGGACCAAGAAGAAAGTCAGCAAGAGGTAGATGTTCTGCAGTATTTCTGCTAAATTCATTCCCATCCCTCATTTAACTTCATGGATCTAGCCAGCTTTAACTCTATCCCCCGCTGTCTAATAGAGTTCCATCTAAGTTAGTGTTTCCATCACTGATGTGGAGAGGTGAGGACAACCGTGTCAGCCGGAGGGAAGCCCGGACCCCTTACCATCTGCTAATGAGTAGAATGTAATCCTAATGGTAAACACGTCCAATACAGGGAATAGGTTTTCTGTAGTGTGACTGTCGGGTAATTGGTTTTTCTGCCCATAAGTTTATGCTGGCGGTCAAAAGTTGTAATAAAATGGATAAAAGCCCCCATTCTTATAATTCTTTATATGTTCTTTCAAGCAAAATCCTACCTTTTTAATATTGTAGTTAATGTATAGGCCAGGAAAGAGATGCTGCATCATGGCTTCACATGTCCATGCACATAAAGTAGAGGTCGGTGAGTGTTTATTGCTGTAGATAACGGTGGATACATTTCTTATTTTTCTGTCCACCTCAGTAACGCACATGCTGAGCTCCATCCTTCAACTGCCACCAGCCATATCTATTGTTAGGAACTGTAAAAGTTACAGAAAGAGAGCTGCAGCAGAATGGACAGACCTCTGAACTGTAATGGGGAGAGAGCTGCAGCAGAATGGACAGACCTCTGAGCTGTAATGGGGAGAGAGCTGCAGCAGAATGGACAGACCTCTGAGCTGTAATGGGGAGAGAGCTGCAGCAGAAAGGGCAGACCTCTGAGCTGTAATGGGGAGAGAGCTGCAGCAGAATGGACAGACCTCTGAGCTGTAGTGGGGAGAGAGCTGCAGCAGAAAGGACACATCCCCTGAGCTGTAATGGGGAGAGAGCTGCAGCAGAAAGGGCAGACCTCTGAGCTGTAATGGGGAGAGAGCTGCAGCAGAATGGACAGACCTCTGAGCTGTAATGGGGAGAGAGCTGCAGCAGAAAGGACACATCCCCTGAGCTGTAATAGGGAGAGAGCTGCAGCAGAATGGACAGACCTCTGAGCTGTAATGGGGAGAGAGCTGCAGCAGAAGGGACAGACCTCTGAGCTGTAATAGGGAGAGAGCTGCAGCAGAATGGACAGACCTCTGAGCTGTAATGGGGAGAGAGCTGCAGCAGAAAGGACAGACCTCTGAGCTGTAATAGGGAGAGAGCTGCAGTAGAGAGAGCACACCCTTGAACTCTCAGTTTGAAATAAATGTAACAGAGGAATTTGGAGCAATGAATGGGCAGATCTCTGGATCCATGTGAGGTACAGGGTTGGTTCTAGCTAGAAATTGTCGTATACTATATGATGTCTTAAAGGGTTTCTATCACTTCGTTTCACCTATTTAGCTTTCAGACACTAGCGATCCGCTAGTGTCTGCTCTATCTAACCATCCTAATATAAGAGCTTATTGTCCTGCCGTTTAGCTAAAAAAATAACTTATATAGATATGCAAATGAGCCTCTAGGTGCTATGGGGGCGTGATTAGCACCTAGAGGCTCCGTCTACCTTAACAAACTGCCGCCGCCCAGCGCGTCCCTCCAGCCCGCCCATCTCCTCCGGAATGCGATGCTCCTCGTATTCGGCGCATGCGCAGTGAATGTCTGATCGCTTCCCTGCTCAGACATCCCCACTGCGCCTGCGCCGATGACGTCATAGTGCTCCGAGGAACAGGCGCAGTGGAGATGTCTGAGCAGGGAAGCGATCAGACATTCACTGCGCATGCGCCGAATACGAGGAGCATCGCATTCCGGAGGAGATGGGCGGGCTGGAGGGACGCGCTGGGCGGCGGCAGTTTGTTAAGGTAGACTGAGCCTCTAGGTGCTAATCACGCCCCCATAGCACCTAGAGGCTCATTTGCATATCTATATAAGTTATTTTTTTTAGCTAAACGGCAGGACAATAAGCTCTTATATTAGGATGGTTAGATAAAGCAGACACTAGCGGATCGCTAGTGTCTGAAAGCTAAATAGGTGAAACGAAGTGATAGAAACCCTTTAAATAAAGATTTCCTAACATTTTGCTTCAGCAGTATACAAGTCCTTCGAAATGCTGCTGGTGCTGCATTTGAGGGCTCTCTGCTCTCCCCATCCTTCCTGTCAATGTTAGAAATAGCAGCAGGGAAGGGAGGAGGCTGTACACAACAGATCTGAGAGTGGAGGGGGTGGAAAGTACCCAAGTCTTAAAGGAGAGAAATCGCACAGGCTGTGTATGTGTTTGGAGAAGGGAGAAGACCCACAGCAGAGTCTGCAGTGATGGTCACACGCTCCTCAACATCAGTGACGGTCCGCACAAGGGAGTAGAGATCTGTCATGGGATGTAGAAGAAGAAATCAGGCCAGGGATAAATATGTGCCGATTCATGAAGGCTAGAGAATCCTGGACACACACACTATACATTCATCCTACAAGTATTACTTGGAGGGGACTGATGAGCAAAGCCCGAAACTAGGAGTAGGTTGTAAACTGTATCGGGGGGGGGGTCTCAAAAGGGATTAAGGAATGAAGATTGTAGACTGACACCTAGTGCAGTGTTTTTTACTCAGGGTATCCGCTAACATGTGTAAAATATTTAGTTTTTTATAGTTACAGGTTTCCATACACAAAACTTCAGTATGGAATAACTGAGCAGTCTCTTCCTATTTAGTAGATTTTATGTTGCATTTTATTTTCGGCCTTACTCCTGAAGGCACCTCCAAGGAAATCGTTTCCAGATTATTTGATTGCACTTTACTTAAAGGATTAGCTTTAATAATGAAAAGTACCAAGTGCAATTTGTGATGTTGGTTACAGGAGGACACAGAAAGAACTCAAATAAATGTCCTGGCGGTCCAAGCCATCACATCGCTTGTGCTGAGCGCTATGACCATTCCATCCGCCGGCAACCCAGCCATCAGTGCCCTGGAGCAGCAGCCGCGGAACAAGGCCCTAAAAGCGCTCGACACCAGGTACACATTTACTATGTACAGACCTCTGTCAGACACATTTAGATGCTGAAAACACTTTGCTCACACAGGTGCTGGGTTGTTACAGTGTGTGAGTGCAGGAAAAAAGAAAGAGTCATATGCTTTATATGCTACGGCTGTGTTTAGGTGACATGACTTTTGTATTGTACCAAGCCCTCAACTCTTTAGGTTGGGTGTGAGATTCCCTCTCTGAATGTGAGCAAACTTACTGTATACCAATTCCCTTACAGTGAACAGAGATCTTGCTAAATATAATAGAAAGCTACTGATGACTGCTGCTTTCACCATGGATGTAGTACGTACGCACTAGAACTGTAATTACTTTTCTCTGTTTCTAGATTTGGACGGAAGCTGAGCGTTGTTAGAGGAATCGTGGAGCAGGAAATCCAAGCAATGGTATCGAAAAGGGACAATATCGCCACCCACCACGCGTATCAAGCCTGGGACCCTGTGCCCTGTTTATCTGCAGCAACCACAGGTAGTGACAGTTATACGTTGCCTTTGTGTATAGGATGCCTTTACTATAGTTGTAGACAATACACCGATGTAGACAGTGCTCCAAGTGATACAAGTAGGTGGGTGCACGCCTCTACGGGGTTAGGTCCAAACCCCCCAAAGGCTTTGTTAGCTGAAACGTCACATCTGGAATAAAGAAGTACAAGTCTTAGTGCTATCTCCATCCTTACTACTTTTGACTATAGTTATGTCAAAGCGCACACACTCTGAACCTGTGTATAATCCCCCGTGCACCCAGTGTAAGCAAAAACAAAAAAGTGTCCTTAATGGGGAAAATGTTTGGAGCTGAACAGGAAAATTCAGGAACACATCTGGTTGGGACCTGAGCAGAAGAGCTTGCATACACTCCCAGCGGTCACCTGAGCGCAGCGCAGACTGCGGCATTGGCAGTGCACCGGAGTGGTGAGTACTGAGTAGGCGATCTTCCTCCCCTCACAGGTCAGCACACAGCAGGGTTTTAAAGAAAGCCCGGAGAACGTATACCATGCAGATAATGGATGTCTTTCTCTTAACGGTAGTAGTTGAGGGCTGACCTATGCCAGTGTATGACTAAATCACGGATCAGCAACCTCTGGCACCCCAGCTCCCAGAATCCTCCTTTCACTTCTGTAGGAGTTACAAGAACCGGCATGCTGGGAGTTGTAGTTTAACAGCAGCTGGAGTGCCAAAGGTTGCTGATCCCTGGACTAGATAGTGTCCACTGGAGGCATATGTAGTAGGATACTCCCGATATAACTCAGATGAAGGCCAAAACGACATGTGAACAGACCCTTATGTGGAATCAGTGGCTAACGTCTGCCTATATGGAGGTGGCTTCCATCGGAAATAGAAGTAGAGGAATACTCCCGTCGTCCAGTATGCCTCCAACGGAAGCAAAAACGACATGTGAACAGACCCTTATGTGGAATCAGTGGCTAACGTCTGCCTATATAGAGGTGGCTTCCATCGGAAATAGAAGTAGAGGAATACTCCCGTCGTCCAGTATGCCTCCAACGGAAGCAAAAACGACATGTGAACAGACCCTTATGTGGAATCAGTGGCTAACGTCTGCCTATATGGAGGTGGCTTCCATCGGAAATATAAGTAGAGGAATACTCCCGTCGTCCAGTATGCCTCCAACGGAAGCAAAAACGACATGTGAACAGACCCTAAGGACCTTGGTTGCACTGTGCGTGCAGGACGTGTGCCTTCCTGACATATGCTCTTGATATCTGTAACTACATGCTATAGAGTTGTATCAGTCACCCATCATCTCCTGTTAAAAAACGCCCTTCTGCTGTCAAATGCATAGTTTTCTGCACCTAACAAGTCAGAGTAAAACAGACGTATGCGGAAAGTACTGTCTTGGCATATTTTGAGTTTGTAGAAGTTTATAGATGGGTTTTGCATATGTTGGAAGCTGGTACCAAACATGCAGAGTGAACTGCACGTCTAATCTGTGCGGAACCGTGACTATTATCTCTCTCATCTCAATGACTGAATCACTTTATCCATCAGGGTTTTTTTTTTTGCTTTTAGTCTACTGCTTTTATTTAATTGGATTCCTGCTTTGATGACCTTCACGCCCAGCAAGAAACAGCACAGGATGACATCTCTCCACTTTAGTCTTGTAGCCCATTAGACCTTCCCGAGTCTCAGACTTTCATGTCTGCTCTCCGCAGAGCTCTTGGTGTTGTGTAATATCCCATTTCTTTCATTACACGTCGTTATTTTCAGACACGGGCACGATCCTTCATTGTTTGATGTGTTCAGGATAGCTGCCGATGCATCACTTTTTTTAAATCTTTTATCTATTTCAGGAGCTCTGATCAGTCACGAGAAGCTGTTACTGCAGATCAATACAGAACGTGAGATCGGGAGCATGCGCTATAAGCTCGGCCAAGTGAGTCATTCTGGGAGTGATGTGATTTTATTGCTGCCTCAAAGTCTTCTGTTTATTACACTTTTACATTTTGGCAGCCGTTTTTAAAGGCGATGGGAACCTGTCACTGTAATATCTATGTATTAGGTTTACAGTGATTGCAGCCCAAAAAAGTATGTACGTAAAGTATTTTATTTTAATCTAATGGTATGGAGATCCACGTCCCACTCCTTTAGTGGCCACATCATGGTTTCTTTCCACCCTCTGCCATGAACACACAGGGCCGCATTTGACTCGGCGATGTGTTGGGAATTGCAGCACATCTCCGCTGTGTTGCAATTCCAGGGTAGTATTGGGTAAGGAATGGCGCTAGTTTGTAAAAAGATGAATGGGATGTAGACCTGTACAAATTTTAAAGAGCCCTCCATTATAGACATTGATTGGGGCTTCTAGTGGTCTACCCCCTCCTATCAGATTCTAATGGGATATCCAGTTCCAGGTGTATATTAGCAGAATGCCTTTGGAGTCTACATTTGCATCACAAAAACATGAAAGGTTATGGACTCCTTTTAATGCATTTTTATTTATTATTGCATTGTACTTGCCTTGGGGGCAACACCATTTTTGCAATAGATCTTTCTTAAAAAGTAACCTCTGGATCTAAAAACCCTCATCATTGCACTACTGAGAGCTCATAAACACTCTAAGCTGAATTGTTGGATAAGAATTCAACTTGTGGCTGAGGCTACATGGTGCAACCAAGGATCGCTGTGTAGCCCTGCAGTCTTTGAACAGAATGAGTTTCCACTACCCAACAATTTGCCCCTACCGTGACCCCAGAATCGGGAGGGGGGATGTAACACTGCTGTTTTGTTTGTTTTGTGAATCTGTGGTCATGGTCGGAGCAGGTTGCTTGTTGTGTTGCGACCCCATTCAGTGTAGTCCCTGCAGTGCTGCGCAGCAGTCCTTGGTTGAGCCACAGGTGTCGTGGCAGAGATCACCATGTAACCCCAGTCTATGGCCCCTTTCACACGAGTGAGTTTTCAGCGCGGGTGCAATGTGTGACGTGAACGCATAGCACCCACACTGAATCCTGACCCATTCATTTCAATGTGTCTGTGTACATGAGCGTTGTTTTTCATGCATCTGTTGTGAGTTGCGTGAGAATCGCAGCATGTTCCATATTCAGCATTTTTCACGCAGCCCTGGCCCCATAGAAGTGAATGGGACTTCAGTGAAAAAGGCATCGCATCCGGATGCAATGCGTTTATCACTGATGGTTGCTAGGAGATGGTGTTTGTAAATCTTCAGTTGTTTTTTCATGCGCGTGAAAAACGCATCAAAACTGATCGCACCCGCACAGAAAAAACTGAACAACTAAACGCAATCGCAGACAAAACTGACTGAACTTGCTTGCGAAATGGAGCAAGTTTCCCTGAACGCGCCCGGACCGAATCCGTATAGTTTGTGTGAAAGAGACCTAAGGCAGGAATGCAGAGATTAGAGATGGAGAACAATCTGTCAGACAGATTTCACTGTGAAGAAGACGGAGAAGGCCGAACTGTATGTGAAAATGGCCACTTATACTCGCCAGTTAAATTCCATGCCGCCACCACTCCTGCTGTCTGTATACTCGGATGTGTTGGGTGACTGGCCGTAGAGTAGCTTTGTAGTCACCTAACATGGCATCACAATGAACAGGTAGTCTGCTGCGTGGGGCGGTCAAGGGGAAGATAATTATATTGTCGTGTAATTTCTCGCCCAATTCCTTGGGGGACACAGAAGACCTTGGGTATAGCTCATCTCCATAGGAGGCGTGACACTAAGTGAAGACTGTTAAGCCCCTCCTCCACAGCTATACCCTCAGCCTGGAGAGAGAGGCTGCCAGTTTTTTGCTTAGTGTCCAAGGAGGCAAGACACTCCACAGGGCTGTTTTCTCCTTGTTTAAATTTTAGATTTTTACTTTTTTCCTTTCTTTTTGTTCTAGATCATCAGGGACAACAGAGACGCACTAGACCTCTCTGTTCTCCCGGGGTTGAGCTGCGCCAGTGCCGGTCACCCGCACTGCTGCCTCTCCCACAGAAGGCAAGGTGGATCAGGGCAGCCCAGCTCCCCTACATCCCGCCAGCGCAAGGGTCGCCCGCACGCCAAGTCCCCCTTCCAGCGTCCTGCCACTACGGTGCCAGTAGCTGAAGGGGCGACCCTGCTGGAATGGACCGAGGGTGAAGACGGCTATGGTGAGAGAGGCTTCTCCAGCCCTACGTCCCCCACCCTGGTCTCCTGCGTGCCTGACCCCCATACTGGGCCTCTGGACCCTTCCCCTGCTGGACCTAGGCTGGCCCCTGGGGTGCCGCAGAGCGACAATCTGCTCCCTGCCTCCCCCCCCTTTCCTGGCCCCCATAGGACATACAGCTAGCTGCAGAAGCTGCTCCTCTATCCGCACGGGCACCCGGTCTCTGGGTCCCCCCATCTCCTTACCGGAGGGTTGCTCAAGGCCTGAGGCTGTGGAGCAAGGCCTCGCCTCCGGCCAGCATTAATATTCCGGTGCGGCTGGACGCCGCAAAAATTTTAGCCCAGGCTCCGCGGCCTGCTAGGCCGCCATTCCGGGCCCTGACTCTTCCTGTCGGCGGGGTGGGCTCCCGCGGCCGGCGAGCCGCCATTCCGGGCCCCTGACTCTTCCGGCCGGCGGGGTGGGCTCCCGCGGCCGGCGAGCCGCCATTCCGGGCCCCTGACTCTTCCGGCCGGCGGGGTGGGCTCCCGCGGCCGGCATTGGGCTTGACTAGGCCCCAGCAGACCCTGTCGGTGCCGGTCGGCGGGGCTCCGCAAATTTTGTCCCAGGCTTCGCGGCCTGCTGGGCCGCAATTCCGACCGGCCCGCGAGGTGGGCACCCGCGGCCGGTTTGAAGCGCATTCCGCCTCAGGTCCCAGCGGTACATAAGGGCCGGGCGCCGCAAATTTAGTCCCCGGCTTCGCGGCCTACTATGCTGCAAAATTCCGGCCTCTGGTGGAGGGGGCGGGAACTTCTCCAGGCGCGAATTCTTCCCGCCTGGGGGTTCCTCCGCCCCCAGGGGATCGCAGCGCCGCCCTCCAGGCCAGATCCCTGTTAACCCTTTGGGTACAGGCCGGCTCCCAATGGGCCTGTATAGTTGGCCCCCTTTTTCCTGACTCGCAGACGATCTGTGCCCCTATATGGTGGCCCCCCCTTTAGCCTCAGAGAGGCTGTGTTTAAAATATATAAATGGAAAAAAAAAATAAAAAATGAATAATAGATAACTGATTTCTATTGGACTGCGCAGGACGCTGCAGCCTCATCAGTAGTGCTGCATGACCTCTTTCCACAGGCGGCATGGTGTTGCGCTCCCAGCCTGCGTCGCTGCTAGGGCATTTCCCCTTTTAGGCGGTTTTCTTGCTCTCTTCCAGGATACGGTGCCGGCCAAGTGCATGCGGCCCTTCCGTAGGCAGCATTCATCATCTCTCCAGTTATGGTGCCTGCCATGTGCACCCCCCCTCCTAGGCGGTATACTGCACTCTCCCTGGCTGCCGGCTGGCCATGTGCATGACCCCCTTCTTAGGCGGAATACTGCACCTTCACCGGATACGGTGCTGGCCATGTGCACGACCCCCTTCCATAGGCGGAACGCTGCACTCTCTCTGGATTTGCTGCCGACCATGTGCGTGACCCCCTTCTCTAGGCGGAACGCTGCACTCTCACTGGATTCGCTGCCGGCCATGTGCGTGACCCCCTTCTCTAGGCGGAACGCTGCACTCTTACTGGATCTGTTGCCGATCATGTGCGTAACCCCCTTTTTAGGCGGAATACTGCACTCTCACCGGATACGGTACTGGCTATGTACTGGCTATGTGAACGACCCCCTTCCATAGGCTGCACTCTCACTGATGTGCTATGATGTACTTATGTACTATGTTATGTACTATGTTACTATGCTGCACTCTCACTGGTTTCGCTGCCGGCCATAGGCATGACCCCCTTTCATAGGCCGTATGCTGCACTCTTATTGGATTCGCTGCCGGCCTTGGATTTGCCTCTTTCCCTCAGGCAGCATACATACATCCCTCTGTCTGTGGTTGTTTTCTCGCAGGTACGTTGCTGGCCATGTGCATGTACCCCATACATGGCAGGGTGCTTGCACTCTCGCTGGATCCGCTGTCTGCCATATGCATGACCCCTCTTCCGTGGGCGGTGTACGCACTCTCGCTGGATTCGCTGCCAGCCAGGGGCATGCCTTCCTTCCTCAGGCGACATACACACATTCTCACTGACTGTGTTTGTCTCTCGCCGGTACGTTGCTGGCCATGTGTATGACTCCCATACATGGCGGGTGCTCGCACTCTCTCTGGATGAGATGCTGGCCATGTGCATTACCACCCCTTTTTCTGGGCAGCATGCTACACTCTCACCGGATACATTGCTGGCCATGAGAATGGCCCTCTAACATGGGTGGAACGCTTGCACTTCCATTGGATACGGTGCTGGCCTTGTGAGTGACCACCCCTCATTCCATGGGCAGAATTTGGCACGCTCATGAGATTCACGGCTGTCCTTGTATGGCTGTGCTGGACTTGTACATGTCCCCCTTCATTGGCAGAGTAGTTGCACTCTCGCTGAGTTCAGTGTTGGGTGTATTATTGCACACTCACTTAATGCTAGGATAACCCTGTGCATGTTCCCCTTTCACTAGGTGGACCTCCTGCGTTCCTGCTGGATTATAGGGTATGTCCTGCTTCTCTGAAGTAGGTACGGCCTTAGGCATCACTCCCTTTTGGGACGGGCCTTTGCACTCTTGCCGACTGCAGTTTGCCAGGTACAATTTCCCCCCTTTCGGGGCGGACTGATTGCGTTCCATCGCATGCTATACTAGGCTTGTGCATAACTCCCTTTCAGGTTGCACTTTGCAATTCCGTACATGCTGTGGCGAGCCCCCTTTTTCGCTGAGTAACCTTTTTGCAGTGAGCGGACGTTCTTGTGCGTTGTTTGGGCCGTGTATGCCTTCTCCTCCTGTAGGTGGGTTGGCCTTCTCACTGCTTACGGGGCTGCTTGTACGTATGCCTCACCTGCTTCCTGCGACATACTTTTGTTTTCTTGGGATTCGATGCTTGCCGCAAGCCTTGCACTCGTCTCTAAGGAGTTCATTCTGTCCACCTGACCCGGACAGGCTCTATTGCTCTCTGCTGCACCGAGCTGGGTGGTACTCATTAATTAGTTGGCCCTTCATCCCAGGGAGTGTTCATGGGTCCTAGATGCGTGCCCATTCGTCCTTCCGCGGCATTGCTTCCCTGCGCTAGTGGTCACATGGTCGAGAGTGCTGTTGTCTGCAGCGCCCCTCGAATTCTTTGTTGGCTCTGGCAGGACTGCGGTTCCCTTGCCTGCTGCAATTTCCTCCTTTTCGGATGCAGTGTGGTATGAGTCCTTCCTCTTGGCGCCTCTACGCTTCAGTCTGATCTGCTACCAGGTTCGGGCAGCTCTTCTCGGGAAGGTCACCCAACTTCTCTTGGGCGCTCGATTACCCAGGTCCGGAGGACCTCCGCCTTGGGTTCTTCAGGGTATTCGCCTTCTGCGATGCGGTGAACCGGGCGTCTCACAGTGTAGCAGGGTTCTGCTTTTGAGCTGTCCTATGGCTTCCCTGTTGCCCACTCCTCCTTTCGGTTGGAGGGTGTTATGCCGGCCTCTGTCTCGACTACCTTATCTCGCCGGCTCTGTTTGGCCCCCGCTCGGTACAGATCACTCCGATGTGGCTTCTGCCCTGCCAGACTTCAGAGGCTGTTCTTTCACTGTCCTCCCCTTTGGGGAGAGCATGGTTGTTCATGTGGATGGTTCCGGTGTTCCTTTTGGCCTCGTACTGTCTCCCTTGTTCACACTGGCTGTATTAGCTGTGTGCCTATTTACCGAGTCTACCGCGTTCTGTCCTCCCGCTGAGTGCAGATTGCGTGGTCCATTCTAAGACAATGGTCCTGCTGTAGACTTACCTTCTCGGTAACTTGGGGGGACTACCTTTCGGTCCAGATTGTCCTTTGATCTCCCACACGGACTGTACAACGTGGCTACATCAGCATGGACTTTAGCCTGTCTTGTCCTGGCATCTGGCGGATCCTTTGGTTCCTTTCCGTCTGTCCTTCTGCTCCCCCACTCGGGTGGATACGGGACAACGTTGCTCGAGGGCCGACGGGACCAGTTTTTGTCGACCCTTCTGCCCGTGTTACTGGTCTGCGCCTGATCACATTGGGTTTTCGCCCGCTTGCCAGGCGACTCCAGCGGGTTCGCTACTGTCCGCTCCTGGCTGTGTTTCGTCCAGGATCTGTCGTAAGACTTAGGGTTTTTTGTCTGGGGTTCTGTGGGAAGCTGTGCATTCCCCACTCTGAATTTCTCTCCCCATGGTTCTGTCTTTTTTTCCAGTCCGGACTGGACCTGGGACTGGGACTCCTTTACTTGAGGTGTCAAGTGTCGGCGCTGTTCTTCCTCTTCCAGCGTTCCCCGGCCCTCTGGGCCTGTCAAGACCTTCTTCCTCGGAGTGGCTCTTTGGTTCCTCTGTACTGTCCTTCGGTACCGCCCTGGGGACTACATACTGAGCTCTCGGCGCTCCAATCTTGTCCTTGGAGCCGTTACAGAAGTTCTCTCTACCCCTTCTGTCCTGTACGGTTGTGTTTCCGTATCAGTCGTGTCTCTGATGGGTGCCTGAATGGCTCTTTTTTGTTCCGAGCCTTCTGTCTTTTCCCAGGACAGGGCTGTTCTACATCCCGTTTCTTCCTTCCTTCCTTCTGAAGGTGGTGTTTGCCTTTCGCTTCAACACTTTACCGATTTGGACGTTGTTTGGGCCTTGCCGTTTTTACTTGGAGATCTCCGACTCTTGTCGACGTTCGGCCTCTTGGGTTTCCAGAAGGTCCTTGCATAGGGTTGACGGACTCCAGGGTGGTTTTCCTCCGCTTTATCAGATTGGCTATTGCTGAGGTTACCGCACCAAGGGCAGGATTCTGCCTTTGGTGTCACCATTCATTTCACCAGAGCGGTCGGTGCCTCCTGGGCCGGAGGCATTGGGCTTCGGCCATGCATTTGGGCAAGGCGGGCACAGGTCTTCCTTGCACGCCTTACCGAGTTCTACAGGGTGCATACTCTGGCAGATGCTGCCTTGGCCCGCCTGGGTCTGCAGGCGGCGGTTCATTGATGCCTTTCGGGTGCTTCACCTTGGAGCTGTGGTCCCTTCCCTTTTGGACTGCTTTTGAACGTCCCAAGGTCTTCTGTGTCCCCCAAGGAAACTGGGTGAGAAAACGAGATTTTTGTATAACTTACCAGTAAAATCTCTTTCTCGCTCTTTCCTTGGGGGACACAGCACCCACCCATTCATTGTTTTCTCTGCACGGTTTCCGAGTTTTTGTTACCCGTTGGGTAGTTGGCTTGTTGGTTCCTTGTTGGACTTTGCCTTTTCTCACTGCTTGGACACGCAACTGGCAGTCTCTCTCTCCAGGCTGAGGGTATAGCTGTGGAGGAGGGGCTTAACAGTCTTCACTTAGTGTCACGCCTCCTATGGAGATGAGCTATACCAAGGTCTTCTGTGTCCCCCAAGGAAAGAGCGAGAAAGAGATTTTACTGGTAAGTTATACAAAAATCTCGTTTTTCCATTTTGAGTCCAATTGCGGATGTTTTAGAAGTTTGAAGATCATTTGGAAATGACTACAATGTGTTCTCCTCTAGGTCTCTATCCATTCCGTCTGGCTGGGAAATAACATTACGCCTCTTAGACAAGAGGAGCTCGACGAAGAAGAGGAAGATGAGAGTGACGTCCCAGCGCCATCTTCACCACCAACTTCTCCTATAAACTCCAGGTTTGTGCTTCCTTTGTAAATCCTTTCATCTGCGTGCTGTGCCGCATTGTGATATTGATATTGATATATATATATATATATATATATATATATATATATATATATATACACACACCTATATCTGTCTGCAGAAAACATCGGGCTGGTGTGGACATACATTCCTGCTCACAATTTCTTCTCGAGCTCTACAGCCAGTGGGTTCTACCTTCTAATACAGGCAAGAAGACCCCAGTCATCCTGATAAGTGAGGTGGTGAGATCGGTAAGTCGCAGGGTTTGATTGTATACCTCATTCTATGTTGGTTATGATGCCAGTGTGCGGGCGTTGCCTCTTTATGTCCCCAGCACAGATTGTGTATTGGGCAGTCAGGCCTGACCTGATAGACAGCAGTTGCACCCATAAGTGCACAATGAGACGTACAGTCAAAGCAGTTGTGACATTTATAATGCCCTGTACATCTACAAGAGCCGGGTATTCCCGTATTCTCACAGAATTGGCAATTCACTGTTGTCGGAGCATATTCTGAAGAGAAAAAATGTCACACAGACAATTCAGGTATTGACCATGTTAAACTGCTGATAGCCCTAGCTAGGGGTTTGGGGCAGCAGGACAAATACTTTTTGTAGTGAAGATAATCAGAAAGATAAAGGTACCAGTGGCTCAACCTACTCCAGATCCAATGGTATGGTGCCCACCCCACGACACACCCGCAGTCGAGAATAAGCGTGAACTAGTAAAGGAGGAATTGGGGGGCACTCCAATATCTAGGTATATGGATAAATATCTAGCGTAACGAAATAAAATAATGGATTCAAATATTACATAAAATAAGACATATTTCATAAGATGATCAGATAAATGAATTCACTTTCCACATTTAGATCCTATTAAAAAAAAATATATATACAAGTTGATCACTTTGGAGAAAACATCTAAAAAGGCAAATGGTCAATAAAAATGAAAAAATAACATAAGGAAGGTATAAAAATGGTGTACAGTTCCATCACTGGTGTTGCAAATTATATATATATATATAAAAAAGGAAAATAATGGCGGCACTGGAAAAACACAAGGAGGGTGCTAGGTCCAGGGATGTAGCAGCTTACCCCGTCTGATAGAGATGAAAAACGGAGAGCACTCCAAGTAAAAGATAGTGGTGTTTATTCACCCATGTGGATGGCCATCCACATGGGTGAATAAACACCACTATCTTTTACTTGGAGTGCTGTCCGTTTTTCATCTCTCTATCTATATATATCTATATATATCTATATATATATATCTATATCTATATATATATATATATATATATATATATATCTATATATATCTATCTTTATATTAGGGTGGTTGGTATATAGCTCAGATAGCGTTATCCAAATGGAAATGTCACTATAATCACATATATAGCAATGCAATAAGTAAGTCAGTGGTTACACCAACAGGGGAAACCGTGGGTCGGTGCTCTGCCCCACAAAACCCCCCCAGTATTGCGTATTAACTTAGTAGAGATGAGCTATGTTGGGGGACTCAAAATCAATTGTTGGTATTGACAGTTCAATCCTCAAATTCTGTAGAAGTGGAAGTCTGTCCAGATAATAGCACAAGTTATATTGAGCTAGATAACAGAGTGGCGCTAGTATCTGCCGGTATAGATATTATGTGAAATAGCGCTAGAAAGTTCAATCAATCAATGTTGCCCATTTTTCTATATTTCTCTATATTTAGAGGAATCTCAGGAGTAGTGAGAATATGAACTTTTGTACTACCAGATTCTGCACCTTAAGCGCCCAGAAGGCGGAGCTTCTCTGTGAAGTGCTCTCTTTCTCTATTGAGCTGCTTCACAGTGAAGCTCTGCCTTCTGGGCCTCGCAGGGCAGAATCTGGCAGAAAATTGAATATTCATACTACTCCTGATAATAAAACATCTAGAAAAGGTATGTTTGCACTCACCCCACGTATTGCTGTCAGCAGTTTAGCATTGTCAAAACTGCTGACAGATTCCCTTTAAAATCCCACATTAAGCTAAAAATAAGTATGTGAAGAGGTGCATGCATACCGAGAGCACTGTTAATAGGCTCCATGTAGCAGTGACCCCTGGGGTTTGTTCAGGCCTGATTACATCCGTATTTATTACTATTACTACGTTATGGGCCTGCGTAAACCAAGGATAAGCCTTACATAGGAATCATAACATGGTATTGGAAGAATCTTCATCCTCTGTCAGATGCCAGTTCTCATAAGACCAGTGTATAATAGGAGTCATGCCACCCCTAGCTACATAACTTTGGTGTTCATTGACTCCTGTAGGTTCCCTTATGACTATAAAGTAAAGTGCAGAGCCATGTAAACTGTGCAGCACGTATAGGGGCAGCCATGTAAACGGTGCGGCACGTATAGGGGCAGCCATGTAAACGGTGCGGCACGTATAGGGGCAGCCATGTAAACGGTGCGGCGCGTATAGGGGCAGCCATGTAAACGGTGCGGCACGTATAGGGGCAGCCATGTAAACGGTGCGGCACGTATAGGAGCAGCCATGTAAACGGTGCGGCACGTATAGGAGCAGCCATGTAAACGGTGCGGCACGTATAGGAGCAGCCATGTAAACGGTGCGGCACGTATAGGGGCAGCCATGTAAACGGTGCGGCACGTATAGGGGCAGCCATTAATGAGTGCAGGGTATGCTGCACTACAGGCGGTGTCATTGTGAATGCGTTACTCCGGCTCTGCTGGGTCATGCCATCTTTGTTTTCTCCTCCACAGTTACTGGCAGTGTCTGATCTGTTCACCGAGAGAAATCAGTTTGAGATGATGTACACGGCTTTAACCGAGCTCCATAAACAGCACCCGTGTGAGGATGAAATTCTCATCCAGTATCTAGTGCCTGCAATCTGCAAAGCTGCCGCCGTGCTGGGAATGGTAAGATGAGCTCCGACAGCCTGAAGCTCCGTCCTGCGCGGCTGGAGAGAAGAGCTCACTAATTGCCAGGCTGTGCCATCTTTGAGTTGCCCATTCCATTTGCAGTTCTCTCAGGATTGCTATCTGGCAGCATGTTCGGTGCAGTGGGGGGTTGTAGCTGACTGTTCTCTTTGCGCAGTGAAGGTGATTTTACTGTCAGTATAAGTTAGCCTGATAATGCACATAACACACATTCCACAGTCGCTCCCTATCCACAGCGCGGCTCATAGCGTAACTTCGCTACCCGAAGACAATTAACTGAAAGGGGTATTACCATCACAGACAGTGGGGGCATATTGTATGGGGAGATCGCTTGGCAGTGGCCGGACCCTGGGAAACCTAGCATTATGCCCCCATTGTCTGTGATGGGAATACCCTTTTAAAGCGGTTGTCTCATTGCAGCAAATGGCATTTATTATGTAGAGAACGTTATTTAAAGGCACTTACTAATGTATTGTGATTGTCCATGTTGCCTCCTTTGCTGTCTAGATTCATTTTTCCATCACATTATACACTGCTCGTTTCCATGGTTACGACCACCCTGCAATCCAGTAGGGGTGGTCGTGCTTGTACACTATAAAAAAAAGGCGCCGGCCTCTCTGGTTGCTGTGACCATGGGGGCGCTCATAGGCAAGCATGTTCAGCAGCTCCCGTCCTGTCCACCTTGTATCTGCTCTGCAGCAGTGGTCGTAACCCCTAGAATTGAGCCATGTATGATGTGATGGAAAAATGAATCCAGCCAGCAAAGGAGGCAATATGGACAATCACAATACATTAGTAAGGTCTTATAGTAACTTTTTTCTAGATGATAAATGCCACTTGCTGAGGGGAGACAACCCCTTTAATGACTTGATGACCTGTCCTCAGAATAGAGCATCCATATCAGATCAGTGGGGGTCCGACACTCAGCGTCCCTATCGATCTGCTGTTTAAAAGGGCTGTGGTGCTTGAGTGAGCGCTAGAGACTCTTGGCCTGTGACATCACGTCCATCGGTCACAAGGCCCTTCTGCAGCTCATTCTCGTTCAAGTGAATGGGATTGAGCTGCAATACCAAGTACAGCCACTGTACTATGTAAGGCGCTCTATTTGGTATACTATGAAGAGGCTGCACAACCCCTTTAAACAGGTGACTGTCAGGGGGGCTCAGACATGAGCCAGTGTTCCCCATTGCTGCACAGCGACATTGTTAACCCCATAACTCGTGTTGATGGGACTGCGTTGTGGTTTTGCAGTTCCATTTCCGCTGCTCAGGTGGACCGTATAGAGATAAATGCTGCCATTGTTTTCTCAGGACAAGGCTATAGCGGAGCCAGTCAGCCGCCTCCTGGAGTCCACACTGCGGAGCACTCACATGCCCAGCCGCATCGGAGCGCTGCACGGTGTCCTTTACGTGCTGGAGTGCGACCTGCTGGATGACACGGCCAAACAGCTCATTCCTATCATCAGTGACTATCTACTCTCCAATCTAAGGGGCATTGCACAGTAAGTGTCCTACTTGTGAGGTGTGAATGACATAAGACATCAGTCGCCTATCCAATGGGTGCGTCCAAAAAAATAATTCCTGTGATGTCCTCGAAATAAAATGTCCCCTTTCTTTTACCTCCAGCTGTGTCAATCTCCATAATCAGCAGCACGTTCTGGTCATGTGCGCAGCCGCATTCTACTTGATGGAGAACTACCCCCTGGATGTTGGGCCGGAGTTCACTGCAGGCATCATACAGGTACCAGGGCAATGGCTTAAAGGGGTTGTCCCACCACGTTATTTCATTATATGGAACTGTACTTGCCATTTGCATGACCCAGTGAACAGTTAGGACTTTTGCATTACATAGAACGGCGCCACCTGTACAGCAATGTGCACGTCCACCTAATGAGCCGAGTACTGGTGGACATGCATGCTCAGCCACTCTCCCCACCGCCAGATCTCTATATAGTGATAGCAGCAGAACCAAGAAGGACACATGGAAGAAATAAATGGTGAAAATGGCACTATAGCAGTCAGGACGCCCACCAGTTCTGGTGTAGTGCTAGTCCGAGGGAGTTTGTCCCCCAGAAAATGAGTGACAAACTAAATCTAAATAGGTTTTGGAAATTGGTGTAGGTTGGTTTTGTTGGATGTGGGATATTTATTGATATCATTTAGGTTGTGTGGCTTCTATACTTAACATAGATTTGTAGTGTTTTTGTATTATTTTTTTTGTGGTTTCAATGGTTTGAGTATAGTAGTGGGGTCTGATTTCTTCTATTTAGACCCAATGTCTTTGTTCGCATTTGAGTTTGGCCACCGGTGTTTTGTCCGGTCCAATACGGTTGCTTTGTAGTCATTTTTTAGGTTAGAAAATCCCATGCCTTCCAATTTCCAGTGTTGTGTCATGGCGTCTGAGTTTATTCTAAGTTTTTTTTGTTCATCCATATAAATTTTGAAATCTCCTTTTGTAGTTGTGATTGGGATGGCAACAGTGCGAAATATACTGTATATAATATGGAGGGGAGCGTATACATTTTGACTAATGCTATTTTTCCAGCCCAAGATGATTGTACTTTTGTATATAAAAGTAATTTTTGGGGTATTGAAGTTAATAAAGGTTTAGAAGTTTCTTTACTTAGACTTTGGTGGATGTAATATGTATTTCGAAATACTTTATTTTTTGTTTTTATGGATTTATTTTTGAAAGAATTTGTATTATTTTTTTGTATCATTTTCTGTGTCACTGTCTGTATTTAGGAACAAAATCCTGAAATCTCTGAATGCTGTTTAAAAGCAGCTCAGGCAAGATGACTGCCCCCCAAACTCATGTATAGAACATGGAATAAAAAAAACAACAACCTACAAGCAGAAAAAAACATTAGGAAAAAAAATAAACCTGCATTCCCGTTACAGCTGTAATGGGGCTGCTGCTCAGGATCCTGTGCATTTTAAGCTCTAGGGCTTTCCGGATGGAATAGAATAGAAATACAGAATATTTGCTGCATGTCCGCTCCGGAAGGACAGAATCTGGTAGAAAATGTAATATTCATACTACTCCTGATGATTATAAAATCTCTACAAAAGATATGTTTGCACTCTCCTTACGTATTGCTGTCAGCAGTTTAGCATGGTCAAAACTACTGACAGATTCCCTTTAAGCCAGCTTTGGCTGAAGAGACGGGGGTCAGCCACGCATTAGACAATATAAAACACCTTATGGACACGACCGTTGCGGATAGTGCATTGACCCATTCATTTCTATGAGGCCATGCGCACATCCATATTTTTTTGTGGATCTGTGTTAAGCAAGTTATAGAACGTGTCTTATTCTGGTCCACATTGGGGCCAAGAATCTTGATTTCTATTAATGTAAGTGAGGAAAAGGCGGAGTGCAGACGAAACGGTTTTGTGGACCGAAATGAGCCTGAATTGAAGCAGATTTTTGTGTTCTCTGTCCCCAGATGTGTGGTGTGATGGTGTCCGGGAGTGATGAATCCACCCCATCCATGATCTACCACTGTGTCCTGAGGGGTCTGGAGCGTCTCCTACTCTCTGAGCAGCTCTCTAGGTTGGATGGGGAAGCACTGGTGAAGCTGAGCGTGGACAGAGTCAATATGCACAGTCCTCACAGAGCCATGACTGCTTTAGGCCTGATGCTGACCTGCATGTACACAGGTGAGACGCTGCTATGTACTTGGTGCTAAGGATTTAATTAGAAAACCGTACGTTGTGCTAATCTCGAGGCCCTAAAAAGTGAACCCACTGAACAGATCCTAAAGAAAAAGGGTTTGTGTTTTGAAATGGCGCCACGCTTCTCCATGGGCAGTGCCTTAAATTGCCGCTAAGCCCCATTCAGTCGGATGCCAGTGAGGATAATCTGCTGCACCAGACAAGAATAGTACGGTTTCTGGAACAAGCTTTCAGTAGTCATGGACAGTCCTTTTAAAGGGGTCGTCTCACTTCAGCAAATGGCATTTATCATGTAGAGAAAGTTAATGCAAGGCACTTACTAATGTATTGTGATTGTCCATATTGCCTCCTTTGCTGGCTGGATTCATTTTTCCCTCACGTTATCTAGTGCTCATATCCAGGGTTATGACCACCCTGCAATCCAGCAGCAGCGGTGGCCGTGCATGCACATTATAGGAATAAGCGCCGGCCTCTCTGGTGGCCGGGACTTTGGGAATGTGCATAGGCCGTTTTTCCTATACTGTGCAAGCACGACCACCACTGCTGGATTGCAGGGTGGTCGTAACCCCTGGAAACGAGACGTGTATAATGTGTTGGAAAAATGAATCCAGCCAGCGAAGGAGGCAATATGGACAATCACAATACATTAGTAAGTGCCTTGTATTAACTTTCTCTACATGGTAAATGCCATTTGCTGAAGTGAGACAACCCCTGCTCTGTCACCATGATCAACCGTACCAATCAAAGCTATATGCCTGGTTTAATAGGGTTGATCATGCTGACAAAGCCTTTTTAAATCTGGAACCCTATGTGATATATCTGCATATAATTTATAATGAAATATATTTATAGGTGGATCTCTAGAGGAGAGGACATCCATGCACCGCATGATCACATTGTTTTTGCTGTTTTATGTAGGAAAAGAGAAGTTCAGCCCAGGACGCACAGCAGAACCAAGTCCTGCAGCACCCGACAGCGAGTCCGTCATCGTAGCCATGGAGCGGGTGTCTGTGCTGTTTGACAGGTATTGATGCAATTATTAGGCTGATCCGTTGTCTCTTACATGACAGCACATTTTCCAGTCACAGTTCTAGGAAAGCTGGGTGATGAGCCGTTTTTTTTTTTTTGTTTTGTTTTTTACACTGAGTGAGCAAGTATCTTAATTTTACTCCTATAGCTGGTTCTGGTGTAACATCTGGACGTCTTCCCCGTAATAAACTCTCACCCCAATGCTCCGGGATTTACGATTATCGTTTCATTTTTCGGTCGTAGGATACGGAAAGGATTCCCATTTGAGGCCAGAGTGGTGGCAAGAATCCTCCCGCAGTTCTTGGATGATTTCTTCCCACCTCAGGACGTGATGAACAAGGTCATCGGGGAGTTTTTATCCAACCAGCAGCCCTACCCGCAGTTCATGGCCACCGTCGTTTACAAGGTAATACGTGATCGAGATAATGGATTTATGGAGAAGCCTCACAAAAAAAAAACTACTCCTATCCCTGATAGAGCACATGGGGGTCATAGAGCAGGGATGCACCACCAGAAAAGGTCTGAGGGCCACATTATCAGATTAAACTAATCCCAAGAGCCACAGTAAAGCTTACAGCTTGGCATATTAATAGTCTAAACAATATATGTCTAATAAGTAAAGGATTTATTTCCAGGGCCGCCGCCTGTCTGGCGTATAGGGCCGCCTCCTGTCTGGCGAATAGGGCCGCCGCCTGTCTGGCGAATAGGGCCGCCGCCTGTCTGGCGAATAGGGCCGCCGCCTGTCTGGCGAATAGGGCCGCCGCCTGTCTGGCGTATAGGGCCGCCGCCTGTCTGGCGTATAGGGCCGCCGCCTGTCTGGCGTATAGGGCCGCCGCCTGTCTGGCGTATAGGGCCCCCTGTATAAAGGAAGAGACCATGCATATACATACTGCTTTTTTCCCTATAAATTGGCAGAAGGAGGGTCTCCTGATCTCTTTAAGGTACTCAAGAAACGGGTGGGCGAGATGGAGAGGAGGCCATGAGTACATGTGTCTCTGCTCATTGTAGTTTACTTGCATTCTTAAATAGCGGAGTGTTTCTTTACAATGCATGGACACCTCACTAGCTTATCTTCTACTTTCTGGAGTCTCTTCTGGCTTATAGAGGGGGTCCTGAGAGGGGAGCCCTTGGTATCAAGTCTATATGCCCTAATTTGTTCTCATGAAATAACCCTTTTTAAAGGGGTTTTATCATCTTGGACGTTGGCGGCATATTGCAGATAGGTATGGGTCTCATATCCCTATATCCAGAAGGGGCCCCCCTGAAATTAATGGCGAGTGCACAGTGCGCTTTCCTTTCATTTCTATGGGACCTCCAAAAATAGTCGAGTGAGTGTGCTCAGCTGTTTTCAGAAGTCCTATAGAAATGAATGGAGAGCGCATCGTGCAAGCGCGGACGCCGCTCTATTCATCTTTATGGGACTGCCAGAAATAGTCAAGCCAGCACTTGGCTGTTTCCAGAACTCCCATAGAAAAGAGTAGAGTGCGGCTGCCCTTTGTTGACTTTGGGGGTCCAGTTCTAGACATAGGAGCAGGTCCCAGATGCCAATCTGACATTGCTGGCGTATCCTAGCAATATGCCACCAATGTATGAGATGAGACATAAGTAGTCATTTTACTTGAAATTAAACATATTTGTAATGTATCTTTATTATAAATGATGCCCCCTTCATTACTTCTTACCTACTTTCCCGTGGCTGGACGCAGCGGCGAGGAAATATTGCAGCTGTATGTGACCATTCATCCAACCTCATCAATTCTATTCTGCTCCGCACCATGTGAGGGGCAGTGCAGGCGCCACATGACTTGTAGTCCTGTCCGCTATGTGGATAAATGGAGAAAATGTTCTCATTTAGCATGCACTTGTACTCCGTGTGCCTCCAGAGCTGCTTTCACAATTCTGCACTCAGCACATGTCTAAGGTTAATATTGTGGAAGACGCCTTAGATGTTAGCAGTCAGGCACAACGTATGGCAGCAGCTCCTTTCGATGCTGCATATGAGTTTCTGTAATGAACCTGCTGTGCTTTCTCATAGCTGACCGTTTGTTGAAGCTCATGATTGGGTATAATGGCATCGTCTTTCATTTCTGCTGAGAGTCACGCAGGGGTGTAAGCGCCAACCTGCCAAGTCTAAAAGGAGTTCTTTATAGGACAGCCCCTTACACACACATTCATGGTAATGTGTAGAATTTATCCAAAATGCACCTGTCCGTGGGAGAAGGGAACTCCTATTAAATGAGACAAAACGCAGCATATCTAGTGGTCTGCCCAGGTCTGGAGCATGTAGAACTAGTGTGATCAATAAAATATATACATTTCTGGTCTGGAGCTGGTTAACATCACAATATGCAGTCTGAACCACAGGTCCCAGCAGTAACTAGTGCTCCAGGAGTTGCTCTCTGGCTTCCAGATTGGTCGACACTTCCCCTTCACCATTCACCTTTTGAAGAGGTTTCCATGTCAAAAGAGGTCCCACATGATGGTCCATGGAGGACAGACTTTTTACACAGCTAGGTCTCTCTATGCAGCTCCTATGCCATTCCCTGGTCTCGGAGGAAGGGGCTGGTGCAGGTCCGTGTAGTCGGCTGAGTGCTGACGGACAAGCATGCCCAATCATTCTCCTCACTGCCTGATCCTCATTCCTATTGTCCACATAGTAGTCCTCTGTTCAGAAGATTGCTTCTGTGCTGCTTGTCAGGGAAGCGGCAGAGCCTTTGCCATAGCACAGTAAATATCTGTCTGCTGGGGAAATGGCTGCGTCCTATATTTATGGCTGCCAGAGGGGGAAGGAAACTGACAGGAGACTATGTTCACAGCCTTCAGAGGAGGTAGGAGACCAATACCGGGGACTATATTCTCCAACTACTGGAAGGGAAAGAAGGTGGTAATGTGAGGCACAGAGTGACGCCGGCCAACCTATATGCACTTAAAGGGGTTACCCCATCTCGCCATTTTTGTAGATGCCATTCACTACAATGCTCGGCTGTTTCCGTAAGCCCAGGCTGGTGGTTAGTCCCATTTCGCCCTGGAAATGGCGAGACGGTACAAGCCCTATTAAGGAAATCTTTCACTACAATTTTGCAATATTATCTCATGGATTCCCGATCTGTATTTTTATTTTATTGCACATTTGCATTTTATTTTTTTCCAACTTCACCTCTTAAAAAAAATTTATTTAAATGATGGCATTAGAAGTGCACCTTGTCCTGCAAGCCCTAATACAGCTATGTAAGCAGAAAAATAAAGCTATGGCTTTTAGAAGGCAGGGGGTAAAGACAAAGATGGAAAATGGCTGCGTCAGGACGGGGTTAAGTATTGTCAGGAGGCACATGGGAGCATATGTGAGGTGTCGGCGAAGTAGATGTCATTTTACACATATAAGCCTATCCTGACCGAGCTGCCCGGTCATCTGTTTGAGTTGAATCCTAATTGCCCATGTTTCCCGCACGTCTGCCCGTGCAGGATCACAACCAAGAGTTCATCACCATCAGGACCCGCAGTGCATGACATTTGCAGCTCAAGGATGTGTGACTAGGCTAAGACTATAATATCCGCTTTTCTGTGCAAGTGGGTTATGTGATCAGCGGGGAGCCCAGCACAGGCATCGAGTCTTGTAATATGAGCACATTAATCTCCCTGTTATCCTGGCACCAGGGCAAATCTGCAGGTGCTGGCTGGAGCGCCCGGCCTCTGACACTCACAAGGGTCCTTTCAGCTTTATTCCCTGCACAGTGGTGTCCGCCAAGGCACTGAGCTGCAGTAATAGGGTACAGCCCATGGGTGGCACTGTTTCCAGGAGGGGGGGAAAAAAGCTGATGCTTCTTTGTAATCCTAGATCGAGGGAGCTTGCATGCACTAGTTCTGTCCGTTTCTGAGAAAGCTGGGTGGTTATCCGCACCATCTCTCATCCAGACAAGTAAATGCGTAAATCTGCCTTTTAAGACTGTCCCACTCTCTTATCGCGGCAAAACAAGGCATATAATAATCCTCTTTATTTATATAGCTCCACCATATTCCGCAGCGCTTTACCGCTTCAGAGGGTTCATGTACAAAACAAGACACCACAACGTGACTGGCTAATATACAGCTGGAACACCAGATCTATGAAGGCATATGCAGCATTCAGGAGTCTGGGAAAGCTGGGTGACCACCCGCAATGCTGCCATTACTGCTCCTGCTTTCTATGATGGTGACATAAGAGAGGACTGAATATAATATTAACTGTTTAACAAAATGAGACAATTTGATGAGAAGGTTACAGTCACGTTTTTGTAGCCGTTGCAGTCTATGAGGTTATTCACATAGCCGGTTTTAACGGCTGCTTGGACAGAAGTGCATCCGTCTAACGGCCGTTAAAAAGGGGTACAATAAAAATAATAATACTCCCCCCCCCCCCCCCCCTCATCCACATGCACCCTCGCTGCTCACAGGATGCAGAAGGACCTAATGCTCTCAGCACGGTGACGTCATCATGCTGAGTGCCTCAGGTCCTTCTTACTTGAGTGAAGCAGGAGTGGCCCTGCGTGTCCAAGTGATTGAGGTGAGTATTCTTTTTTTCAGCATGCTGCACATTACTACTGCTGGGGGCCACTCTGGGGGAAATTATTACTGCTGGGGGCCACTCTGGGGGACATTATTACTTCTAGGCGCCACTCTGGGGGACATTATTACTGCTGAGCGCCACTCTGGGGGACATTATTACTTCTAGGCGCCACTCTGGGGGACATTATTACTGCTGAGCGCCATTCTGGGGGACATTATTACTGCTGAGCGCCACTCTGGGGGACATTATTACTGCTGAGCGCCACTCTGGGGGACATTATTACTGCTGAGCGCCACTCTGGGGGACATTATTACTGCTGAGCGCCATTCTGGGGGACATTATTACTGCTGAGCGCCATTCTGGGGGACATTATTACTGCTGAGCGCCACTCTGGGGGACATTATTACTGCTGAGCGCCATTCTGGGGGATATTATTACTGCTGAGCGCCACTCTGGGGGACATTATTACTGCTGAGCGCCACTCTGGGGGACATTATTACTGCTGAGCGCCACTCTGGGGGACATTATTACTGCTGAGCGCCACTCTGGGGGACATTATTACTGCTGAGCGCCACTCTGGGGGACATTATTACTGCTGAGCGCCACTCTGGGGGACATTATTACTGCTGAGCGCCACTCTGGGGGACATTACTACTGCTAGAGGCCCCTCTGGGGGAAATTATTACTGCTGAGCGCCACTCTGGGGGACATTTACTACTGCTAGGGGCCCCTCTGGGGGACATTTATTACTGCTGAGCACCGTTCTGGGGGGAGATTTTTATCTTTGCTGGAGTCATGGTGGTTGCGTGCAGCCTGGCTGTACATAGCGGCAGTGAACAAGGCTCCAGCCGTGTCAGGGTAGATGTCACCACTGCAGGGGTTTAGTCCTATGTACTGTTCAGCAGCCGAAAGCACCAGTGCAGAAATGAGTAGTGTTGAGCGAACTTGTGTTTTAAGTTCGGCGTCTAAAGTTCGGGTTATCAAAGAATCGCGTTATGGATTCTAAATTCCGTTGTGGTCCGTGGTAGCGGAATCCATAACTCAATTCTTCGATAACCTGAACTTTAGACGCCGAACTTAAAACACAAGTTCGCTCAACACTAGAAATGAGCAAATGCAATGTAAAATTCATTCATTTCTACCCAAAGTGTCAGGCTGCATAGTCAGGCATCTTCTGCATCTTTTCCCCTTGTCTGTAGTATTTTGTGACGCTGTTGGAATCCTTCTCTTACTTATTGCTAATTAATGTAATGGGCCATAACTAGGTCTGTGCAGCATGAAGAGGCAGTCTGTTGTACAGCAGATAGAACTTTCTATGATCGCCGTAATACATTTACTCACAGTGGTAACCAAGGATTGCAAGAAGTAAAAGGGGATCCTCATCTTACAGCAAATTCCTAGGAGGTGGAAGGTGCACCCGTGGGATGCCCACCTTGTCCTGCTGCTACATCCAGAGAATGACACCTCTCTATTCACTTTCTACTTGGATGTGCTCACCGTGCCGAGTGGAACAGGGGACCTCCCCCGATAAGGCATTCATGGCATATAGCAGGCACCTATATAATGTAGAACAGATAGGACAGTTGCTGCCTGTTGATGGCGCTGCTCAATTCATGATCTGCATCTTCTTTGCAGGTGTTTCAGACGCTACACGCCACAGGACAGTCCTCTATGGTGCGCGACTGGGTCATGTTATCCCTCTCGAACTTCACGCAGAGGACGCCGGTCGCCATGGCAATGTGGAGCCTCTCCTGCTTCTTCGTCAGCGCTTCAACCAGCAAGTGGATCTCTGCAATGTATCCTTAATCCGCCTATTCTGCTGTAAGCACAGGTCAATGCCACGCTGAATGAGGAAAGTGCAGATTGTATCTGCCCTGTCTCTGTCCGCGCCTGCATCATGCCAGTACCGCAATATACAAGTGTCTGTACTGTATGGTTCTAGCATCGTCTTGGAACAATGCAAGTACAAAGCTTTTACACATCTGCCCTTGTAATGTGAGGACGAGGAACGCAATCCGCTGACCTAGCAGACTGGGGAGGCAATACTAACGTGACACATTGTCTTGGGGTTTAGATAATGAGGGATGTCACGTTTGTCACTTGTTAATTATTAATAGCGGCTCCCCCCATCGGTAAACACAGCACCTGCACTGCTATTAGGGCTCTTTAACATGAGCGTGGCCCTTGCGGTAAACACCCTCCGTGTGAGAGAGGGATTGTGCGTTCTGGACTACAGAAGCTCAGGGCATTATCATGATTGATACTGCTTGTGTGTCTCTGCCTGACCCAGCTTTATGTAGGTGTGATTCCTTTATAGAAAGGTCAGGCAGAGGCACACAGCACTATCAATCATGATAATGCCCTGCGCTTCTGTAGTCCAGACCGCACAATAGCTCTCTCACACGGAGCGTGATTCCCGCAAGGGATACACTCATGTGAAAGAGCCCTTAAAGGGACTGCCTACTACAGACAGTTCATTGTAAGGGTCACACCCCCCCCCCCCACATCAAAAAATTTCCTGCTTTTGACATTGTGATCTGTGGAGGAAGTTCTTAAAGAGTTATACCCATCTCAGACATTGGTGGCATATCACTAGAGTATGCCACCAATGTCCAGTGCTGGTCCCACCACTGGGACTCTTTCCCATGTCCAGAATGGAGCTCCTGAAGTGGAGGAGAGTGCACCACACATGCTCAGTGTACTCTCCATTTACTTATGTGGGAGTTCTGAAAATAGCCACGCGAGTCCCATAGAGGTGAATGGAGAGTGACGTGGCCATGCATGCCCCTTTGCCACAATGAAAGCACTCATTGCCCATGGCTGTCCCTCTCTTGCCCCTACCTGGTGCTGCCTGAGGCGATCGCCTCACCTGGCCTCATTGGTGGTGCACCCCTGCCTGCGCCTGTCTGACATTGATGGCATATCCTAGTGATACACCACCAATGACTCAGATGAGAGAACCCCTTTGAAGTGGTTATCCCATCAGAGACAACTCATTTAAAAGAGCAGCCACTAGCAAACAGCTGAATTTGCAGTGGGAAGCTGCAGCCATCCAGAAAGTGTAGTACTACACGGCAGAGTTTCAGGTGAATGGTGGTCCTTGTAATACAAGAACAGTTCCTCCAGAACGGGAGACTCTTACAGAGCAGTGATTGGGCTTTTTTAGTTGTTTTCCCCTTCTATTGATGTCCTCCGAGGGCATATTGACCGGGTTTGTTTTTATGCGCCTGAAAAGAATCTAAGCTACCGTGTGCCATGTAATCACACGTGTTCTTCAGCTCACAAGGCCGCCCATCCGCCACCTACTGTGTAGACCAGGCATGGCCAACCTGTGGCTCTCCAGCTGTTGTAAAACTACAATTCCCACTATGCCCTGCTGTAGGCTGATAGCTGTTGGCAGTCCAGGCATGCTGGGAGTTGTAGTTTTGCAACATCTGCAGAGCCTCAGGTTGGCCATCCCTGGTGTAGACTATTCCCAACCACATCCTTTGGAACCAAAATGGCACCTACTTCCTTACCTGTTCATGGCTGCATTCTCTTTGCGCAGGTGTAGGATCTATTTAGCTACTGTCCGGCGCGGGCGAATAGGCAGCTGTGGACGGGTAAGAAAGCAGTCACGTCATTGAACCACATGACTTATGCCATTTTTGTTTCCCTGGACTTCACAATTTCTCTTCTCGTCCTCCTCCTTATCTGGTAGTCCTGAATATTACCAGTCTATAACATCAAGTCATCAGTATACCATAACGGGCAATGCCCGAGCGCAAAGCTTGGCACCTCTCTCTTTTCAATGTGATTACCTTAACCTTCATTACAGTTTACCGCACGTGATCAGCAGAATGGGCAAATCGGAGCCCGTAGACATCAACCTGTTCTGCTTAGTGGCCATAGACTTTTACAAGAATCAGATAGATGAAGAACTGGACCGCAGAGCCTTTCAGTCGGTGTTTGAGCTGGTGGCGGCCCCCGGGAGCCCCTATCACAGTCTGTTGACGTGCTTACAGAATGTGCACAAGGTTACCGTCTTCTAAGCACTTTTATGGGCGAGGCTGGCATTTACCAACAGAAGCAGAGACGGCAACACTAGGGACGGCCCTGCGCCTGTACCGACATCTCCTCCGCGGTCCTGAACGCTCTCGCCCAACCCCACCCCGGAGTCTCCGAGACTCGCACTCTGCTCTGAATGTCGCTTCCTGTAAATATGTTCTGATCGCAGTTATTTTTTATTTTTTCCTTTCTTTAATACAGTGAATGTAAATGTCCTGTTCATCGACACGTTTTACTCCTGGGAGTCTGTGACAACACAAACCCGCACCAGTCGGTCGTTGTACTCGCCCACCTCCCCTTAGGATCCATTAGTAATACTTTGTGGAGTGTCCCGACAGTGGCACACAGCACCGCGTCATTAGCCTCAAGTGACGGCCACGTGTGACAAGTATTAACGGAGCGTGACGTCTTTAAAGCCCACCTCCACTGCTACGACTGCAGACACATACTGTAATGAGTATATAAAAAGTGTGTTACCGGTAATTTGCAACCGCTCCACCATTAGTGTGTTCTTCAGACTGTGATTCTTCAGGTTGCCCGGTAACCACTCAACATCCTGTCTGGGTGACTACCATTTGAGCACACGTACAGGAAGTTGCACCTTATTTAGACTGTACAGAAAAATCAAGGCAAGGGCTGGCGCAGAAAGTGATGGGAAATATGTGCCCCCCTGTATACTGAGGGAGACTGGGGGGGGAGCGAGACATTGTAGCAGAAGATGATGGGTGTTGTACTCCTGCAACTGGGAAGGTTGTGTCGCTTTTCCAGCAGACCTGGGGCATCTGTGTGTAACGGGCATTGCAGTAATCTCCTGATCTCCTTCCCTTTAATTTCAGTATAATTGGTTTTAACTCTTTCTATGCCATGTAAGATATGTATAATTGTAAAACCTACTGCTCCAATTACAAAGCCGCTCTGCTTTCTTGTCATTCTGTGGCCCAAACAAAAAAGAGATTTTGTCATCCCATTAAAAAAAAGTTAATATAAGTGGTCACAGGGCTGGATACACGGAGGGCGAGATGTGATGTTTTATTATATGGATGCTCCGCGTCAAATTGTTTTTACTTGTGTTTATGGAATTGGCTGAATGTGACGCCACCTAAAGGGAAATTCTACTTAAAACTATATATTCTGATAGAAATCATAAGGGGGCAGGTGCTCTACAGCAGATCAGGTCTCTTATTTTTAAGGATCGGGGTGGTCATGGCTCAGGAACCTCCACCAATGTGATATTATAAATATAGATTCTGACTACATAGGGTTTGTTTGTAGTCTGTAACCATGGAGACACATAGGTCTCTACATAGGAGCTGTATACACAACATGGTAGGCTAAAAGTGTACATACGCTAAAAACTGCACTGAAAGCAGAAACTGCTTGTGTACTTTTTTATTTTTAATTAATTTACTTTGTACTTTCAAAAAAATTAAAGGGAATGTGTCATCAGAAAATGACCTACAGTTTAAAGGGTTTCTGTCACCCCACAAAACTCTTTTTTTTTTTTTTGGATAGTTAGATTCCTCATAGCGCGATATAGGAGAATATAATAGTCTTACTTACTTTCATGCGGCCGATTCTTTATAAAACGAAGTTTTATAATATGTTAATGAGGGCTCTACCAGCAAGTAGGGCGTCTACTTGCTGGTAGCCGCAGCAGAAATCCACCCCCTCGCCGTGTTGATTGACAGGGCCAGCCGTGATCTCCTCCTCCGGCCGGCCCTGTCAGTAATTCAAAAATCGCGCGCCTCTGGTCATTCGGCGCAGGCGCTCTGAGATGAGGAGGCTCGTATCCTCAGCACTCCCTTAGTGCGCCTGCGCCGATGACATCACAACTTCGTTTTATAAAGAATCGGCAGCATGAAAGTAAGTAAGACTATTATATTCTCCTATATCTCGCTATGAGGAATCTAACTATCCAAAAAAAAAAAAAAAAAGTTTTGTGGGGTGACAGAAACCCTTTAAATCTTTTTTTTTTTTTTTTTTTTTTTTTTTTTTTTTGGCCAAAGTCAGAATGAACAGGAGCTTACCTCATTGACTTCTGTAGGGGATTTTCTAGGCATGCTCTGTGACCTGTGCAGAGGTCAGGAGGGAGTAGATGGGCTGTAATATCACCTGTTATGTATTGTTCTCTATATAGTTACCTATATATAGATAATATCTGTCATTGTAATCCTAACTGTGATGATAATACGATGGCTACTGAAAAGTGACCTATACAGAACAGGAGGCCTAAACATATTAGGCCTAGGGGTCAGTGCAAAAACTGCAGGATTTTTTGTACATATTTTTTTAACTTAGATAATGGCATGAAAAATAAAAACAAAAATTAAAAAATATATATATATTTAACATAAAAGAATGATTTAAATAGATCATTTTCTGGGGACCCGTTCCCTTTAATTGTTAATATGAATTGAAGACTTTACTTACTGAAAGCCTGGAGGCAGGACATAAGAAAACAGCTGTATGTGTGTAGAGGTGGCTGACTGTGCTTGTGCAGCGCTCTCCATTCACTTCTATGGGACTTCCAGAAATAGCGGCGCGCGCTCACTCAGCTATTTTCAGAAGTCTTTATAGACGTGAATAGAGAGTGCTGCGCATGCGAAACCATAGTGCCGGCTTCTGCTACAGGCACCATCTTTACATGTAGCGAAGTCTTTTTTATAGGAGGCCTGAAACCTTTCTGGAAGACTTATTTACAGGGATGACGACAACATGAAAACCTACCACATAAATATGGAGACCTGCTCCCTTCCTGAATCTACTTCCCTGGCCCTTCAGTTTTAAAAAATCTGCTGCATGCTCAATCTGTTGCGGGTTTGTGACAGATTTTACCACTTTCCATGCAAATCTGCTGCAAGATCCACGGTGGATCCGGACCCCGAGTACAGCAAGTGTAAGAGTGGGAGCCGCTCTCTCCAGGCTCGTATCCCGTCAGCCATCTCCATGGGACTTGGTCCCTGCATGTTATTTTGGGCCCATTCATTCCCTCTTAAGGCCTCATGCACACAGCCGTTCCATGCATTGGGGACTGCAATTTGCGGTCCCCAATGTACGGGCGGCGGCCGGGACGGATTGAGACCCATTCAACTTGAATGGGTCCGTGATCTGTCTGCACCGCAAAAAAATAGAACTTGTTCTATTTTTTTGCGGTGTGGAGGCATGGACAGAAACACTGCAGAAGCACTCCGTTGTGCTAACATGTGGTTCTGTGCCTCCGTTCCGCAGCTCCAGATTGCGGACCCATTCAAGTGAATGGGTCTGCATCCGTGATGCGGGGAGCACACGGCCGGTGCCCGCATTTTGCAGACCCGCTGTTTGTGGGCCGCAATATGGCTGGGCAACGGCCGTGTGCATGAGGCCTAACCCATATCTCACCTCCCATTCTTCCGGCATTTCATGGAACCAGACCACTTTGTAATCTTCCTGGACTATGATGGGAAATCACCGGAGTCCGAACGCTGTTTGTTTTCAAAGTATAACAGAGAATATATTACGATGTATGTTTAAATTAAAGATTGCTGGTTATATTGCACATGAGAATTAAAGAATTGTTCAATCGTCAGATGTCGTCTTTTATCCTAAAGTAAGAGTTGCAGTCCGCACCGGTTATATCGGCTATACCGCAGACTGCCTCTCCGTGCGGCACAGGCTTGTTTTAGGCCTCTCCTATTAGCCAACAGGAAGCATGAAATGTCCAAGAAGTAATCGATGAACAGAAGCAAGGAAGCTACATGCCATCAGTGAGAAGGTGGAGATATTGGGAGAGATGTATCATAGAAACATAGAATGTGTCGGCAGATAAGAACCATTTGGCCCATCTAGTCTGCCCAATATACTGAATACTATGAATAGCCCTTGGCCCTATCTTATATGAAGGCTGGCCGTATGCCTATCCCATGCATGCTTAAACTCCTTCACTGTATTTGCAGCTACCACTTCTGCAGGAAGGCTATTCCATGCATCCACTACTCTCTCAGTAAAGTAATACTTCCTGATATTACTTTTAAACCTTTGCCCCTCTAATTTAAAACTACGTCCTCTTGTAGCAGTTTTTCTTCTTTTAAATATTCTCTCTTTTACCGAGTTGATTCCCTTTATGTATTTAAAAGTTTCTATCATATCCCCTCTGTCTCGTCTTTCTTCCAAGCTATACATATTAAGGTCCTTTAACCTTTCCTGGTAAGTTTTATCCTGCAATCCATGTACTAGTTTAGTAGCTCTTCTCTGAACTCTCTCCAAAGTATCAATATCCTTCTGGAGATATGGTCTCCAGTACTCAAAACCAGTGCAAATGAAAAGTTGGGGATTTACCCACTGCAGCCAGTCATGTTTTATTTAAAGCAAAGCTGTCATCATCCTTGTGCTGCCCATACTAACGGCAGTATAAAGTAGAGACAGGTGAGTTTATTTCAGCGGTCTGTCATTTATAAGTTAAAAATAAGTGGTTTATCGAGAACCAACATCACGATAATCATTGCAGACTGGGCCTGGAAAAGAGTCACGGCCACCTGAGAAGAGTCCTGGTTATTCATGAATTCCTGCCCACCTGCTGATGACTGACAGGCTTCTACCTAGTTTTCTCTCTAGGGTGGGGAGAGCAGGAGTTTATGAATAAGGCTACTTTCACACTCGCGTTTGGTGCGGATCCGTCATAGACATGCACAAACGCATCCGTTCAGATAATACAACCTTGTTAAGGGAGATATTAATTATTGATATTTATGCAAATCTCAATTATTATTCATAAATAGGCGTGTAATACACATACACACAATAGCAGCCCACCCCACCTGGCTCTAACACTATCCCTAAGGGAATAACGAAGGGTTAATGGTGGCACTGCAGGGGTGAATGCAGGCCACAGACACGGTTGTAGGGGTAAATGCAGGCAGGGGTTAGCACAGAATAGGGAGCAGGGATGCTCCTGCAGGGAATTGGTGGTACAGGGGTTAATAGGGGTAGGTAGGGGCTGGATCGTTGATGGGATAGGGAAATAAGGGCAGGTGGCAAATAGGGATTAAATAAGGGCTGGTGGGATAGGGAATATGGGCATGTAGGGGTTAATATCGTTGGTGGGATAGGGGGTGATACTCAGCCCTCCAGGGATTGCTCATTGACCAGGGGGGTCTTTTTGAGGGGGGCGGCTCGGCTCTTCTGACCCAGTGAAGGGCCTGCCGGACACTCTGGTGCGCGCCACCATCAGGGACACGTGTTCCGGCGCAGTGAGATGACGTTACTGCGCCAGCCCGCACGAGCGCTTCGGGGCAGCGCCACTTGCTGACAGGCGGGAGAAGCCTTTGATCTCCCGCCTGTAGCACTTTGCATTCCGGGCAGCGCGATAGTAATCGCGCTGCCGGAATGCTCATAATAGGACGGGAGGTTTCCCTCTTCCTTCTATCATGCATAATTATCTCCAGCAGCGCTGGAGATAATTAAAACAAAGAACTCAGATTCTGTTGAATCTGAGTTCTTTGTAGTCATCAGGATGACCGGACCCTTGTCCGGTCATTCTGATGCAATTGATTGCATCAGTGTGAATGCTTGGGGCACATTCACACTGATGCATCTGGTTTCAGGTAAATTTGGGGACATATAAAGGGGCCTATGGATATGGGGGTATATGATTATAAGGGGAATATGGACATATACTATAAGGGGGTGCATATATATATATATATATATATATATATATAGGGACATATACAGGGGCACATATTCCCCATAGGGGCCACAATGAGCCCCTGTGGAATACTAAGGGCAGATTTTGCGCACATCATCCTATAATGTGCCCATTTATGTATGCATATATATTATACATGCACGCGTTCGCATGCATATATATATATATATATATATATATATATATACACATACATACACAGTCAGGTCCATAAATATTGGGACATCGACACAATTCTAACATTTTTGGCTCTATATACCACCACAATGGATTTTAAATGAAACAAACAAGATGTGCTATAACTGCAGACTGTCAGCTTTAATTTGAGGGTATTTACATCCAAATCAGGTGAACGGTGCAGGAATTACAACAGTTTGCATATGTGCCTCACACTTGTTAAGGGACCAAAAGTAATGGGACAATTGGCTTCTCAGCTGTTCCATTGCCAGGTGTGTGTTATTCCCTCATTATCCCAATTACAATGAGCAGATAAAAGGTCCAGAGTACATTTCAAGTCTGCTATTTGCATTTGGAATCTGTTGCTGTCAACTCTCAAGATGAGATCCAAAGAGCTGTCACTATCAGTGAAGCAAGCCATCATTAGGCTGAAAAAACAAAACAAACCCATTAGAGAGATAGCAAAAAAATTAGGCGTGGCCAAAACAATTGTTTGGAACATTCTTAAAAAGAAGGAACGCATCGGTGAGCTCAGCAACACCAAAAGACCCGGAAGACCACGGAAAACAACTGTGGTGGATGACCAAAGAATTCTTTCCCTGGTGAAGAAAATACCCTTCACAAAAGTTGGCCAGATCAAGAACACTCTCCAGGAGGTGGGTGTATGTGTGTCAAAGTCAACAATCAAGAGAAGACTTCACCAGAGTGAATACAGAGGGTTCACCACAAGATGTAAACCATTGGTGAGCCTCAAAAACAGGAAGGCCAGATTAGAGTTTGCCAAACGACATCTAAAAAAGCCTTCAAAGTTCTGGAACAATATCCTGTTGACAGATGAGACCAAGATCAACTTGTACCAGAGTGATGGGAAGAGAAGAGTATGGAGAAGGAAAGGAACTGCTTATGATCCTAAGTATACCACCTTATCAGTGAAACATGGTGGTGGTAGTGTCATGGCGTGGACATGTATGGCTGCCAATGGAACTGGTTCTCTTGTACTTATTGATGATGTGACTGCTGACAAAAGCATCAGGATGAATTCTGAAGTGTTTCGGGCAATATTATCTGCTCATATTCAGCCAAATGCTTCACAAGTCATTGGACGGCGCTTCACAGTGCAGATGGACTCGGAACCCAAAGCATACTGCAAAAGCAACCAAAGAGTTTTTTAAGGGAAAGAAGTGGAATGTTATGCAATGGCCAAGTCAATCACCTGACCTGAATCCGATTGAGCATGAACTTCACTTGCTGAAGACAAAACTGAAGGGAAAATGCCCCAAGAACAAGCAGGAACTGAAGACCGTTGCAGTAGAGGCCTGGCAAAGCATCACCAGGGATGAAACCCAGCGTCTGGTGATGTCTATGCGTTCCAGACTTCAGGCTATAATTGACTGAGTTTGATTTATGATTATTATTCTGTCCCATTACTTTTGGTTCCTTAACAAGTGGGAGGCACATATGCAAACTGTTGTAATTTCTACACCGTTCACCTGATTTGGATGTAAATACCCTCAAATTAAAGCTGACAGTCTGCAGTTAAAGCACATCTTGTTCGTTTCATTTCAAATCCATTGTAGTGGTGTATAGAGCCAAAAATGTTAGAATTGTGTCGATGTCCCAATATTTATGGACCTGACTGTGTGTATGTATATGTATATGTATATATATATATATATATATATATATATATATACACATATATTTCAACCCTTCCTCAACAATCCCCCTGTTGTCGGGAATACGACAATATTTTGGGGGAATGGGTTGAGACGTTGAGTTCAGGAAGAACTGGAGTACACACTGATCCTTAGGTACCTAGACATCACCCCTACCTTTCTCCTACCTGCTCTTCACCGTAACCAAACTCCTCCATCCACAGGATATACCGTAGTCTTCTTCTCGCAGGAACCTTTTGGACATCTTTTGCTTTGATCATTCGGTATCAGACCCTCCTAATGTAGTCTTTTCCTGACTTCTGGAGCGGCTTAACCCTCGCAGTCTTTAACTGGCCTTTCTTTCAAGTAATAGTCTTCCGCTGTCGGCCACCCCCCAATGAGTTTGGAGTGACCACACCCTCACAGTCTCTCGGTAGTATTGCCGATCTTCAGGTGTCGTCCACCCCCTAGGAATCTGGAGCGGGTTCACCCTCACAATCTCCGTATCCGACTGCGCCAACTTTCTTTAAGCAAGACTTCCGACTTCTCTAGTTCCATCTTGATTGAAGGATGGGTGCGGTTCTCCCATGGACAGATAAGTAGGTCTTAACGAGGCAGGTCAGAATTTTCATTAAGTGAGGTGATGTCATGGCACCTAAATTCTAGCTGCGGGAAATACCTCCACCACACTACACCTCCAGCCCCTCCCTTATGAACGTCACCGTTCCAGGGTTCAAAGTGGCAAATGGCGAACAGAGGGGGCCTGTCCCTATCGTGCCCTAATCTTATCCCCATTCACACAAAATACATCCTATTTACACAGTTCCCCTCCCCCAACCCACCTAAACCCGAGGACATTTATGACACAATACTATGAGGTCTCAGGAAGGCATAGGATGTACCTCATATGAACCAGTTCAATATCCATTTCATGGGGTCTCAGGATAATTTGAGATTTTTCATCCTGAACCCCCACACGAACTGACATGTCCCTTGGATCTTAGGCTTCAGGACTTTGGTGAGATTAAGTCCTGAGCCTCCGGCGGTTGAGTTCGTAAGGTGCCGTCTGGTTCTGGTTCAGTTGGTCAACCAGTTTCTAGACCCTCCAGTGCATAGTCCCATGTGGATAACGATGACCAGAACCAGGAGATGGATCCGGACAGGGTCTTCCACCCGGACACCTCTACCTCAGGAACCTCACAAGTGTCGGAGCGGATGACTGTATCTTCTGTGGCATCTGGGTTTTTCCTCTGCTCCATAGTAAATATACCTATGACAGAAGAAAATACCAGGCGCTCCTGGGTTGCACTACCCCAGCCCCTATACCTTTGACCCATGAAGAGAAAGGAATTGGGCTGACCTCCATCTCACAGGACCCCTCGTTATCCCAACACTGGTGTGAGAACACCCTACCGCGTCTCCCCATCCCTCTGCACGAACAGATCAGGATGGGTACCTTACTAAGTTAGGATATCCGAGGGGAGCTGCGGATGAGGCACCATCTATTAATTGATGGCACTGTATCCCTGTCCACTCATGTGTACTCGAGCTGATTTCCCCCTGTCATCCTGTTTTGTGGAGGCTGGCAGAATCCATGGCATAAGTCCTGCCTAGACTCTTCAGGACTCCACAACACCAGAACACAGTCCACACTCTGCTGCCAATCACCCTGCGCCCAATCAGAGCTGTGCCACCTGGTTGGACCAGAATTAAGTGTGCAGCGCAACATTACACCAATGTTGCCTGTCCGCCTTAGTCCCCCGTATAACACAGCCCCATCGAAAACCTTGAGCACAACAGTGTTATCTGTATCGATCTGAGACCCTGGTTGCCCAGAATAATATCACACCATCCTTTGTGTGCTGCATGGGGAAGGTCCTTTAATCCGGAACGCCTTCTCCTGCCCAGCAGGACTTACCGCGTGAAATTATCTGCTCGCGAACCTATACTTTCCCGATCCACAGTATAACACTGTCCCACTCCAAGGGGACACAAGAATGAATAAAAACCAGCAGCGACTGGACTCACAGCGGGGAATGTAAACTACAATAATCAGCAGGGTGAGACACATTCATTGACAAGGACCTCTGCCGTACAGATAAAAAACATAGAAACAGGTAACAAACCCACAACATGGACATACACAGGGAGCAAACGGTGTAACAAATAGTACAGGGGTGTCAAATGTTGCCCAGCCTAGATTGGCCATTCTGACCCCTCAGCACCTGATGAGGCATGTGTCGCTAAGAGGTAACCCCTTTATGGCCAAACTGACTAGACCCCACTGCACGATTTGTTACCTGGATCCCATCACTGGACACATTGCAATTACTTGCACAAGGACAATTCCTTGCAATGTGTCCTTTGTTCCCACACCTGAAGCACCTGATTGGGCTTTCTGTCCTGTGTGTTTTGTTCTTACTTGTTTTGCAGTGCTTCGCTATATGAGCCAAGCCACCACACGCAAAACATTTGATGTTTGCCCTGCATGGCTTAGGTCCGTCCACACTGCAACCGTGGTCCCTTCTCCTGAATTGTTCCATCCTCAGGGACTCGCTCTTCACCACAGTTCTTTTTCCCAAAGTCAGGGAGAAATCTCTGTTAGTCTGGACAGGCTTGGTCTGGTGATTTGGCCTGTCACAGACTAATCTCCCCCTTTTTGCCCTGCACAGGGCAAAGTTTTGGGAGATTCCGGCCTTGACTTTACGGAAAAAGAAAGGGCCGGCACCAAATTGGGGATGACCTGTTGCATGTCAGTCATTAGCTAGGACCTTACAGCAACCTGAGCCTTCAATTTGGCTACCGTCACATCAGTAGAGGCAGTCCGCTCCTTGAAGGCCTTGACCTCAGTATAAGACTGAGTCAACTTAGCCTAAATTTCCTCCTTCTGCCTCTGCAGCTCTACTAATCGTGACTGTATCCTAGCCACCTGTGCATCTCGGTCAACAGTAGACTGTATATTCTCTGCCAGCCGCGCCCGCAATGCCGAAACCTGGTCCGAATTACTGGTACAGCACTGGCAGTGAATATACGGAGGAATTGTCTCCGTTGACCGAGACACCAGCGCAATTTCCTTTGGCTTGAAGATGCTAGCCTCAAACATATGAACCAGTTTGGCTAGCATCTGAAGTCGCTTTGTGGATTTATTTAACACCGTCCGTTTGTTAACACATAGTTTGTCATAGCTACAAGCCTGTGCTAACAAATCGGACCACAGACTTTCTGCTGACTTGTATGTGGTGGGGAGGATGGGATTGAAAGTGCTGTGTCTGCTCAAGTGTTGCAGTGTGGCGAAGTCCATACTCACTTTTTGCTGAGCGTCCATCTTCTCATTGGTGCCGTACCTCTTCGTCCTACGCAGCTGCTTGAAGAAGGTCCTTTGTTTCCCGGATCGCCTCTTCCCGACCAGTCGGACTTGTACGCTGCTCCAACAAAGATGGATCTCTTCCAGTGACGTGTCCTCTTCTCCCTCGCAACACTCGAGCGATGCAGTGACCGTGTAAAGCAAACAGCAAAATATTAGTACACAGATAGATTATAGATTCTCTTTGATCCGTGTTTGGTACTATAGGGAAGAATCGCGTTACCTGTCCGAATTATCAGGTCCTAGACGCTCAGACCGCTGACCGCGTCTCTCTTGCCTGATAATTCACTGTATAAGCGACCTCTAGCCTCAAGACCAAATACAGATTTCAAAATCTAAGCAGTGGGCCTGGCTCGCCAATGTAAAGGAAGATATTAATTATTGATATTTATGCAAATCTCAATAATTAATATTCATAAATAAGAGTGAGTCGTCTAGTGATGACTCCGCCTATTTATGCCTTAAATAATAATATAGCACTAATCCTTTGCTGTACACTACCCGCTAAACTAGCTGCAAGCGCCTAACTGAGCTAGCTACCGCTAATAACCACACGTTACACAGTAGATATGATACAAATAATACCAGATATTTATTATCACCTACAGTACACAATACACACAATACAGCACTAAATACACTTTTCAATCCCAAATTCCACCCACAAACTAATACACACACACACACACACACACACACACACACACACACACACACACACACACACAATAGCAGCCCACCCCACCTGGCTCTAACACTATCCCTAAGGGAATAACGAAGGGTTAACGGTGGCACTGCAGGGGTACAGCAGGGGTTAGCACAGAATAGGGAGCAGGGATGCTCCTGCAGGGAATTGGTGGTACAGGGGTTATTAGGGGTAGGTAGGGGCTGGATCGTTGGTGGGATAGGGAAATAAGGGCAGGTGGCAAATAGGGGTTAAATAAGGGCAGGTGGGTTGGTGGTATAGGGAATATGGGCATATATGGCGTTGGTGGGATAGGGTATGGATAGGGCAAGTAGGGGTTAATATCGTTGGTGGGATAGGGGGTGATACTCAGCCCTCCAGGGATTGCTCGTTGTCCAGGGGGGTCTTCTTGAGGGGGGCGGCTCGGCTCGGCTCTTCTGACCCAGTGCAGGTGTCACGACCATGGTCATGGTCGTGGCTCCTAAACCGCAAGCTGTTGCCTGCGGTCTCGTGTGGTTGTTTCAACCACAGGTGAGGGCCGCTTGTATGTTGCCTCACTTGTGGTTGCCGTTGGCAACATGTTCTTAGGATGTGCTTGGCGGCATAGCGGCCTGGGCTGTGGCTTGGCAGCTTGCTGCAATGTGCATGCGGTTGCACCTGGCAACCTGTCTTTGTAGGTGTGCCTTTTTGTGTGTTTGGTGTGCACGAGGTTTGGCTGTGTGCACTGTGATAGTTTCCCTTCACTTGTGGCTGCCCGAGGTAACGTGCTGTATTCTGTACATGTGGTGGCAGTGTCTCGGCCTTTTGGCTGACTCCCAGGACACTGTTGCCACGCATGTCGTTGCCTGCGGTAACAGCTGCAGTGTGATAAGGGTATGTACACCTCCCCTTTAAATGGTTTTTTCCCTTGCCTGGTGTTGGAAGGGTTAACTCCCTTCTTAGTGTGTGAACACTGGGTGTGTGTGTGGGTGTGGCCACTTGGGGCTATTTAGCTCCTGCTGGATGCCAGACTCTGAGGGGTACTTCAGCCATGGTTAGCTGATGTCATCCTCCTGGTTTATACCATCTGCCAGTGAGAGCCACCCTTGTGGTCATAAAACCTTAAACCTGATGTTAGATGATGTGGATATGGTCTTTCTGTTTATTGCAGCTATGGTTTCCTGGGTTCCTATGTGATGTGTGGTGTGTGCTGTGTCCGTTAGTGTTGTTGTGGACAGCAGCACTTGTACATGGGTTCCAGGCTGTGTGTCTGTGGCAGGTAGGTGGTGTTACTAGTTACATTTACCTGCCATTGCCATTAGCTGTTTATGTTCCCCTTTAGTTGCAGCTTGGCCACGTTAGACTCCTGTTTCTCCGCGTCCAGGAGGAACGGGCTGTCTACCCAGCTCCTAGTTCAGGGATCGGCGGAGGGTCAGAAGGGATCCGAGGTTCCTGAGCATGAGCCCTCCTACCTTCAAGGGCGGCTCATGCAGCTAGGAGTCAGGGTCAGATTAGGGAAGCTCTAGGAGGTGACCTGCTCCCTAATTCTGTGGTCCTGGCCAAGTAGCGACCTACCATCTCCTGGCATCGCACGGCTGAGGGTTTTCCCCATCCTCAGCCGTGACAGCAGGGCCTGCTGGACACGTGGGCCGGCGCAGTGAGATGACGTCACTGCGCCAGCCCGCACGAGCGCATCGGGGCCTCGCCACTTGCTGTCAGGCGGAAGAAGCCTTTGATCTCCCGCCTGTAGCACTTTGCATTCCGGGCAGCGCGATAGTAATCGCGCTGCCGTAATGCGCATAATAGAAGGAGGGGAGGTTTCTCTCTTCCTTCTATCATGCATCTTTGTAGTCATCAGGATGACCGGACCCTTATCCGGTCATTCTGATGCAATTGATTGCATCAGTGTGAATGCTTGGGGCACATTTAGTTTCAGGTCAATTTGGGGACATATAAAGGGGCCTATGGATATGGGGGGTATATGATTATAAGGGGAATATTGACATATACTATAAGGGGGCACATATATATCTACACTGCTCAAAAAAATAAAGGGAACACTTAAACAACACTGTAACTCCAAGTCAATCACACTTCTGTGAAATCAAACTGTCCAGCAACACTGAGTGACAATCAATTTCACATGCTGTTGTGCAAATGGGATAGACAACAGGTGGAAATTATAGGCAATTAGCAAGACACCCCCAATAAAGGAGTGGTTCTGCAGGTGGTGACCTGACCACTTCTCAGTTCCTATGCTTCCTGCCTGATGTTTTGGTCACTTTTGAATGCTGCCGGTGCTTTCACTCTAGTGGTAGCATGAGACGGAGTCTACAACCCACACAAGTGGCTCAGGTAGTGCAGCTTATCCAGGATGGCACATCAATGCGAGCTGTGGCAAGAAGGTTTGCTGTGTCTGTCAGCGTAGTGTCCAGAGCATGGAGGCGCTACCAGGAGACAGGCCAGTACATCAGGAGATGTGGAGGAGGCCGTAGGAGGGCAACAACCCAGCAGCAGGACCGCTACCTCCGCCTTTGTGCAAGGAGGAACAGGAGGAGCACTGCCAGAGCCCTGCAAAATGACCTCCAGCAGGCCACAAATGTGCATGTGTCTGCTCAAATGGTCAGAAACAGACTCCATGAGGGTGATATGAGGGCCCGACGTCCACAGGTGGGGGTTGTGCTTACAGCCCAACACCGTGCAGGACGTTTGGCATTTGCCAGAAAACACCAAGATTGGCAAATTCGCCACTGGCGCCCTGTGCTCTTCACAGATGAAAGCAGGTTCACACTGAGCACATGTGACAGATGTGACAGATTCTGGAGACGCCGTGGAGAACGTTCTGCTGCCTGCAACATCCTCCAGCATGACTGGTTTGGCATTGGGTTAGTAATGGTGTGGGGTGGCAATTCTTTGGAGGGCCGCACAGCCCTCCATGTGCTCGCCAGAGGTAGCCTGACTGCCATTAGGTACCGAGATGAGATCCTCAGACCCCTTGTGAGACCATATTCTGGTGCGGTTGGCCCTGGGTTCCTCCTAATGCAAGACAATGCTAGACCTCATGTGGCTGGAGTGTGTCAGCAGTTCCTGCAAGACGAAGGCATTGATGCTATGGACTGGCCCGCCCGTTCCCCAGACCTGAATCCAATTGAGCACATCTGGGACATCACGTCTCGCTCTATCCACCAACGTCACGTTGCACCACAGACTGTCCAGGAGTTGGCAGATGCTTTAGTCCAGGTCTGGGAGGAGATCCCTCAGGAGACCGTCCGCCACCTCATCAGGAGCATGCACAGGCGTTGTAGGGAGGTCATACAGGCACGTGGAGGCCACACACACTACTGAGCCTCATTTTGACTTGTTTTAAGGACATTACATCAAAGTTGGATCAGCCTGTAGTGTGTTTTTCCACTTTGATTTTGAGGGTGACTCCAAATCCAGACCTCCAAGGGTTAAAAAATTTGATTTCCATATTATTTTTTTGGTGTGATTTTGTTGTCAGCACATTCAACTATGTAAAGAACAAAGTATTTCAGAAGAATATTTAATTAATTCAGATCTAGGATGTGTTATTTTTGTGTTCCCTTTATTTTTTTGAGCAGTGTATATACAGTTGCAAGAAAAAGTATGTGAACCCTTTGGAATGATATGGATTTCTGAACAAATTGGTCATAAAATGTGATCTGATCTTCATCTAAGTCACCACAATAGACAATCACAGTCTGCTTAAACTAATAACACACAAATAATTAAATGTTACCATGTTTTTATTGAACACACCATGTAAACATTCACAGTGCAGGTGGAAAAAGTATGTGAACCCTTGGATTTAATAACTGGTGAAACCTCCTTTGGCAGCAATAACTTCAACCAAACGTTTCCTATAGTTGCAGATCGGACGTGCACAACGGTCAGGAGTAATTCTTGACCATTCCTCTTTACAGAACTGTTTCATTCTTGGGATGTCTGGTGTGAATCGCTTTCTTGAGGTCATGCCACAGCATCTCAATCGGGTTGAGGTCAGGACTCTGACTGGGCCACTCCAGAAGGCGTATTTTCTTCTGTTTAAGCCATTCTGCTGTTGATTTTCTTCTATGCTTTGGGTCATTATCCTGTTGCAACACCCATCTTCTGTTGAGCTTCAGCTGGTGGACAGATGGCCTTAAGTTCTCCTGCAAAATGTCTTGATAAACTTGGGAATTCATTTTTTATTCGATGATAGCGATCCGTCCAGGCCCTGACGCAGCAAAGCAGCCCCAAACCATGGTGCCCCCACCACCATACTTCACAGTTGGGATGAGGTTTTGATGTTGGTGTGCTGTGCCTCTTTTTCTCCACACATAGTGTTGTGTGTTTCTTCCAAACAACTCAACTTTGGTTTCATCTGTCCACAGAATATTTTGCCAGTACTGTTGTGGAACATCCAGGTGCTCTTGTGCAAACAGTAAACGTGCAGCAATGCTTTTTTTGGACAGTAGTGGCTTCCTCTGTGGTATCCTCCCATGAAATCCATTCTTGTTTAGTGTTTTACGTATCGTAGATTCTCTAACAGGGATGTTAGCATATGCCAGAGACTTTTGTAAGTCTTTAGCTGACACTCTAGGATTCTTCTTCACCTCATTGAGCAGTCTGCGCTGTGCTCTTGCAGTCATCTTTAAAGGACGGCCACTCCTAGGGAGAGTAGCAGCAGTGCTGAACTTTCTCCATTTATAGACAATTTGTCTTACCGTGGACTGATGAACAGCAAGGCTTTTGGAGATACTTTTAAAACCCTTTCCAGCTTTATGCAAGTCAACAATTCTTAATCGTAGGTCTTCTGAGAGCTCTTTTGTGCGAGGCATCATTCCTATCAGGCAATGTTTCTTGTGAAAAGGAAAACCCAGAACTGGTGTGTGTTTTTTATAGGGCAGGGCAGCTGTAACCAACACCTCCAATCTCATCTCATTGATTGGACTCCAGTTGGCTGAACCCTCACTCCAATTAGCTCTTGGATGTCATTAGTCTAGGGGATCACATACTTTTTCCACCTGCACTGTGAATGTTTACATGGTGTGTTCAATAAAAACATGGTAACATTTAATTATTTGTGTGTTATTATTTTAAGCAGACTGTGATTGTCTATTGTTGTGACTTAGATGAAGATCAGATCACATTTTATGACCAATTTGTGCAGAAATCCATATCATTCCAAAGGGTTCACATACTTTTTCTTGCAACTGTAAAAGGGACATATAAGGGGGCACAATGAGCCCCTTTGGAATACTAAGGGCAGATGTGCGCAGATGTTGGGCACATCATCCTATAATGTGCCCATTTATGTATGCATATATTTCAACCCTTCCTCAACAAACCGCATGCATCTGTTCAGAACAGATCCGGTTGTATTATCTTTAACATAGTTAAAACGTTTTCGATTGTGTCAGTGAAAACGGATCCATCCCTATTGACTTACATTGTGTGTCAGGACAGATCCGTTTGGCTCAGTTTCGTCAGACAGACACCAAAACGCTGCAAGCTGCGTTTTGGTGTCCACCTCCAAAGCGGAATGGAGGCGGAACGGAGCCAAACCGATGCATTTTGAGCGGATCCTTTTCCATTCAGAATGCATTAGGGCAAAACTGATCAGTTTTGGACCGCTTGTGAGAGCCCTGAACGGATCTGACAAACGGAAACCAAAACGCCAGTGGGAAAGTAGCCTAACCAGGACTCTTCTCAGGTAGATTTGACTCTTTTCAAGGCCTGGGCTGCAATGTTTATGATGCTGGTTCTCAGCAACCACTTACTTTCCGCTCATGAGTGACACATCGCTGACATCAGCATTTCTGTCACTAATTTATGCTGCCCTCAGTGAGATCAGCATAAAGGTGATGACCGGGTCGCTGGGCACTGGAATTTGGTTGCTATAGGTTTTGGTAAATCCCAACACCCCCCACCCTAAATGGTTGGATGGAAAAACTGAAGCAGAATACTGGATCTGGAAAGCGCAAACTTAGAACTCATGCACACAAACTCCGGTTGTTATTCAGAACCATTCATTTTAATGTGGCCGCAAAAAAAAAAAAAACAGAAATGACTCCATGTGCATTCCGTTTCCGTATTTCCGTTCCACAAAAAAATAGAACATGTCCTATTATTGTCCGCATTACGGACAAGGATAGGACTGTTTTATTAGGGGCCAGCTGTTCCGTTCCACAAAATACAGAATGCACATGACCAGTATCTGTGTTTTGCAGATCCGCAATTTACGGACCGCAAAACATCTAGCGGTCATGTGCATGAGCCCTTATACTGTCCATATTGACCAGATACTCGGACTCCCACACACAGTGGAAAGCAATTCGTTAATCCTCCGTATGTTTGTTTGCCCTTTATGTTCTGCATGCCGCACATAGAACGTAACCACTCTCACTTCAAAGGCCTATCACATGAATTTGGAGTAGATCTCTTAGGGGAGGACCTTCTCTAAGGGCTCATGCACACAACTGTATGTGTTTTGTGGTCCGCAAAACACCGATCCGCAAAAAAAAATAAAAAAAAATGATGACATCCGTATTGCATTGTTTTTTGCTTTTTTTTGTGTGGATCCATTGTAATAATGCCCGTCCTTGTCCAGAAAATAGACAAGCATAGGAAATACGGAAACGGGATGCACCTGGAGTAATTTCCATTTTTTTTGTGTGGACCCATTGAAGTGAATGGTTCCACCACATAAGGACTAGAGATGGCCTGAATAGTTCGCCGGCGAATAGTTCCCGGCAAACATAGCTTGTTCGCGTTCGCCGTGGCGGGCGAACATATGCAATGTTCGGTCCGCCCCCTATACATCATCATTGAGTAAACTTTGACCCTGTACCTCACAGTCAGCAGACACATTGCAGCCAATCAGCAGCAGACCCTCCCTCCCAGACCCTCCCACCTCCTGGACAGCATCCATTTTAGATTCATTCGGAATCTGCATTCTCAGTGAGAGGAGGGACAGTGCTGCTGCTGCTGCTGATTCAATAGGGAAAGCGTTAGCTAGGGTATTGTTCTGTGTCCACAGACTCATCTGCTGTAAGGACAGCGTCCTGACAGCACCCCAAAAAGCCCTTTTCAGGGCTGGTACATCAGTCTGCTTTTTTTATTTTTATATATACATATATTGCAGTTGCCTGCCCGTGTGTGAGAGGCTGCAGGCTCAGTCACAGACAGTACTGTGTGCACACCATTCATACAGGGTGTGACAGAAAATACCTCGCAGATAAAAAAAATTCTATTTAATATTTTTCTGTGATCTAATCCCATTTGCAAGCCAGTGTGTGTCAGGCCCACACAGACTGTATTGTGGCCACTGGCTAGTGGCTAGACCTCCACTTTTACCGTTACAGGGTGTAATTTACTCACAAATACCTCGCAGATAAAAAAAAATTATATTTAATCTTTCTCTGTGATATAATCGCAGTTGCAAGCCAGTGTGTGTCAGGCCCACACAGACTGTACTGTGCCCACTGCCCACCACTTATTTAGGGTGGCACAGTGCCTTGCGCGCATAGTAACACTTATCTAATAAAGAATGACAGGCAGAGGCAGGCCACCCCGCAGGGGCCGTCGTGTTCGTGGTTCTGTGATTTCCACTGGCCCTGGAATAATGCCCAGTGTTCAGAGGCCACGTACCCTGAACCCAAAAAATTCTGAGAAAATAGTTGACTGGCTTACACAGGACACCCAATCTTCAACAGCTTCCGCTAAGAACCTTGACGCACCATCCTCCTCCAGCTCAGCTTTGGTCACCTGCTCTCAAGTTACCACTCTCCCACCCGCCGCCACCACCACCACTACCACCACAGCCGCTTCACTTGATCCCTCAGAGGAGTTATTTACACATCATTTGGATGAAATTAGTGATGCGCAACCATTATAGGATGTAGATAACAGGGATATGTCTCAGTCAGGCAGCATTACACACATGGACGTACAGTGTGATGATGATGATGATGACAGTGTGATGATGATGATGATGTTGTACCCGCTGCTGCTTCCTTTGCTGAGGTGTCAGATACAAGTGAAGTGGTTGATGATGACGATGTGTTCGTGGATGCCACGTGGGTGCCTGCTCGAAGAGAAGAAGAAGAGGGGGAAAGTTCAGAAGGGGAGACAGAGAGAAGGAGGAGACGAGTTGGAAGCAGGGGGAGGTCGTCGCAAGGAGCTAGTGGCACAGTCAGACAGCAGGTATCGGCACCCGGGGTCAGCCAGACAGCACGCCAATCAACGCATGCTGTTGCCACCACCAGAATGCCGTCATTGCAAAGCTCAGCAGTGTGGCATTTTTTTTGAGTGTCTGCCTCTGACAACAGCGATGCCATTTGCAACCTGTGCCAAAAGAAACTGAGTCGTGGGAAATCCAACACCCACCTAGGTACAACTGCTTTGCGATGGCACATGATCGCACATCACAAACGCCTATGGGATAAACACATGATGACGAGTAGAAGCAGCACACAAGCTCAAAGCCACCATCCTCCTCCTGGTCCAGCATCTTCAGCCACGTCAACCACTGCTGTCCTCCTTGCCCCTCTCAACCACCCGCCACTCCGCCTCTCACCTTCAGCAGTTCCATCTCATCTGCCCACTGTCAGGTGTCTGTAAAGGAAATGTTTGAGCGTAGGAAGCCAATGTCCCAGAGTCACCCCCTTGCCCGGCGTCTGACAGCTGGCTTGACGGAACTCTTAGCCCGCCAGCTTTTACCATACCAGCTGGTGGAGTCTGAGGCCTTCAAAAAAATTGTCGCTATTGGGACACCACAGTGGAAGGTACCCGGACGAATATTTTTTTCAAAAAAGGCAATCCCAAACCTCTACTCAGTGATTGAAAAGGAAGTCATGGCATCTCTGGCATAACGTGTTGGGGCAAGGGTCCATCTGACCTCTGATACCTGGTCTTCAAAGCACGGTCAGGGCAGGTATATCACCTACACTGCGCATTGGGTCAACCTGCTGACGGCTGACAAGCATGGAATGCGTGGCTCTGCAGCGGAGTTGGTGACACCGCCACGACTTGCAGGCAGGCCTACTGCCACCTCCTCTACTCCTCCTACTCCATCCTCTTCCATAACCTCCTCGGCTGAGTCCTCTTCTGCTGCGGCGTCTGGCTGCACATCAACTGAATCCCCCCAGCTCCCCAGGGGCTATTCCACATCCCGGATACAACAGTGTCACGCTGTCTTGGGGTTGACTTGCCTTAAAGCAGAGAGCCACACCGGACCAGCACTCCTGTCCACCTTGAACGCACAGGTGGATCAGTGGCTGACCCCGAACCAACTGGAGATCGGCAAAGTGGTGTGTGACAATGGAAGCAATTTGTTGGCCGCATTAAATTTGGGCAAGTTGTCACATGTGCCGTGCATGGCACATGTGTTAAATCTCATCGTACAACGCTTTGTGTCTAAGTACCCAGGCTTACAGGACGTCCTGAAGCAGGCCAGGAAGGTGTGTGGCCATTTCAGGCGTTCCTACATGGCCATGGCGCACTTTTCAGACATTCAGCGCCGAAACAACATGCCAGTGAGGCGCTTGATTTGCGACAGCCCAACACGTTGGAATTCAACACTCCTAATGTTCAACCGCCTGCTCCAACAAGAAAAAGCCGTCAACGAGTATTTGTATGACCGGGGTGCTAGGACAGCCTCTGCGGAGCTGGGAATTTTTTTGCCACATTACTGGACGCTCATGCGCAATGCCTGTAGGCTCATGCGTCCTTTTGAGGAGGTGACAAACCTAGTCAGTCGCACCGAAGGCACCATCAGCGACCTCATCCCATTTGTTTTCTTCCTGGAGCGTGCCCTGCGAAGAGTGCTGGATCAGGCTGTAGATGAGCGTGAAGAGGAAGAGTTGTGGTCACCATCACCACCAGAAACAGCCTTGTCATCATCGCTTGCTGGACCTGCGGCAACGCTGGAAGAGGAGTCTGAGGAAGAGGAGTCAGAGGAGGAATGTGGCTTTGAGGAGGAGGAAGACCAACCACAGCAGGCATCCCAGGGTGCTCGTTGTTGTCACCTATCTGGGACCCGTGGTGTTGTACGTGGCTGGGGTGAAGAACAGACCGTCAATGACATCAGTGAGGACGAGGAATGGGAAATGAGTAGCTCGGCGTCCAACCTTGTGCAAATGGGGTCTTTCATGCTGTCATGTCTGTTGAGGGACCCTCGTATAAAAAGGATGAAGGAGAACAACCTGTACTGGGTGGCCACGCTACTAGACCCCCGGTATAAGCAGAAAGTGGCGGAAATGTTACCAACTTACCGAAAGTCAGAAAGGATGCAGCAGTTCAAAACAAAACTAAAAAATATGCTTTACATAGCTTATAAGGGGGATGTCACAGCACAACGGGAATCTAACAGGGGAAGAGGTGAAAGTAATCCTCCTCCTACCACGACCACGGCGGCAAGGACAGGACGCTTTACAGATGTGTTGTTGATGGAGGACATGCAGAGCTTTTTCAGTCCTACACATCGCCACAGCCCTTCGGGATCCAGCCTTAGAGAACGACTCGACCGACAGGTGGCAGACTACCTCGCCTTAACTGCAGATATCGACACTCTGAGGAGCGATGAACCCCTTGACTACTGGGTGTGCAGGCTTGACCTGTGGCCTGAGCTATCCCAGTTTGCGATAGAACTTCTGGCCTGCCCCGCTTCAAGTGTCCTGTCAGAAAGGACCTTCAGTGCAGCAGGAGGCATTGTCACTGACAAAAGAAGTCGCCTCGGTCAAAAAAGTGTTGATTACCTCACCTTCATTAAGATGAATGAGGCATGGATCCCGAAGGGACTGACAGTGGGGGATACGTTTGACTAACAAAGGGCCTGATGACATGCTTTGGCCTCAAAATGGTCCCCACGCTGCTGTATTTAATGTCTGCATACCGGATGACTTTCTGGCCTCTGGTGCTGCACTGTGGCTGCAAAAACAAAACAAAAAAAAAAGGCACATACAAGTGTAAATTCCCCTTCGTGATCGTTAGCTTGTTGTGGTGAAGGGACTTGCGTATCACAATGAAGCGATCATCACCTCTGAGTGTGTTGGCAATGTTGCCACACCCCAGATGATAAGGCCGCTGCTTCATTATGATCAGACCAAAAGCGATCGGCTGGATAATTTTTCATTGAAAAACCTTAAATTTTTTTATATATTTTTTTAAAGTTGTATGGGTGGGTTTTTAATACATAAAATAAAAAAATCATAATAAAGTCTCTTAATAGTTTATTAGAAATAATGCAGACAATTTAAAAAATCCCCATCAATTCATATAAAAAGCAAGTACAAAGCTCAGAACAAAATTATTCCAGGATGTCGTAATGGTTCGTTAATTCGACAATGGTTAATCAATTCGACACACGTCCCCAGATAGGGGACATAACAGGGATTAAACTGATAGGAATAGTACTAGTTAAGACACCACTCATATAGGGTGCACGCGCAGTGCCCCAACTTGGGAGTAAGAGGGCCTACCAAGCTGCTTTTTCCATCTCCCGGTTCCTAAAATCAATTCATTTTGGTGTATCAGAGTTTGGTCTGTCACTGTGAAGGCAGTCGAAGGTACCCGGCCTAAAAAAAATTTCACAAAAGGCAATCCCACCCTGATATGGGACGTAACAGGGATTAAACTGATGAGAATAGTACTACAGAAAATACCACTTATATCGGGTGGGGCAGTAAATTGCACGGCGCAGACGCAGTGACCGTGGCGTGGATTCAAAAAAAGGGGAGGGAGCCAGCATTTTTATAACCATCTCCCCGTTCGAAAAATCAATTTAATAAATGGACCCCAGATTGGGGACGTAACAGGGATTAAACTGATGAGAAGAGAGAACTACAGAAAATAGCACTCATATCAGGTGGGGCAGTAAATTGCACGGCGCAGACGCAATGACCGTGGCGTGGATTCAAACAAAGGGGAGGGAGCCAGCATTTTTTTAACCATCTCCCCGTTCGAAAATTCAATTTAATAAATGGACCCCAGATTGGGGACGTAACAGGGATTAAACTGATGAGAAGAGAGAACTACAGAAAATACCACTCATATCGGGTGGGACAGTAAATTGCACGGTGCAGACGCAGTGACCGTGGATTCAAACAAAGGGGAGGGAGCCAGCGTTTTTTAAACCATCTCCCCGTTCGAAAAATCAATTCAATTCACCTTTCCGGGACCCTTGGTGTTGTACGTGGCTGGGTGGAGGAAGAAACCTTCAATGACATCAACGGGACATGGCTAGCTTGGTATCCAACCTTGAACAAATGGGGAGTTTGCGGTTGGGCAAATGGACTGTTTGCGGTAGTTTGCGGTGCATTAAAAGGGGAGTTTGGTCTGTCAATGTCTGTGAAGCGGGCGTAACCCTTACACTACCTGATCGATACAACATCATACCTGATCGTATACACACACTGGATGTTTTAAACCACGTTGTTCAAAAAAAAATTGGATTGTTAGGTGTTTTATGCCCTTTATGGATTAAAATCCAACTCTGCGTCAACTACATAATTTTCCATGGGAGTTTTGCCATGGATCCCCCTCCGGCATGCCACAGTCCAGGTGTTAGTCCCCTTGAAACAACTTTTCCATCACTACTGTGGCTAGAACGAGTCCCTGTGGGTTTTAAAATTCGCCTGCCTATTGAAGTCTATGGCAGTTCGCCCGTTCGCGAACATTTGCAGAAATTCGCGTTCGGCGTTCGCGAACGGAAAATTTTATGTTCGCGACATCACTAATAAGGACCTGTAAAAAAAAAAAAATGGAACGGAAACGGGAAAAAATAAAAGAAAATACGGTCGTGTACATGAGGCTTCTTTCACACAGCCGTGTGTGGTCCATCTGAGAGACGGATTTTCTGGACTGTTCATGGTTCATTTGACCCGAGCTCACAGCATCATAGTGATTTATGATGCTGTGAGTTTCAGCCCATCCGCAGGTCTGCAGTAATCTACTCGCAGCATCATGTACAGGACAGTGGGCCAGGCAGGAACTCGTAGCATCTTAGCTTACTTTGTCTCGTCAAGGGATCATCATGCAGACTGTCTTTCATGGGCCATAACGCTGCCATGTAAAAACAGCCTTAGGCCTCTTGCACACGAACGTATTTTATTTCCGTTCCGTTTTTTGCGGTTTCCGTTTGCAGTCCGTATGCGGAACCATCCATGTACTCCGTGTGCATTCCGTATTTCCTTATATCCGTTCCGCTAAAAGATAGAACTTGTCCTATTATTGTCCGCATTACGGACAAGGATAGTAATGTTCTATTAGGGACCAGCTGTTCCGCAAAATACGGAATGCACACGGATGTCATCCGTATTTTTTGAGGACCGCAAAATACATACCGTTGTGTGCAAGAGGCCTTAGGCCACCTGCACACGTAGAATATGCACAGTTTTTCCACACAGATTCCTACAGTACCAGCAGTGTATGAGTTTACACAAATCATGTACACTTTGTTTCCGTACGGAAATTTCCATATCTGTAGCATGTCAAGAAAGCCGTTTTAACTGTGAATTTTAGGCCTCATGCACACGGCCGTTGGGCGGCCCGCAAACGGCGGGTCGGCAATCCACGGCCACCGGCCGTGTGCACCCGGCATCACGGATATGGACCTATTCACTTGAATGGGTCCGCAATTCCAGAGATGCAGAACGGAGTCACGGAACACCGGAAGCACTACGGAGTGCTTCCGTGGTGTTTCTTTCCGTGGTTCCGCACCGCAAAAAAAAATGACGTCATATTTTTTTTGCGGTGCGGACATACCCTGGACCCATTCAAGTTGAATAGGTCCGGCCTGCTGCACGGATGTTGCCCGCCATGTGCATGAGGCCTAAATGGAACGGTAAGATCTACTGCAAAACTGCTTTTAATCCACACGAAAATATGCAATTAGAAATTACGGATTTTGGTGAGGATATGCTTCAGAAATGCACATAGATCCACACGGAAATTCGGTCTTATGCTGCGTTCAGACCTGAGCGTACGGGATGGAGCGCTCTGTATGCGCGATTGTATGCGCGTTTACAGACGCGGCTCCGGAACAAGCGAACGCCCATTGTCGCGCGTTCCCGCTGAAGTCTATGTACGGGAACGCGGGACAAGACGCCCCAAAGTAGCTCCTGTACTTCTTGGGGCGTCGGGCGTTTTACAGCGCGATCGTACGCGCTGTAAAACGCTCAGGTGAGAACCATGACCATAGGGAAACATTGGTTCTTGCCTGTTGAGCGTTTTACAGCGCGTAGGAACGCGCTGTAAAACGCTCAGGTCTGAACGCAGCGTTAGGGTTCACCGGGTGCGGCTGAATATGCAGAAGATCTGCAAGAATATCTGTGTGTTTCTACAACTAAACCAATTTAGTAATTGCAGTTTTTGACATGCTGCAGATTTCTAAATCTGCACGGCCGGCCAATTTGCCGCACGGAACGAAAAAGCAAAGTGTATGCAAGATTTGTCTAATCGCGTACAAATTTCTTATTCTGTGTTGCGCTGCAGTACTCCTGCACGAGAATATGCGTGTAATCTGCATTGTGTAAGGCCGCTTTGATACGAGCAAGTTTTCCACGCGGGTGTGATACATGAAGTGAATGCATAGCAGTCGCACTGAATCCTGATCCATCCATTTCAATGGTTCTGTGTACATGAGCGTTTTTTGCACGTATCAGTTCTGCGTTGAGTGAGAATTGCAGAAAGTTCTATATTCTGCGTTTTTCACGCAGCCCTGGCCCCATAGAAGTGAATGCGGCTTCCATGAAAAACGCATTGCATGCAGATGCAATGCTTTTTTTTCACTGATGGTTGCTAAGAGATGTTGTTTGTAAACCTTAAGTTGTTTTTTTTCACGCTCGTAAAAAACTACGATTTACACACTGCAATAATCAAGCAGATTATTGGGAACGAGTGCTGGTTCGGAATAATCTGCCCTTGTAAAGCTGCAGCCGATCACCCGATGAACGAGCGAAACTGGCATTCGTGCAGGCACCGAAATTACCGTATATGGCCATAAGATTGTGCTGTCTAAACAGCAATCTGCTGCCCAGAAACAACGCAGATGTATGAGGGCGAGCAATCACAATAGCAATTGCTCGTCCTACTACTGTGGAGGAGATCGCTGCATGTAAATGCATTGCTTCACTTCCACTGAGCGAACAGCCGACTGTCGGGTACAATCTGCTTCTCATCTGCACGTGTAAATGCAACTTAAGTGCACACGACCACTGGTTGTTTTTTTTTTTTTTTCACTTCCGATCCTCATTTTTTTGCATGTCGGATGTGGACCCTTTCACTTTAACCCCATAAGGACCTGCGCTGTACATGTGCGGCGCTGGTGGACGTGACTTAAGGACCAGCGCCGCACATGTACGGCGGGTGCAGGAGCTGCGCCCGCCCGATCAGCGGCAGGGGTCCGGCAGTCACTGATAGCCGGACCCCTGCTGTATATGCCGGCATAGGTGAAAACACAGATGCCGGCGTATTAACCCTAGATGTGCAGCGGTCAGCGCTGACCGCTGCACGTGCGATGTATGGGGAGGGAGGGAACTGCCATCGGGTCCCCGCGCTGCTGTGATTGGGGCCCAATGGCAGGGAAGGCAGCCCGATGCTTTCCTTAGGAATCGTGGCTGTGCCTTCCGGGAGAGCCTGTGAGATCCAGCCCCCTTACACTGTGTAATACACTTACAGCCAATGCATTACAATACAGAAGTATTGTGATGCATTGTAAAGGGGATCAGACCCCCAAAAGTTGAAGTCCCAGAGTGGGACAAAAAATAAAGTGAAAAAAAGAAGTTAAAGAAAGAAAATGTAAAGCTTAAAGTAAAACAAAATTGTAAAAAATAGGGAAAAAAAGAAAAGTAGACATATTAGGTATCACAGCGTCCGTATCGACCGGCTCTATAAAAATATAACCCCTCAGGTGAACACCGTCAATAAAATAAAATAAAAACTGTGATAAAAAAAACTTTTTTGTCACCTTACATCACTAAAAGTGCAACACCAAGCAATCAAAAAGGCATATGCCCCCCCAAAATAGTACCAATCTGTCGCCTCATCACGCAAAAAATAAGCCCGTACCTAAGACAATCGCCCAAAAATTAAAAAAAATATGGCTCTCAGACTATGGAGACACTAAAACATTATTATTTTTTGTTTCAAAAAATGCTTTTATTGTGTTAAATGTAAAAAATAAATAAAAAAAATTCCAGCAAAAAAACATAACCCTTAAAATTCAATACACTTTATTAAACCTTGTTAAAAATCAATTCCCCAGAATATGATTCAAGTGATGGTCAATAGTTCATCAATTGATATTACAATTACATCGTCTAACAATTAAATATTAACCCCAGATAGTACTCAATGATAATAGAGGTACGTATCTAGGTGTAGGGTAGGGAATTCTTTCCCTGAAATCACCCTATTCTCTATCTCAGCCCAGAGACGACCCCTTGTGGTGGGGACTCTCTGTCCTCGTGCCTGGGCTATAACACCCTAGATGGCCCTAACGGGTCCTTATACCTCAACACACCCTTCCTGACCCTAACCGGGTTCCCCCCAAGCAGTGGGTTCCTCAGGGAGTCAATATAATGGGTGGATCACTATTCAAAAAAAAAAATATATATATATAATGGATATAGGTACATAGATGTATTGATGTAAAGATAAAGTTAAACAGAGATGAAAAAGGATAATCCAAATGTTACAGGAGCGGTCGATTCAAGTCAAGAAGACTACTCAGTATATACTCATATCTAACATAGCTCATGTGTGCCAAAAATGACCAATATACCAATCACATATGGAGGGTCCAAAAGACAAGCAGGGCCTAACACGAATATGAGCCATCCCAGTAATCTCCTGACCGCTCCTAGGATTCCTCCATATTGGGTATTGCCACGTCCGTAACAACCTGCTCTATAAAAATATCACATGACATAACTCCTCAGATGAACACCGTAAAAAAAATAATAATAATTCTAACGGTGTCACAAAAAGTGTAATAGCAAGTGATCAAAAAGTCATATGCACCCCAAAATAGTGCCAATCAAACCGTCATCTAATCCCACAAATATGACACCCTACCTAAGGCAATCGCCCAACACCCAAAAAAAAAATAAACTATGGCTCTCAGACTATGGAGACACTAAAACATTCAAATTTTTATTTGTTTCAAAAATATTATTGTGTAAAACTTAAATAAATAAAAAAAATTATACATATTAGGTATTGCCGCGTCCGTTACCACTGTTATGAAGTACAATATGTGACGGAAAAAAAATCTCAGAATGGCTTGGATAAGTAAAAGCGTTTTAAAGGGATCACCACATAAAGTGACACATGTCAGATTTGCAAAAAATGGCCTGGTCCTTAAAGTGAAAAATGGCAGGGTCCTGAAGGGGCTAATGGGGCTGCAAAGGATACAAACAGCACACCGTGTGCTGTCCGCATCTGTATGTCCGTTCTGCAGCCTGCAAACAAAATAGAACATGTCCTATTCTTTCCCGTATTACCGACAAGAAAAGGCCACGGGCTCCATCGTGTGATGGATGTGGCCCAGTGTTGTGGTTTGTGTTATAAACAGCAATAGGTCGGGCTCTGCAGTGTCATCCATGGGTTGTGGTAAAAGCAAAGCATTATTGCATCCTCTGTGTTTCCATGCAGCAAAAACACAGAATCGTTACTCAATACCATCTTTTTTGCAGAACGGAGGCGGACAGCATACAGTGTGCTGTCCGCATGTTTTACAGCCCCGTTTAAATGATTTGGATCGGATGCAGAAAAATAAATAAATCGTGTGCATGAGGCCATAAACGGACTCATAAATACAACTTATATAAAACATCAAGTACACAATGTATAACAAATCATACAGTGATAAAAAGTAACAAGTTCAGTAGCAGAACAGATGTATGACATTGATTAAATGGTCAGCGTCTAATTGAATGATTGAGTGAAATTTCCTTGACCAGACGTTTCTAGATCTGAAATTATTTTCTTAATTAAAATCTGGACAACTGCCCCACATCCAGAGCCATTACTCTACTTGCCTATAAGGCCTATTGCACACGGCCGTTTTTTTTCCCCGTTTACTGGCAGTTTTTTGCGTTCCGTATACGGTCCGTATACGGAACCATTCATTTCAATGGTTCCGCAAAAAAAACGGATTGTACTCCGTATGCATTCCGTTTCCGTATTTCCGTTTTTCCGTTCCGTTTTAACATAGAACATGTCCTATTATTGCCCGCAAATCACGGTCCGTGGCTCCATTCAAGTCAATGGGTCCGCAAAAAAAACGGAACACATACGGAAATGCATCCGTATGTCTTCCGTTTCCGTTCCGTTTTTTGCTGAACCATCTATTGAAAATGTTATGCCCAGCCCAATTTTATCTATGTAATTACTGTATACTGTATATGCCATACGGAAAAACGGAACGGAAAAACGGAACAGAAACGGAAACACAACGGAAACAAAAAACGGAACAACGGATCCGTGAAAAACGGACCGCAAAACACTGAAAAAGCCATATGGTCGTGTGCAATAGGCCTAAGTGTGTTAATATCACAATATACTGTACGGTGTCAGATAATGAATCCTCGCTCTTTATCACCATGCCATTTTTAGGTCCAACATTTTTTACAGATTAAGGCCTCGTGCACACGGGCGTGGCCGTATTGTGGCCCGCAAAAAGCGGGTTCGCAATATGCTGGCACCGGCCGTGTGCTCCCTGCATCACGGATGGGGACCCATTCACTTGAATGGGTCCGCAATCCGGAACGGAGGTGCGGAACGGAGGCACGGAACCCCACGGAAGCACTACGGCTGTTGCGTGCATCAGGGACCGCAATTTGTTTCTCAAAAAAAAAAAATAGAGCACATTCTTTCTTTTTTTTTTTTTTTTTGCGGTGCAGACGGTTTCCCAATGCATGGAAAGGCCTGTCCTCAGAATAGTCCAGTGGGGGTCCGACTCTTGGCACCCCTGACGCTCAGTTGTTTGAAGGGCAGTGCAGATCCTGCAGCTTTATCCCATTTAAGTGAGTGGGAAAAACCTGCATAGCGTCCACCCCCTCTACTGAGTAGCTGCTGTGCAGGTGGACAGACCGCCATCAAAGAGCTGATCGGTGCGGTTGCCAGGAGTCGGACCCCTCCCATGCTGAGGATAGGCCAATTATATTCTCATCTTGGAAAACCCTAATTTCTTATCTTTATAGCAGTTGGGCCTCTAGTTTTCCTGTTATAGAGTTCCAGAGCAGTCCCATGCATATTACATTACGTTAAAGGGATTGTCCTGCCCCTTGAGTAATAATATACTGATCCCCCATTGTTTCTCTCTATACTGGCCTCCATTGATGACATAGGCATGTAACTGATGACCGGGTGCAGCACTGACCCCAGTGGTGTCCGCTGCAGCGGTTACATGTAAAACATCAACCGTAATATTATATAAAATAGATATTAGATTAAAGGGGTTGTCCAGGGTATTTAACATCTGGTGGGGGTCCGACACCCCGCACTCATGCCGTTTAGCTGGTCTGTGTATTTCCGTTAACATTGTAGAGGCGGGAGGTCACTACTACAGCGCTGCTTCCACCGCTACAATATTGCTGGTGCTCTGTAACACCGGCCCTGTCTTCCTTCAACAGAACTACACACATGCTGGGAGTTGTAGTTGTTTCGCAACTGATTGTGAAACTAGTGTGCACACAGGTTATGTGCACATGTACATAAACCTAAGTAAATGTTTTTTTTAGGTGTCTTTAGAGTTTCTGCTCTTTGAAATCTGTATAAGGCCAGACACACACGAGCAAGTGCAATGTGAGAAACGCGCAGCGTGTGTCAGTGTGAGGTCCCATGCCGACCTCTGCTCCTCTGACAATGATTTATAATGCTGTGTAAGGGCTCATTCACACGACCGCATGGTCGCCGTGCCCATGCTGCGGGTGTGGACCCATTGACTTGAATGGGTCCACAATCCACAAAATATGCCAAAAGACAGGACATGTCTCATCTTTTGCGGTGCAGTGGCACAGACCCGAAAGCCCAAGGAAGCGCTACTGAGTGTTTCCGTGGTCTCTAGTCTGTTTAGAAAGGATCGTCAAAACCGGAGAGGGGCAGGGGTCTGCCTTTATGTAAAGTCCTGTCTAAAGCCCACAGTCCGAGAAGATATAAGTGAGGGACATGAACATGTGGAGTCACTGTGGTTAGAAATACATGGAGGCAAAAATAATAATAAATTGCTAATAGGAGTTTATTATAAACCACCTAATATACCAGAGTCCACAGAAAATCTACTACTAAACGAGATAGACGAGGCGGCAAATCATAATGAGGTGCTTATTATGGGGGACTTCAACTACCCAGATATAGACTGGGAAACTGAAAGCAGGTTCTTGGCAATAACCAAAGACAATTACCTTTCCCAACTGGTTCAGGACCCGACTAGAGGGACGGCCATACTGGACTTAGTATTAACCAATAGACCTGACAGAACAACAGATGTTCAGGTCGGGGGACACCTGGGAAATAGTGACCATAAAGTAATAACCTTCCAATTATCCTTCAAACGAGTGTTTCTACAGGGAGGAACAAAAATACCAAACTTTAAATAAGCAAATTTTAGCCAACTAAGAGAGGCCATAGGCCTAACTAACTGGGACAAAGTCCTCAAAAATAAAAATACAGCCACAAAATGGGATATTTTTAAAAGCATCCTAAAATCTAATTGTGAGAGGTACATACCTTATGGGAATAAAAGGTTAAAGAACAAGAAGAAACCAATGTGGATAAATAGAACTTTAAAGAAAGCAATAAATTACAAAAAGAAACTATTTAAATCACTAAAACACGAGGGTAGCGAGGAAGCACTGAAAAACTAAAGGAAAAAAATTGAATATGTAAAAAACAAATAAAAGCCGCCAAACTAGAGATCGAGAGATTAATTGCCAAAGAGAGCAAAACTAACCCTAAAATGTTCTTCAATTTTATAAAAGGTAATAAGTATAAATCTGAAGGTGTCTGCCCTTTAAAGAGTAATGAGGGGGGAGTTGCAGAGAGCAACGAGGAGAAAGCAAAGCTATTAAATATTTTTTTCTCCACTGTATTCACTGAGGAAAATAAACTGTCAGATGAAATGCAGAATATAAAAGTAAATTCCCCATTAAAAGTGCCCTGTCTGACCCAGGAAGAAATACAACAGTGACTTAAAAAGATTAAAATCGACAAATCGCCAGGGCCAGATGGCATACACTCCTGTATCCTAAGAGGATTAAGTATTGTCATAGCCAGACCCTTATTTCTGATATTTACAGACTCTATACTGACAGGGCATGTTCCACAGGATTGGCGCATAGCAAATGTGGTGCCAATATTTTAAAAGGGTGCAAAAACAGAGCTTGGAAACTATACGTCGGTAAGTTTAACATCTGTTGTGGGTAAACTGTTTGAAGGTTTCTATGGGATGCTATCTTGGGGGATCTCAATGAAAACAAGCAAATAACATCATATCAGCATGGCTTCATGAGGGATCGGTCATGTCAAACTAATTTAATCAGTTTCTATGAGGAGGTAAGTTCTAGACTTGACAGCGGCTCATCAATGGATGTCGTATATCTGGACTTCTCCAAAGCATTTGACACTGTACCACATAAAAGGTTAGTATATAAAATGAGAATGCTCGGACTGGGAGAAAACGTCTGTATGTGGGTGAGTACCTGGCTGAGTGATAGAAAACAGAGGGTGGTTATTAACGGTACACACTCAGATTGGCTCACTGTCACTAGCGGAGTTCCTCAAGAGTCAGTATTGGGCCCTTTTCTCTTCAATATATTTATTTATTAATGATCTTGTAGAAGGCTTGCACAGTAAAATATCCATTTTTTCAGATAACACTAAACTGTGTAAAGTAATTAACACTGAAGAGGACAATATACAGCTACAGAGGGATCTGGATAGATTGGAGGCTTGGGCAGATAAGTGGCAGATGAGGTTTAACACTGACAAATGTAAGGTTATGCACATGGGAAGGAATAATGCAAGTCACCCATACATACTAAATGGTAAAACACTGGGTAACAGTGACATGGAAAAGGACCTAGGATTTTAAATAAACAGCAAACTAAGCAGTAAAAACCAGTGTCAGGCAGCTGCTGCCAAGGCCAATAAGATAATGGGTTGCATCAAAAGGGGCATAGATGCCCGTGATGAGAACATAGTCCTACCACTTTACAAATCACTAGTCAGACCACACATGGAGTACTGTGTACAGTTCTGGGCTCCTGTGAACAAGGCAGACATAGCAGAGCTGGAGAGGGTCCAGAGGAGGGCAACTAAAGTAATAACTGGAATGGGGCAACTACAGTACCCTGAAAGATTATCAACATTAGGGTTATTCACTTTAGAAAAAAAAAGACGACTGAGGGGAGATCTAATTACTATGTATAAATATATCAGGGGTCAGTACAGAGATCTCTCCCATCATCTATTTATCCCCAGGACTGTGACTGTGACGAGGGGACATCCTCTGCGTCTGGAGGAAAGAAGGTTTGTACGGTAAGAGCAGTGAGACTATGGAACTCTCTGCCTGAGGAGGTGGTGACGGCGAGTACAATAAAGGAATTCAAGAGGGGCCTGGATGTATTTCTGGAGTGTAATAATATTACAGGCTATAGCTACTAGAGAGGGGTTGTTGATCCAGGGAGTTATTCTGATGCCTGATTGGAGTCGGGAAGGAATTTTCCCCCCTTAAGTGGGGAAAATTGGCTTGTACCTCACAGTTTTTTTTTGCCTTCCTCTGGATCAACTTGCAGGATAACAGGCCGAACTGGATGGACAGATGTCTTTTTTCGGCCTTGTATACTATGTTACTATGTTCTAGTCCGTGCCTCCGCTTTTCCAAAGATAGGACAAGTCCTATCTTTTGCCGTATTTTGCGGATTGCGGACCCATTCAAGTCAATGCGTCTGCAGCGTGATGTGGAGAGCACACGGCCGATGCCCGTGTATTGTGGATCCACTGTTTGCGGTTCGCAGCACGGGACCATAGGGTTGTGTGAATGAGACCTTACCCTGATGCCTTATTCACACAAAAATACACACTTAGAGCAGCACAGCATCAAAAAAAGTAAAAAAAGTAAAATGTGCAACAAAAAAGCAAAAAAAAAAGAAGAAAAATGGGTGCACGCCTCCAAAGAGGCAAAATCCAAGTCCTCACCAATATCCAGATGAACACAGGGAAGGCAGCACTCCAGAAAAAAATCGAGGTTTATTCACCCAATATTAGCAACATTTCAGCTGCTCAATGCAGCCATTTTCAAGTATTTTCAGCCATTGCTTGAAAATGGCTGCATTGAGCAGCTGAAACATTGCTAATATTGGATGAATAAACCTCAATTTTTTTCTGGAGTCTGCCTTCTCTCTGTTTGGTCAGTGATTTCCATCAGTGATTTTGAGCCAAAACCAGATGCGGCTCTAAACACAGAAGCGGTGCAGATCTTTCCCTTATGTCTGTGGAAGCTCCAATCCTGGTTTTCGCTCACAATCAAAGATGGAAATCACTGACCAAAACACTGACATCATCCCTTCGCTGTTCTTCCTCCTAACCTCCTGCCAAACATCCATCATCAAGGACACCCCACCTAACACTAGGCAGGAGCCACCAAAGAGCCCAGGGAGTGCCCTGAGGAAAGAAAGGGTGCACCCTGGAGTCACTGCATGAGCCAGGGTGAGCACTGCCATTGTAAACTGTGAGTACTACCACCATCAGTGCCGCCCAGGGACAGAACTTGGAACTTACAGTGGCCCTGGAAAAAAACTAAAAGTGGCCCCAATGTTGTAGGTGGGGCAACACAAGTGGATGGGGCCAATACAAGTTGGCAGGGTCAGTAATACCATAGTGCAGCACAGAATAACATTCCATAGAACAAAGTACTTCCTCAGAAGCTGTCCTTCTGTGGTGGCCATCAATGGCTGCACGTTCTGTCCTCCTCCTCCAACTGTCTCTAATACGGATATGGAGCAGGGAGCTTAGGTGAGATGTAGGCCACAGCACCAAGCCAGACCCACCTTCAGCGTGCTGCCTGGACCTCCTCTAGTCATGACCTCTATAGTTCCCCCAGTAGTATGTACCCAACCAGCGGCAGTGAGGAGGGCTCAGGTGGCCCTATGGAGTATCATCCCACCGGGAAAATACCCTGTAAGGTCTATGGCTGATCCGCCCCTGGTGCCACCACTACCACTCTCATCCTCTCCACCCTGTGCCTCCCCTGCTGCTCGCTGCAGATCTATTCCCATGTGAGACCAGGACCAACGCCTTATTTTAGATATATTGTCACCTCAATGACTTCCCTGATTCCAGAGAATCACCGAGGATCCCTGATAATATAAAAGTGCTCCATTTTATAGCCACCGGGTTAATGATAAATTAGTGTTGAGCGAAGCGAGCTTCAGATGCTACATCTGAAGTATCTTCGCTCAAAACTTCAGATTAATACAGTACGGAGATCTGTCTTCGTACAGTATTAGAATGTATGGGCTCCGATGAGCCAAAGTTAGTTATTCACAAAGTCGCATTAGACTTCGTTAAATAACTTCGGTAATTGATTTTTAAAGTGGAAAACTTTAAAACCTGGAACCAAACTCAGCTTCGATTCAAAGGTACCAGTCGGAACTGAAGCTGAGTTCCTCAGAACCCATACATTCTAATACTGTACGGAAACGGATCTTCATGCAGTATTAATCTGAAGTTATGAACAAAGCGACTTCAGATGTAACATCTCTAATACTAATATTAAAGGGAACCTGTCACCTCCAAAAACAATCCCAAACCGCCAGCAGTACCTGACAGTAGCCAGCAGCGTGTTTTCCGATAATAATTTTCTTCCTGAAGGCCGATGCGCCTAAAGCTCAGAAAACGTTATTTTATCCCCTGCCGGCGCGCTTCTCTAGTCATGCTTGAAGTCAAGGGGGCAGCGGCCTCCTTGCTTCAAGTCAAGATAACTACGCCCCCTTTCCTGCCCCTTCACTGTGACTGACAGCCGGCAGTTCGGCTGGCTTTGTCGAACTCTCTACATAAGCGTTGTCAGTCACAGCGAAGGGGCAGGGAAGGGGGCGTGGTTATCTTGACTTGAAGCAATAAGGCCGCTGCCCCCAGTTTTCAGAGCTTTAGCCGCATCGGCCTTCAGGAAGGAAATTATCGTCGGAAACACGCTGCTGGCTACTCTCAGGTACTGCTGGCGGCTTGGGATGGTTTTTGGAGTTGACAGGTTCTGTTATGTGCGGAGGTCTGCCAGGTTAGCAGCACGTGTGTAGTTTTTTGTTTGTTTTGGGTTTGGAGTTGAGCTGTATCCGCCTCCCTTCAGGTGCACTGGGTGGGGTCGTTTGTCTGAGTTTAAATTACGCCCCTTCCCAGTGTCCTGTGCGGGTTATAGCTTCTATCTTGCTCTGAAGAAAGGAGGATTTGCTGTTTCTGCTCTGCTACAAGATAAGTTGGTTTTGGTTTCCTTTTTGTGTTCTGTCTAGGCTGTTTGAGAGACACCTGCCTCCTCCAGGACCTGAGGAAGCAGGCTGCCTCTTTCCCGCTTTCCACCATCTTAGGCACTTTAGGGTATCTTCAGCTTTAAGCACGGGGACACGTTTATTACCACCTTTAGGGTCTGAACGTGGGCACAGAAGTCCAGGGAGAGCTGGTAGGGAATTGTCAGGAGGTGACCTTTATCCCCAGCTTCTGGCCTAGATGCTTGTTTTGAGGTTTTCTGTGTGTTTATTGTATCTTGTATGATACCCACTGTGACATTATAACCCGCCAATACCTAGACTGCCATTTCTCTGCTGCTTTGAGATGGAGTCAATTGATGCGTTAGTTGATCGCATGCAGGGATTATCCCTAGAGGATGCTGATCTGCATAAATTCTGTCGCACGGTGTCAGAATGCTCTGGCATCAGGTGCTATAGGAGGAAGTCAAATTTATGGGGAGCCTAAAGTCGCTCTCCCTGATAGATTTTCAGGGGGTGTGGATGACTTTATCCGCTTTAGAGAATCATGCAAGCTGTATTTTCAGCTGCGGCCGTCTTCATCTGGTGATGAGAGTCAGAGAGTAGGGATAATCATATCCCTGCTTAAAGGGGATGCGCAGTCCTGGGCCTTTTCTCTGCCGACCGGTTCTCTGGCCCTCCGGTTTGTGGATGAATTTTTTAAAACCTTGGGATTAATTTATGATGACCCAGATCGGGTCTCGATGGCGGAATCTAAGTTGCGTAATTTATTACAAGGAGAACATACTGCAGAGGCGTACTGCATTGAGTTTAGGAGATGGGCTACGGACTCTGAGTGGAATGACCCCGCGCTATGTAGTCAGTTTTGTCAGGGGCTGTCTGACAGATTGAAACATGCCCTCGGTTTTCATGAGTAACCGGATACGTTGGAGAATGCTATGTCTTTAGCAGTACGGTTAGATAGACGCATTAGAGAGAGGTGTAAGGTTCCTTCAGCGCGAGGGATCCCTTCTGTGAGTAGTTCCGTCTCACCGGTTCCCCAGGTTAATATGACATGTAATTCTGGGGTAGGGGAGGAACCCATGCAGCTGGGTCAGGTGTCTTTCCGTTCTGGTAATAGGAGCTTTAGGAGGTTGCATAAGCTATGTTATTACTGTGGAGAAAGTGGTCATTTTGTTTATGCTTGTCCTTTTGTTAAACCGCAAGTTGATGATAAAGAACCACAAAGAGGTTTACATAAAGAAAAAAAATCCGTGACTCTTGGTAGTGTGAATGGGGTGTCGGAGCAAGCAGGTATGCAATCTCCTTGCAATACTCATTTTCTCCTTCCAGCTATGGTGGCGCTAGACTCAGGAGAATTTAATTTTGAAGTATTTATTGACTATGGTGCTGGGGTAAACCTTATTGATTTTCTTTTCCTTCAAAATCTGGGCTTAAGTACTTGCACTTTAGAAAGAGAGATTCCGTTGTTTGCAATTGATTCTTCCCCTCTTTCTCAAAGGAGTCTCACTCATATTGCTCATGGTATTCAGTTAAGGAGGGGTGATTCACATGTTGAGATCATTTCTTGTTTTGTCATAAAGGACTTGCCCGCTCCTATGATCTTAGGTTTACCGTGGTTGATAAAACATAACCCTACTATAGATTGGCAGGCAAAGCAGATCATTGGTTGGAGTGAATTTTGTTCGGACAATTGTCTTAGTGCATCTATCTCAGGGGTGTCTACTACGGTTTTACCTCAGTATCTCTCAGATTTTGCAGATGTCTTTTCGGAGGGTGGGGCTCAGGAGTTGCCTCCTCATCGTGAATATGATTGTCCGGTAATCTCATCTCAGGGGCTAAGTTGCCAAAGTCTCGGCTATACAATCTTTCTCAACCCGAAAGAGAGGTCATGCGGAAGTATATTGCCGAGAGTTTGGCAAAGGGTCATATTAGGCCATCTAAGTCTCCGGTTGCAGTTGGTTTATTCTTTGTAAAGAAAAGGGATGGTTCACTTAGACCATGTTTGGATTTCCGGGAATTTAACCTCATTACGGTCCATGATCCGTATCCCCTTCCTTTGATTTCTGACCTTTTTGATCAAATTGTTGGAGCCAAGGTGTTCTCCAAGTTAGATTTAAGAGGGGTCTATAATCTGATCAGAATCAAGGAGGGGGATGAGTGGAAAACGGCCTTCAACACACACGAGGGTCATTTCGAGAATCTGGTTATGCCTTTTGGGTTAACTAACGCGCCAGCGGTGTTTCAGCAATTTGTCAATGACCTTTTACATCATTTTGTGGGAAGGTTTATTGTAATTTACTTTGGATGACATACTAATTTACCCTCCTGATCTGAAGACCCATCAGGATCACGTGAGACAAGTTTTGTCGATCCTTCGGGAGAATAAATTATATGCTAAATTGGAGAAATGTGTGTTTTCTGTTCAGGAGCTTCCGTTTTTGGGATATCTCCTTTCTTTTTTTTTTTTTTATTTAACATCTTTATTAATACATGAAAAAAATCACACAAAATACAATTAGAAGTTAATACAGATTTTTTCCCCTTTTCTTCCTTCCCTTTTCTCCCCTCCCCCCCAACCCCCCCCCCCTCCCCCTTCCTTCCCTTATCCCCTATCTCTTTCCCCCCCTTAACCCCTATATACCCCCCCCCAGCATGTGATGCGTGCCCCCAAACTTCCCCTCCCTCCCAACCCCTCTTGACAAAAGTAAGGAGAAGGGAGGAGGGGAAAAAAATATATATATATATATATTTATGTTATAAAGTTTAAGACACAATAGCATTATACAATCCTATCAGAATTGCCAGCCGTCCCATATCTTACCCCATTTCTCTAGTCCACCCCTCTTCTTATAGAGGATCTGTTCATAATTTTTCACCTTATTAACCAGATATATCCAGTTATTCACTTCTTGGGCCTGACGTGCAAACCAGCTCCGACTGAACAGGACCCTGGCCAATAGTAGTACTCTACCTAATAAAATCTTTTGAGGCTTGTGACCAATCAGTGTCGAGAGATCATTGAGTAAAAACAATTGTGGCTCAAAAGGAATCTGTATTTTTAATTTATAAATCAGGAATTCATTGATACCATTCCAATATGCCCCGATTTCTGGGCATGCCCAGATCATATGTAGATAATCCGCACCAACAGTATCACATGGAGGACAATTGCAGGAGGCTCTTATTCCACACCTATTTAACCAGACAGGGGTAACATATAATCTATGGTAAATATTGAACTGTATTAGAACATGATTAAAATTATGTGAAAGTACATCTAAATTTGTGAAAATATTCCCCCACCCTAAGTTTTGTATATTTGGGCAGTCCCTCTTCCAGGCCTTTTGCCCTGGTGATTGTGTCTCAGAAAACCGTGACCTAATTAATAATTTATATATATTCGAGATCTTTATTCTTACTAGTGTCTTCCCAAACCTCTCATTTAACAGGGAGGAATTATCTATTTCTAAAAGTGATTTGTTATCGAGACTAAAAAGTGCCGAACGAAGCTGAAAGTACCGGAGCCATGACAAATTCTCTACACTATGTGACAATTCCACAAATGACTTAATTTCTCCATTTTTAACAACCTGTGCCAAGTAAAGAATTCCATTCTTTTGCCAGAATTGATCCTTTGCTATACCATCTAATATCTGTAAGTGAAAATTATGCCAAAGGGGCGTGAATGTGAGTGATCCCCTTACCCCCAACCATTCTCTAGTAACAGCCCATATTTTCAATAGTAGTTTTATAGTGCCTTTGAACCCCCGGTAACCATTGGTCAATGACCCAGATTCCAAAAGCGTAAATATATTATCGTATGCAGAACTCTTTACCAGGCTGGTTAAAAAAGTACTATTTGGCCATTCACTGCACATCCATAACTGGGCGGCAATGAAATAACCCTTGAAGCATGGGAGATTTAAACCCCCATGGTCCAAAGGCTTATACAGATATTCCAATTTAAGTCTCACTCGTTTTCTTCCCCAAATCAGGTCATTGATTATTCTTTCCATTAATTTGAAGTATTTATCCTCTATCCAGATAGGTAGATTCCTAAGAACATAGAGGAATTGGGGTAGAATGACCATTTTAACCAGTGAAACTCGATCAGCTCTGGATAAAGGAAGTCTCAGCCAAGTCCCTATTTTTGCCCTCGTTAAATCTTCAACCTTGGGTGATATCGTCATACCCAAGTATTAAAAGGTATCAACAAGATCTAACTGGGTTATCAAAGATTCCTCTTGAGACACTGGGTCTATTGGCATCAGAATGGTCTTTGACCAGTTTATATCTAGGCCTGATACCTCACCAAATAGTTTAACAGTATGAATAATTCTTGGGACAGTTATCTCTGTGTTATCTGCAAAAAAAAGAACATCATCCGCATATAGAGAAATACGATCTTCCTCCCCTAGTATTCCAAAGCCTTTAATTTGAGCATCCTGCCTAACAGCCAGGGCCAGGGGCTCAATGTAAATATCGAATAAGAGTGGGGATAATGGGCAGCCCTGCCGGGTACCTCTGTTTAAATCAATCTTAGGAGTAAGGCTCCCGTTGAGACTCAGCCTGGCCATAGGGGATCCATAAAGTGTTTTAATCATGTTTATAAATCTCTCCCCAAAGCACATCCTTGCCAGAACCCTCCACAAAAACCGCCACTCCACCCTGTCAAAGGCCTTAGAGGCATCTAGTGACAGGATGGAGCGAGCAGACCCACCAGGGGCCTGTATGGTGGCAAAAAGCCGGTGGAGATTATGGTGTGTACCTTTGTTTTGGATAAACCCGTTCTGGTCGGGGTGGACAACGGAGGAAATTACCCCGGCAAGTCTTGTGGCCAATATCCTCGCCAGGAGCTTTACATCTGCATTCAGCAGCGAAATCGGTCTATAGGAACCCATATCTACGGGGTCCTTGCCTTTTTTTGGAATTAGTATTATTACCGCTTCCATCATTGAACCCGGCAGGTTCCCCTCCTCCACCGACTCAGCGAGGACCTCCAATAATCTGGGAAAAACATCCTCTTCATATCTAGCATAGAATTCATATGGAAGCCCGTCTGAGCCGGGGGTGGAGTTACCCGCACATAGCTCAATTGCACTTTCCAGCTCCTGAATAGAGAGATCGGCCTCAAGTACCTCCCTCTGCGCCGGAGTGATGGCAGGAAAAGCTATACCATCCAGATATAAGTCCATCAGTTGGTCCGTAATCCTACAATCGGCTCTATAGAGGTCTGAAAAATAATCGAGGAAGGCCTTCTCTATAGAGTCTTGTCCCCTAGCCATTCCCCCATGGGGCAAACGTATATTATCAATATCTTTTTTTGATTCCTGGCTAGAGATCACCCTAGATAGGAGTTTCTAGGGTGGGCGGCCTGCTTCAGTAAAGTATTTTTGCCCTTTAAAGAATAGGCTCTGTTGTGCCTTATCCAACAGGAAGTCGGAGTATGCGTGTGCAGTCCTCTGCATATTTTCCCATATTTTCCTCCGTCCTATTTATATAGAAAGATTGTTCTTTTAGGTTTTTCTCATTTTTCCCATACTCCTTTCTCAAATTTACAATATGGCTAACCATTATACCCCTCATATAGGCCTTAAAAGTATCCCATACCACTTGGATCTTAGCTGACCCGTAATTAGCTAGCCAAAATTGATTTATTTCCTTTTGTATTATTTCATGGTTCTTTATTAAGGATAGCCAATAGGGATTTAGTCTAAATGGAGACTTCCCTATTTGTTTAGCCTGGGTCAGGCAAAATTCAAGGAGTATCGGTAAATGATCCGAAAGAGACCTCGCTTCATACTTCATTCGAATTACGTGTCGTGCATATTTTTTATTAATCAATGCGTGGTCTATTCTGGACATAGATCTACCTGATTTACTAATACATGAGAAAACTCTTTTCCCTTGACCCAGACCTCCCCAGACATCCTCAAACCCGGCCTCGGAGCAGTAGCGCGCCAGTGGGGATCCCTGAACAGGGGCATCTCCCTCCACGCCCAAAGCCACCCTGTCTACTATCGGATTCATAACACAATTAAAATCCCCAATAATCAATGTGGGGCATTCTGGCCATTTGTCAATAAATGCTAACAAAGAGTTAAGCACTGAGAACGAGAATGGAGGTGGGATATAAACAAATGCCAGAATGCACATCCTTCCGGCCAACTTACAGTATAGAAAAACAAATCTTCCCTGGTGGTCAACAGAGGACGCCTAGCAAAAAAAATCTATTGTTTTATGAATAAAAACTGTCACTCCCCTAGAATGGCTAGTGAAGGTCGAATGATACGTATGGGCAGCCCATCCCCTGGTGACCACCCCCAGGGTCTCCCCCGTAAGATGTGTTTCTATCAGGCATATAATCGCCGAAAGATGTATTCGCATCCTGTCAAAAACCGCGTGTCTTTTTCTTTTGTCTCCCAGACCCCTAACATTCCAGGTCAAAATTCTGATAGACATTATCACCTATGGTTGAAAAAAAAGAAAAAAAAAAAAGGGAAAGGGGGGAACCCGCATCACAGCCCATCCCAACCCAACCCACTCCCCCATACAAGTAACCCACCACCAATTGCAGCAGATTTCTCACCTGTGACCGTCCCTCCCCTCCTCCCCCCCTACTCGGAACCTCCCTACTGAAAAGCCTAGAGAGGGAAACTATGAGCCCATTAAACATCCCAGCAAATCCATCTGTAGTTAAATCACATATTGTTGTTATCAAGCCAATCCATGGCTTTATCCGAAGTATCAAAAAACAAGGTAGAATCATTAAAAATAATTTGAAGTTTTGCTGGAAAAATAAGTGAGTATTTAATGTCCCTTTCTCTTAGCCTCTTTTCTTGGATATCCTTTGAAAAATCCGGGAAGAAGGCCAATCTGTTCCCGTCATATAGAACAGGGGAGCATTCCCTCGCCCTTCTTGCTAAGATGCTCGTCTCAAGGGACAGAGATATGGTACTAAGGAGTGTTCGTGGTTGTCGCTCAGGGATTGGTTTCCCCCCCGGGACCCGATGGGCTCTTTCCACCATAAACACTGCTGAAAAAAAATCCCTTCCAAAATTCTCCAAGATCAAGGGCTGTATACAGGGGTGTACATAGAAATCACTGGGCCCCATAGCAAGAATCTAAATTGGGCCCCCATTCCCCTTTTATAGCCCCTCCTACTACCCATTCCAGGCCTCTCTCTTTGTTCCATGAACTATGTTTGCCACTGCGTTTTATAATTTATGCATCAGGGCTGGATTGGGATTACAAAACAGGCCTGGCAGACAAAAGAGGTATAATAGATGCAGTGTGTACAGATGTATAGTGTATACAGCAGTGTACTGATATGTGAGGAACATGGTATAATATATGCAGTGTGTACAGGTATATAGTATATACAGCAGTGTATTGATATGTGCAGTTCAGGGTATATTATATGCAGTCTGTACAGCTATATAGTATATACAGTAGTGTAATGTGAGGTACGAGGTATAATAGATGCAGTGTGTACAGATATATTGTATATATTGCAGTGTACTGATATGTGAGGTACTAGGTATAATAGATGCAGTGTGTACAGGTATATAGTAAATTTAGCAGTGTACTGATATGTGAGGTATAAATTACAGCTTGTACCTCACATATCAATCCAATACTGTATATACAATATACCTGTACACACTTCATCTATTATACCTCGTACCTAACATATCAGTACACTGCTGTATATACAATATATCTATACACACTGCATATATTATACCTCGTACCTCACATATCAGTACACTGCAATATATATTATATATCTGTATATATTGCATCTATAATACTGTTTAATATATGCAGTGTGTGTGTGTGTATGTATATATATATGCAGTGTTTATAGAAATATGTGGTCAGTTATGCATTATGGTCACTGTGTGGGAGGTACATGAGGTAGTGGTCACTGTACCTGTCTGAAGTATTATACATGAGTGTGCAATCAGTAAAAACAGGGCATGGGGGGGGTAAATGACAAGAAGTGGAGGACCTCCTCTTACCACTCCATTCCAGTCTGTATGGATCAATGCAGAGCTGATTGTGAACTTCTAATACTTGCTGTTAGGGGTTGAAGGACCTGTGATGATGTCATCACAGGTCCTGGCAGATGTACCTTTCAAACCTAGGAACTACACCATTTTTGGTGCAGTTCCTTTGCTAGATCCTGCAGGACCTGTGATGCTGAAGATGATGTCATCACAGGTCCTGGCAGATATACTGTTCTAACCTGGGAACTACACTTTACACTGTGCAGTTCCCTTACAGGACCTGTGATGACATCATCAAAGGTCCTTTAGCTTTAGAAAGATAGACCGGAGCAATTAGGGGGCGGGGCCTCTCCTCCACTGCGGGCCCTTCTTCCTCACGGGCCCCATAGCAGCTGCGTGGTCTGCCTATATGGTAGGTACGCCACTGGCTGTATAAATTGGGTGGGGTTCTTATCTTCCACACCCTCTGGAACCCCCAATATTCTCACATTATATCTTCGTGACCGATCTTTAAGGTCCACTACTTTTTTTTTAAGAAGGTTGAGATCTATCTTCAGGGTGGAGACCTCGGTATTTATTTTTTGGGATTCCTTCTGCATATTTACTATAGAGCTCTCCACATTATTAACTCTATCCCAGATTTTTGAGAGATCGTCTCTGATCAGTCCCACCTCAGCTTGGATTGACCCAAGTTGTGTCGTAATACCTTGTATTAAATCGCCGTTCTGTTTCACCGCCATTAATATTTTTTTTAGCGAGGTGGAGGCGACCTTGATCATATCTTCTCCTCCCTCTGTTCCCCCTTCCCCTTGGGGGTATTCAGAGGATTTTAGTAGTTCTGTTTCCAACCTCTCAATATTATCAGTCCTTTTAGAACTAATGTCTTTTTGACCGCCTCTTGTATTAACCCTTGGGGATTTTAGAAAACTGATCTATTTTTATCCCTTCAAAGGGTTTAGTGGCAGGTTTCTGAGCCGAAAGGTCTGCCGATCTCCTGCTAGTTTTTGGAGCCATTCCGTATGTCTCTTTTCCTTAACTGCTCCTCCCCCTTTTTTTTTTTTTTTCTTTTTTCTCTTTTTCTCTTCCCTTTTTCTCTTTCTCTTTCTTCCCCCTTTCGCTTTCTTCCTTCCTTCTCTCCTTTTTTTTTCTCTTTTCTTTCCTTATCCCCCTTTCTTTTCTTTTTTTTCTTTTTTTTCCTTTTCCTCTTTTCCTTTTCTCCTCCTTTTCTTCCCTTTCTTTCTTTCTTTCTTTTCTTTCTTTCTTTCTTTCTTTCCTTTTTTTTTTTTCTCCCTTTTTTCTCTCTCTTTGATCTCTGGATCCTTATCCTCACTTAGTAGTACTTTAAATAAAGAGTTTAAGTTGGAAGGTAACACATAGGGAAAAAGGAGTCGTCTCACCCATTTCCACGTCGGTCCAGGAAATCACGGATGCCAGGAGGGGAGCCGGAGACCGAAGGAGCCACCAGATGGACCAAACCAGCCTACCACTCCGGGGACGCCAGCCACGGATCCCACCACAGGTAGACCGAACCAGAGACCCAGGGCACAGGCACAGACCACAGGAGAATAGGGAAGCAGGGCAGGGCCGGAGACACTAGACCACACAGAGGGAAAGCCGGCCCAAGCAGCAGCAGCAGCGAAGCCCACAATCAGTCCAGTCCAGTCCAAGCGCAGGGCGGGCACAGATTCAGCGGACGGAGCGCCGCACCGGCAGGAGAGTCGGCACCCAGGTGAAGCGTCCTGACAGCGTCCTAACAGCGTGGAGAGTTCAGGAGGAGGCTAGAGGTATTGCCCGAAGTAGATGAAGTGGGAGGAAGGTACAGGCTGGAAGACAGGGGTAGGGGTTGGGGGGAAGACAAGTGTAGAATAGCAACGGGGATCACTCCGTATCGAATCCCCTAGTCTAGGAGGAGAGACCACGGGCCGCAGAGACACTCAGGAAAGCGGAGGAGGCCGAGCCCCGAGCGGAGGAGGAGAGAGCGTGACGAGCTTCTCCTATGTCATCACGTCACCCCCCTGAGGATATCTCCTTTCTGACTCTGGTTTTCGTATGGACCCCGAAAAGGTCTGGGCAGTTCTGGAATGGGACCGACCGGAGAATCAGAAAGCTTTGATGCGGTTTTTGGGGTTTACCAATTATTATAGAAAAAATTTATCTTGAACTACTCTACCATTGTAAAACCTTTGACCGATATGACTAGGAAAGGCGTCAACTTCTCTGTCTGGTTGGATGAGGCATTGCAGGCCTTTTCGGCTATTAAGGAATGTTTTGCGTCTGCTCCCATTCTGATGCAGCCCGATGTGTCTCAGTCATTCGTGGTGGAGGTGGATGCATCAGAGGTGGGGGTTATAGCAGTGTTGTCGCAGGGTTCATCTCCTGGCAAATGGCATCCGTGTGCTTTTTTTTCCAAGAAGCTCTCGGTCGCCGAGAGGAATTATGATGTAGAAGATAGGGAATTACTGGCCATCAAATTGGCCTTTGAGGAATGGCATCACTGGTTGGAGGGGGCGTCTCATCCCGTTACGGTTTATACTGATCATAAGAATTTGGCTTACCTGCAATCTGCCAAGCGTCTGAATCCTAGACAGGCTAGATGGTCACTGTTCTTTACTAGGTTCAATTTTGTGGTTACTTTTCGCCTGGGGGTTAAAAACGTCAAGGCAGATGCATTGTCTCGTAGTTTTCCTGGGGAAAGTGATTCAGAGGATCCTGCTCCGATTTTGGCTGATGGGGTGGTGGTCTCCGCTCTTTACCTCGAGTTGGAAATGGAGGTGTTGGGAGCCCAGGAGGGGGCTCCTAATTCTTGTTCCCCAGGGAGGTTGTTTGTTCCTGCTGGACTGCGATACAAGGTATTCAAGGAACATCACGATACTGTCCTTGCTGGACATCCTGGTGGCAAGTCCACCTTTGATCTTATTTCTCTGAGGTTCTGGTGGCCCGGGTTACGTAAGAATGTTGAGGATTACGTAGCAGCTTGGAGACCTGTGCACGGTTAAAGGTTGCTCACACTCGACCTTCTGGTTCACTTCTTCCTTTGTCTATTCCATCTCGTCCTTGGACGCACTTGTCTATGGACTTTATTATTGATCTGCCGAGTTCCTCCGGGAAAACTGTGATTTTAGTGGTTGTGGGCCGTTTTAGTAAAATGGCTCACTTTGTATCGTTAGCTAGCCTGCCCAATGCGAAGACTCTTGCTCAGGTTTTTGTTGATAACATCGTGAAATTACATGGCATTCCCTCGGATGTGGTTTCTGATAGGGGCATGCAGTTTTTTTCCAGGTTTTGGAGGGCGTTCTGCTCTCGTCTTGGTGTTCAACTTTCGTTCTCTTCGGCTTTTCATCCGCAGTCGAATGGGCAGACAGAGAGTACTAACCAAAACCTGGAGACCTATTTGAGGTGTTTTGTGGCTGAGAACCAGGAGGACTGGTCCTCATTCTTATCTCTAGCAGAGTTTGCTTTGAATAATCGTAGGTAAGTCGCCATTTTTTGGCGCATACGGTTTTCATCCTCAGTTTGGTACTTTTTCTGGGACTGGTTCCTCTGGGATGCCAGAGGAGGAGAGATTTTCTTCTGCCTTGTCTTCTATCTGGCGGAGTAGCAGGTACAGGTACAGAGAAGTCTTGTGGGATCCAAGCCTGGTTCATTTTAATGAACGTGAGCTTGTCCAAGTTGGCTGTGGACAGGCGGCTGCGTCTGTCTGTAATGACGCCTCCTGCCGTGCTAAATACACGTTCAGAGAGCACATTGGCTGCAGGGCAGGCCAGCACCTTCAAGGCATACAGGGCAAGCTCTGGCCATGTGGACAATTTGGAGACCCAGAAGTTGAATGGGGCAGAACCATCAGTCAGTACGTGTAGGCGTGTGCACAGGTACTGTTCCACCATGTTGTTCAAATGCTGCCTCCTGCTAACACGCTCCATATCAGCAGTTGGGGCCGGTTGTTGCGGTGAGGTGACAAAGCTTTTCCACATGTTGGTCATGCTAACCCTGCCTTCTAAGGTGCTGGCGCTGACACAGCTGCGTTGGTGACCTCTTCCTCCTCCCCTGCCTTCGCCTTGTGCTTCCACTTGTCCTCTGGCGTCAGTCGGGAATGCTCTCAGGAGCGCGTCTACCAGCGTGCGCCTGTAGCCGCGCATTTTCCGATCACGCTCCAGTGAGGGAATTAAGGACGTCACATTGTCTTTGTAACGGGGATACAGCAGGGTAACTCTGCTGTCGTTGCGCAGGCACTGCAGCATGTAGTCGCTCATGTGTGCCAGGCTGCCCAGAGGTAAGGACAAGCTGTCCTCTGTGGGAGGCGTATCGTCTGCGTCCTCCGTATCTTCCAAGCCACGGACCAGTGATGGGCCCGAGCTGCTTTGGGTGCCACCCCGCTGTGAACATGCTTCATCCTCATCCTCATCCTCCTCCTCGTCCTCCAATAGTGGACCCTGGCTGGCCAAATTTGTACCTGGCCTCTGCTGTTGCGAAAAACCTCCCTCTGAGCCACTTCTAAAAGACTGGCCTGAAAGTGTTAGAAATGACCCCTCTTCCTCCTCCTCGTCCTGGGCCACCTCCTCTTCCATCATCGCCCTAAGTGTTTTCTCAAGGAGACATAGAAGTGGTATTGTAACCACTTTTGTCTTCGCCACTAGCCATGTTGGTGGAGTACTCGAAACAGCGCAACAGGGCACACAGGTCTCGCATGGAGGCCCAGTCATTGGTGGTGAAGTGGTGCTGTTCCGCAGTGCGACTCACCCATGCGTGCTGCAGCTGAAACTCCACTATGGCCTGCTGCTGCTCGCACAGTCTCTCCAGCATGTGCAAGGTGGAGTTCCACCTGGTGGGCACGTCGCATATGAGGCGGTGAGCGGGAAGGCAGAAGTTACGCTGTAGAGCAGACAGCCGAGCGGCGGCAGGATGAGAACGCCGGAAGCGCGCACAGACGGCCCGCACTCTGACATGTCGGGGTAGTTGTGAATGAATTTCTGCACCACCAAATTCAGCACATGCGCCAGGCAAGGGATGTGCGTCAAACCGGCTAGTCCCAGAGCTGCAACGAGATTTCGCCCATTATGGCACACCACCAGGCCGGGCTTGAGGCTCACTGGCAGCAACCACTCGTCGGTCTGTTGTTCTATACCCCGCCACAACTCCTGCGCGGTGTGGGGCCTGTCCCCCAAACACATCAGTTTCAGAACGGCCTGCTGACGTTTACCCCTGGCTGTGCTGAAGTTGGTGGTTAAGGTCTGTCGCTGACCGGATGAGGAGGTGGTAGAAGAGGAGGAGGAAGCCGAGTAGGAAGAGGAGGCAACAGGAGGCAAAGAATGATGCCCTGTGATCCTTGGCGGCAGAAGGATGTGCGCCAAACAGCTCTCCGCCTGGGGCCCAGCCGTCACTACATTTACCCATTGTGCAGTTAGGGAGATATGGCGTCCCTGGCCGTGCTTACTGGTCCACGTATCTGTGGTGTTGCGCAGTGCACACTTGATTTTATCCAATACTTGGTTGTGCAGGGAGGGCACGGCTCTCCTGGAGAAGTAGTGGCGGCTAGGAACGACGTACTGTGGGACAGCAAGCAACATGAGCTGTTTGAAGCTGTCCGTCTCCACCAGCCTGAATGACAGCATTTCAAAGGCCAGTAGTTTAGAAATGCTGGCATTCAGAGCCAGGGATCGAGGGTGGCTAGGTGGGAATTTACGCGTTCTCTCCAAGGTTTATGAGATGGAGAGCTGAACGCTTCCGTGTGACATGGTGGAGATGCTTGGTGACGGAGATGGTGGTGTTGGTGGCACATCCTCTGTTTGCTGGGCGGCAGGTGCCAACGTTCCTCCAGAGGCGGAGGAAGAGGCCGAGGCAGCAGCAGAAGAGGGAGCAGGAGGGGCCTGAGCCCTTTCTTGGTTTTGAAGGTGCTTACTCAACTGGGACCTGAGGTAGCAGCCCTTGTCTCGCATGTAGATGCCTGGTCATGCAGGTTGTGCTAAGGTTCAGAACGTTAATGCCTCGCTTCAGGCTCTGATGGCACAGCGTGCAAACCACTCAGGTCTTGTCGTCAGCACATTGTGTGAAGAAGTGCCATGCTAGGGAACTCCTTGAAGCTGCCTTTGGTGTGCTCGGTCCCTGGTGGCGGTGGCCAGTAGCAGGCAAACTGTTTTGGCGATGGCTGCTCTGCTTTTGCCCCCTGCTCCCTCTTTTGCTACGCTGTTGGCTCGGTCTCACCACTGCCTCTTCCTCCGAACTCTGAAAGTCAGTGGCACGACCTTCATTCCATGTGGGGTCTAGGACCTCATCGTCCCCTGCATCGTTTTCCACCCAGTCTTCCTCCCTGAACTCCTTTTCGGTCTGCACACTGCAGAAAGACGCAGCAGTTGGCACCTGTGTTTCGTCATCATCAGAGACGTGCTGAGGTGGTATTCCCATGTCCTCATCAGGAAACATAAGTGGTTGTGCGTCAGTGCATTCTATGTCTTACACCCCTGGGGAATGGCTAGGTGGATGCCCTTGGGAAACCCTGCCAGCAGAGTCTTCAAACAGCATAAGAGACTGCTGCATGACTTGAGGCTCAGACAGGTTCCCCGATATGCATGGGGGTGATGTGACAGACTGATGGGCATGGGTTTCAGGCGCCACCTGTGCGCTTTCTGCAGAAGACTGGGTGTCACGACCGCTACCCCAGCAGCAGTCGTGTCGCACCAGACGGAGGGGAAGGGGGACCCTTATCTACGGATGGGAATAGTATGGCCACCCCTGACTAACCCTAAGCTGGCACCTGTCTGCCCTGATACCCTAGACGGGGTGTGAACCCGTGCGGCGAGCAGGATGCCTAAACCCTCAGTCACCCTAAAAAGCCTAGAGTGGGGAAAGGCCAATGGGAGCACTAGTCACCATCACTCATGTCTAGGAGAACAGCAGGGGAAGACAGCAACAAACAAACTATATCAGAGATAGACTTATCCAGTCACGAGCAGAGAAGGCGATCCCAATCACGACAGTCCACGCCGGACAAGAGCTCCACAGCAACACCATCAAACGATCTCCTTCAAAGGTCAGAATAGAACTGGAAGTAAAGACTATATCTGGCAATGACTGCAAGTGAAAGTAAAACTAATATAGTAGCTGGGAGGGGCAGACAGGACTCACCTGAGAAGGATGCCTACAAACTCCCAGTCAGGACAAAAAGGTTCACAAGGCAAAACCCAGATGAAATACCCTGAACCACGGAGCAAACTCACAAGCTATCGCGAGTAGCAAGTCGCTGCGACCTTCTCCTCCCAGACCTGTCTGGATCAGTCACAGTCGTGACAGTACCCCCCTTTCTACGAGGGGCCCCTGGACCCTCAAGACCAGGCCTCTCCGGATGGGAGCTATGAAAAGCCCGAATGAGTCTGTCCGCTTTTATCTCTGATGCTGGAACCCACATTCTCTCTTCGGAACCATAACCTTTCCAGTGCACCAGGTACTGAAGAGAGCGGCGAACATATCGTGAATCAACAATCTTTTCTACCTGAAACTCAAGACTGCCATCAACAACCACCGGTGGAGGCGGTAGTGGCAATGGTTCAGGAGGTTCTACATATCTCTTAAGCAGAGATCTGTGGAAGACATTATGGATCCTTAGAGTCTGAGGTAGCACCAGACGAAAAGCCACCGGGTTAATGATCTTAATTACCCTATAAGGACCAATAAATCTCGGACCTAATTTCCACGAGGGAACCTTCAACTTGATATTTCTGGTAGACAACCACACCAAGTCATTCACCCCAAGGTCCGGACCTTCAGAGCGCTTCCTATCAGCTGCACGTTTGTATCTACCACCAATTCTCTTCAAACTTTCTTGCACACTCTGCCACACTGAAGAAAGTGAAGACGCAAATCGTTCCTCCTCGGGAATCCCAGACGGCCCCCCCCTCACTAAACGTACAAAACTGAGGATGGAAACCATACGCACCAAAAAATGGTGACTTATCGGTGGATTCTTGACGACGATTATTAATGGCAAACTCGGCTAACGGTAAATAAGATGACATTTCCTCCTGAATTTCGGAAACAAAGCATCTCAAATATGTCTCTAGGTTTTGATTGGTACGTTCAGTCTGACCGTTGGACTGTGGATGGAAAGATGAAGAAAACGACAGATGAACCCCTAAACGAGAACAAAAAGCTTTCCAAAATTTAGAAACGAATTGGGTACCACGATCTGAAACAATATCGGAAGGGACCCCGTGAAGCTTCACGATGTGGTCAATAAAAACCTGAACCAGTGTATTAGCATTAGGCAATGCGGCAAGAGCAATAAAGTGCACCATTTTACTGAATCTGTCAACAACTACAAGAACAACAGTCTTCCCCGCTGATACTGGTAGATCCGTAATGAAATCCATTGACAGGTGCGTCCAAGGCCTGTTGGGGATGGCCAGAGGTAAAAGACGCCCTGCCGGACGAGTATGATCTACCTTAGAACGAGCACAGGTAGCACATGCAGACACAAAATTCAACACCTCCTGGCGCCATTTAGGCCACCAGAACCGACGAGACACTAACTCAGAGGTTGCCCTACTACCTGGGTGTCCTGCCAGTGTGGAGTTATGGTGTTCTTTTAGTATCTCCAGTCGTAAATTTTCTGGCACAAACAGTTTACCCGAGGGGCAGGAGGCCGGGGCGTCCCCCTGAGCTTCCAACACCCTCCCCTCCAAACCTGAGTGTAATGCAGAGACCACCACCCCCTTTTGCAAAATGGGCTCTGGTACCTCAACATCACCCCCTCACGGAAAACTTCGAGACAATGCATCCGCCTTAGTATTTTTTGCCCCCGGGCGATAGGTTATTACAAAATTAAACCTAGTAAAAAATAACGACCACCGAGCCTGTCTAGGGGTGAGACGTTTAGCAGACTCCAGATATAATAAGTTTTTGTGATCAGTAATCACCGTGACGGGATGAACCGCCCCCTCCAAAAAATGACGCCACTCCTCAAAAGCCAACTTAATAGCCAAAAGTTCCCTGTTGCCAATATCATAGTTCCTTTCAGCAGTAGACAATTTCTTCGAAAAGAAAGCACACGGACGCCATTCACCAGGGGACGGGCCCTGAGATAGTACCGCTCCCACCCCCACCTCTGATGCGTCAACCTCTACAATAAAAGGAAGCGAGACATCTGGCTGTACGAGAATAGGGGCCGAGGTGAATCTCTCCTTCAGAGATGCAAAGGCAGTTTTGGCTGCATGTGACCATTTGGAAAAATCGGATCCCTTTCGGGTCATGTCCGTCAGTGGTTTGACCACCAAGGAATAGTTTTTTATAAACTTTCTATAAAAATTGGCAAACCCCAGGAAGCGTTGCAATGCCTTCAGGTTCTCAGGCAGATCCCAGTCTATAATCGCCCGGACTTTCTCTGGATCCATGCGGAAACCTGAATCTGACAACACATACCCCAGAAATGGCAGTTCTTTTACGGCGAACACACATTTTTCTAACTTAGCAAACAATTTGTTGGCCCTTAATATCTGCAGCACTTGTCTCACATGGATCTTATGTGTATCCAGATCCGGGGAATAGACCAGGATGTCATCAAGATATATCACAACAAATCTCCCGATAAGGTGACTAAAAATATCGTTGACAAAATGTTGGAATACCGCAGGCGCATTAGTAAGACCAAATGGCATGACCAGATTTTCATAATGCCCTTCCGGAGTATTAAAAGCCGTCTTCCACTCATCCCCCTCTTTGATGCGAACCAGGTTATAGGCTCCTCTGAGATCCATTTTGGAGAACCATTTAGCACCAACAACCTGATTAAAGAGGTCGGGAATGAGAGGAAGAGGATAGGGATCTCGGATAGTTATCCGGTTTAATTCCCGGAAATCCAGGCAAGGACGTAGGCCCCCATCTTTCTTTTTAACGAAAAAGAACCCTGCAGCCACAGGTGAAGAAGAGGGTCGGATGTGTCCCTTAGCCAAACTCTCCGAAATATAATCTTTCATAGCCTTCCTCTCCGGGCCGGAAAGATTGTATAACCGGGTTTTAGGTAGTTTGGCCCCAGGTAGTAGATTAATCGGGCAATCATATGGACGATGAGGTGGTAACCCCTGACAACCCTTCTCAGAGAACACATCCATAAAATCTGACAGAAAGGCAGGTAAAGATGTTACAGAGAGTGTAGAGCACCTACTACTCAAGCAGTTGTCCTTACAACGTTCACTCCACTCCACAATCTCCCCGGCCTGCCAATCCACCACTGGATTGTGAGTCACCAGCCAGGGAAGCCCCAATACCATAGGAGCCGGAAGACCGTCCAGGACATAACACGAGATATGCTCTTTATGGAGGTCCCCTACCTGCAGATGGATATTATGAATGATCTGAGTTAACTCTTTCTGAGTAAGAGGGGAGGAGTCGATGGCAAAAACAGGAATAGTTCTGCGTATCGGTTCTGGAGTAAAACCCAGAGCCTGAGCAAACCGTGAATCCACCAAGTCGACCCCCGCCCCACTGTCCAAAAAGACGGAACAGATCTCAGTCTTATTGCCCGCCTCAACGGTAGCGGACAACAAAAACTGAGACATGCGTATGGAGGAAACGAATACGCCCAGACTGTTATCCTCCGCACAATCTGGGGACTCTAGTTTTCCCGGCGGCTCCTTTGTTTGTGGTCTCTTGGGTTCTGAGGGACAAACCTTTACAAAATGACCCCTCCCCCCACAACGAAAACAAACCTCTGACCTACAGCGGAACTTAGGAGGATTCACCCGTCTAGTGGCGCCCTCTATTTGCATTGGTTCGACTGGATCATAACAAACCGATCCCTGCCCTATAGAGGCCTCCGTAAAATTTAATAGTCTCTCCCTGAGTCGTCTGTCGATTCTTATGGACAGAGACATAGCAGCCTCCAGAGACCCAGGGACCTCGTATACCGCCAGCGTGTCTTTTAATTTTTCAGACAACCCCTGGCAGAACTGACTCCTAAGGGCCGAGTCGTTCCATAACGTATCAGTAGCCCACCTACGGAATTCGGAACAATATAGTTCAGCAGACCGGTTCTCTTGCCGAAGTCTACGTAGCTTAGACTCAGCCAGTGAGACCCTGTCCGGATCATCATATACGAGACCCAGGGCTTCAAAAAACTCCTCCACTGATCGTAAGGCCAGAGAGTCTGATAGTAGGGAGAAAGCCCAAGCCTGCGGATCTCCTTGCAGGAGAGAAATTACAATGCCCACCCGTTGTTCCTCACCGCCGGAGGATCTAGGGCGTAACCTGAAGAACAATTTGCAAGCTTCTCTGAAGGTTACAAATTGGTCTCTCCCTCCTGAGAACCTATCAGGTAAAGCCACTTTTGGCTCAGGAGTACCTTGGTTTCCCGTAGCAACGGTGGAACCCAAGGATGGCTGCTGCTGCTGCAGCACTGTTGCTTTTAATCCTGCCACTTCAAGGGATAATCCCTGTAATTGTTTCGCCAAAACCGTAACCGGATCCATAGTGGAACAGAAAAATACAAAGCAAAACAGCAAGCAAAAAAAAAAAAAAAAGAAATGTCACTTTTTTTTTTTAAAAGGCCAGATATACTGTCACGACCGCTACCCCAGCAGCAGTCGTGTCGCACCAGACGGAGGGGAAGGGGGACCCTTATCTATGGATAGGAATAGTATGGCCACCCCTGACTAACCCTAAGCTGGCACCTGTCTGCCCTGATACCCTAGACGGGGTGTGAACCCGTGCGGCGAGCAGGATGCCTAAACCCTCAGTCACCCTAAAAAGCCTAGAGTGGGGAAAGGCCAATGGGAGCACTAGTCACCATCACGCATGTCTAGGAGAACAGCAGGGGAAGACAGCAACAAACAAACTATATCAGAGATAGACTTATCCAGTCACGAGCAGAGAAGGCGATCCCAATCACGACAGTCCACGCCGGACAAGAGCTCCACAGCAACACCATCAAACGATCTCCTTCAAAGGTCAGAATAGAACTGGAAGTAAAGACTATATCTGGCAATGACTGCAAGTGAAAGTGAAACTAATATAGTAGCTGGGAGTGGCAGACAGGACTCACCTGAGAAGGATGCCTATAAACTCCCAGTCAGGACAAAAAGGTTCACAAGGCAAAACCGAGATGAAATACCCTAAACCACGGAGCAAACTCACAAGCTATCGCGAGTAGCAAGTCGCTGCGACCTTCTCCTCCCAGACCTGTCTGGATCAGTCACAGTCGTGACACTGGGTGGAAGATAATGTGAACCTGCTGGATCCACTGTCGGCCACCCAATCGACTAGCGCCTGTACTTGCTCAGGCCTTACCATCCTTAGAACAGCATTAGGCCCGACCAAATATTGCTGTAGATTCTGGCGGCTACTGGGACCTGAGGTAGTAGGTTCAGTAGGACGTGTAGCTGTGGCAGAACGGCCACGTCCTCTTCCTGCACCAGAGGCTCCACCAACACCACCACCACGACCATGACCGCATCCCTTATTAGATGTTTGCCTCATAGTTAGCGTTCACCAAGCAAAGTAAAAAGTGGTTGAGTCTGTTAAAAATAATTATCCGCCAATAAAAACCCTGATGTAGGGTATTGCACTAAATTATTTTTTTTAAAACTCTATATGACAGCGGTATTTGTGGCCTAAATTTCACATTAACTTATGCACGTCTAATCCCAGATGTGCAGTATATCAGAGGGTTTTTTTTTAACCCCAGTAAGCAAAAAGCCGTATTTGTGGCCTAAATTTCACAGTAACTTATGCACCTATAATCAAAGATGTGCAGTATATAAAACAGTGTTTTTTCCACCCCAGTATGCGAAAGCTGTATTTCTGGCCTAAAATGAACAGTCCCTTATGCACCTATAATCCTAGATGTGCAGTATATGAAACAGAGGGTTTTTTTTCACCCAGTATGAGAAAGCCGTATTTCTGACCTAAATGTGACACTCACTTATGCACCTATAATCCTAGATGTGCACTATATGAAACAGATGGTTTTTCACCCCAGTATGCCCCAGTATGAGAAAGCTGTATTTCTGGCCTAAATTGAACACTCACTTATGCAGCGATAATCCTAGATGTGCAGTATATAAAAAACAGAGGGTTTTTTTAACCCCAGTGTCTCAAAGCAGTATTTCTGGACTTGCAGACATGCAGATATCCTGTGCTGGTGCACTATCGTTGCATAAAATGGCTGCCGATTATGTATTGACTAACTGAAGGAAAAAAAGTTTGTTTTCAGTAGTAGTTGGCTCAGGGCAGGCTTAAAACAATTGTGCACTGCACCCACAAAACACATTTGCTGTAGATCGCTGAGTAAAGAAGCAGTTCTTCATAAGATTTCTCCCTGATCTCTCCCTCACAGCAGCTGCATCCTCTCCCTACACTAATCCGAGCAGAGTGACGGGCGGCGCTACGTGACTCCAGCTTAAATAGAGGCTGGGTCACATGCTGCAGTTGGCCAATCACAGCCATGCCAATAGTAGGCATGGCTGTGATGGCCTCTTGGGGCAAGTAGTATGACGCTTGTTGATTGGCTGCTTTGCAGCCTTTCAAAAAGCATCATAAAAATCGCCAAACCCCGAACCCGAACCCGAACTTTTACGTAAATGTTCGGGTACGGGTGCCGAAAAACCTAAAGTTCGGTACAAACCCAAACTTTACAGTTCGGGTTCGCTCAACTCTAAACATTAGGCAAAATTAGTGGAATATTAGAACAGTATAAATCACAAAGAGCTTAGGTATACGTTTGAGTCCTTTCTTTGGGTGCAAACTTTTAACGTTGCAGTAAACATTTTGGAAAAACAGTGCAAATACGTTATGCATTTGTTAGTGCAATAATATGCTCAAATATGACTTGAGTCCTTTTACTTGAAGTACTTGATGTAGAATCCTCTGGAAACAGGCAAAAGTCAATTGTAATCCACAGGAATAATAAAGTTAATTGTAATCCATTAGGCGGTATAAAATGTCATGTGTAACACATAAAAACAGCATATTAAAGGGTTTCTGTCACCCCACAAAACTCATTTTTTTTTTTTGGGATAGTTAGATTCCTCATAGCGCGATATAGGAGAATATAATAGTCTTACTTACTTTCATGCGGCCGATTCTTTATAAAACGAAGTTTTATAATATGTAAATCCGGTCTCTACCAGCAAGTAGGGCGTCTACTTGCTGGTAGCCGCAGCAGAAAACCGCCCCCTCGCCGTGTTGATTGACAGGGCCAGCCGTGATCTCCTCCTCCGGCGGCCCTGTCAGTAATTCAAAAATCGTGCGCCTCTGGTCATTCGGCGCAGGCGCTCTGAGATGAGGAGGCTCGTCTCCTCAGCACTCCCTCAGTGCGCCTGCGCCGATGACATCACCGAAAGAGAAGACGTCATCGGCGCAGGCGCACTGAGGGGTGCGCAGGCGCACTGATGTCGCGGCCGGTTCCGGTGCCTCCTGGTGGTCATCTGGGGCTTCAGGTGCCGTCAGCGGTGCAGGTTGGTCCACGGCCTGGGCGATTTGGTCGGCGGTGTCGTCCGCGGGAGCAGGCTTGGCGTCGGCGGTCATCTTGGGGACGTCTGCAGTCCCGATGTCCTCTTCCGCGGGAGAGGGTTCAGAAACGGTGGCCATCTTGACTTGGTCATCGGCGGCTGTCTCTCCACTAGTCGCGGCATGCACGGGCTCCGGGGACATCCCGAACGTGCAGGGGCCAGCTCTCTTCACAAGCTGGGAGACCCGGATCGCCATTTGGTCCCAATTAGGACCAAATAAATGGGCGTATTCTGCATTTTCGCGCTCCTGAGAGGGCGTTCTTGAGTTTTCCCGCTTCTGAAGGGCATGAAGAAGTGGCGCCATTACACGAATATGGAGAATTAACCCTTGGAGTGCTGGTGCGCACTGTGTAGCACTTTCTTGCACAGAAATAAAGGCAGCAAAGTAAATTTTCAGGGTTTTGGCACAATCCTCAGGCCTTGTAGCAGTGTTAAACATGCAATTTGATCCTGTTAGGCACACAATTGGATCCGGTTCTGTTGGCAGGAATAGGCACACAATTCGATCCGATCCTGTTATGGCACACAATTTGGTTCGAATCCTGTTCCAGTGACGCCACTTTTGCAATGAGCTGGACCGGGGTATGCACTCTGACGCCAAGTTATGCAATGGCTGGGTCAGGTGTAGGTGATAGTCTATAGTTTTGTTTGTGACGCCAATTGCAACGTGCGCAGGGTACTGTCACATGGCCCTCTAAGGTGTTGTAACTCACGCCCCAGTTTAGGAATGCCAGAGTGGTGTAATGTCTCTGTATGGCAGTAGTAATTGTGTCAACGGTGTCTCCTACCTGGGTACGACTGGACTCCTGGATCCTGGCTCACTTGCCATAAATTGAGTGTAGTGCTAGTAGAAGTAATGGAGGAATTTGCAGCAGAAATTGAGATCCAGACCTTTGGTAAAGTTCAAATTTGTCTTTACTGAGGGTAACTTTCATCCAAGCAAGATACAGCTTTAGTCTTAGGTCCCAGCATGTATTGGCAATAGTTGGCAGGGATTTATCTTCTGCTCTATCAACCTGGAGCTTGCAGGAAAGGACGTCTGCTTTGTTAGCTCTATACTGTGGCTGTGACTCTATCTTCTGCTGAATGGGGACTGACTAGCTGAGGAGGAATATGGCCTCTCCTGGGTCTCTGGACTTTACTCACAGTTAACTTCTCAGGGAATGCTGTTGTCCTGGAACTGGAGGTTGTCTTCTTGCTTGTCATCCAGCCGAGGCTGCAGGGTTCAGGTTGAGGATTTGATCTATGTCTCAGCCGAGACAAGATCCTGGTTTTCTTCTCTATCTCTGGGAGCTCCTAACATGAACACCCTACCCCTAGCAGGGGGTGGGCTACACTTCTCTAACTTCCTTCTCTCCCCATGCTGCAGGATATGGGCACAGCCCACTCTTCTAACAGGAGGGAGCTAAACTGGAATAAACTATTCCAGCCTAGATGTACTAAACTGAACTTAAGTCCTTGCTAACACATTGCTGCCACCTGCTGGTGAACATGGAAATGACTGCGATATTTAGATTTAACAAGGTTTATAATGCACAGTTGTGAGGATATAATGTGAAATTACATGAGATGACAAGGTAAATGCTTTTAACAGATTGTAGCGGGGTAAAAGAGTTTAGTAACACAACTCTGGGGTGTTACAGATAGACGACCCCCGACCCATGAGTTTTATGACATATTTTATCAATCTCATCTCTTATATATATAAAAATTAATTTCTGTTTGTCTTTCTGTTGTCTCTCTGTTCTTTATGCATGACCAAACAACTGGACCGATCTGCACCACATTCAGCTCTCTAGGACGTACCATTCTTCAGTTATTCCTAAAAAAGTATGGCACCATCGAATGACCTGTATTGGCCAGTAGAAGCTCACAGGTCCTTCACTCTAAACCTCACAGACATACACACAGTCTTACACTATTTTTCCATAAAACCCCCCACCTTTCTCTTCATTATTAAAGGGGCACTGTGGATGTCACTGTTATGGAGGGCACTGTAGATGTCACTGTTATAGAGACACTGTGGAGGTCACTGTTATAGAGGCACTGCGGATGTCACTGTTATAGAGGCACTGTGGAGGTCACTGTTATGGGGGACGCTGTGGCTGTCACTGTTATAGAGACACTGTGGATGTCACTGTTATGGAGGGCACTGTGGATGTCACTGTTATAGAGGCACTGTGGATGTCACTGTTATAGAGGCACTGTGGAGGTCACTGTTATGGGGACGCTGTGGATGTCACTGTTATGGAGGGCACTGTAGATGTCACTGTTATAGAGACACTGTGGATGTCACTGTTATAGAGGCACTGTGGATGTCACTGTTATAGAGGCACTGTGGAGGTCACTGTTATGGGGGACGCTGTGGATGTCACTGTTATGGAGGCCTGAGGAAGCGTGTTTCACGCGAAACGGCCGTCGCCTCATGGTGCCTGTGTGGCGTCCTGCGCCCATACCGCTCTCCCTCTTTTTTATGCTTGTGTGAAGCAATCAAGAAACAATTGGACCGAATCGTGAGTGCTGCCTCTTATCTTTATATTTGCATGTTTCTTGGACTGAATTGAGACTGAGCACCGCCGAGGTCTGCTATAAGCTGCTAAGCCATCACCACAAGGAATGTTCCTTTTTGAATGTGGAGGAGTGCCGGAGCAGTGCCGTCCTATTACTTGATCTATCCATGGTTATTACTGTTATGGAGGGCACTGTGGATGTCACTGTTATGGGGGCACTGTATATGTCACTGTTATGAGGGCACTGTATATGTCACTGTTATGGAGGGCACTGTAGATGTCACTGTTATGAGGACACTGTGGATGTCACTGTTATGAGGGTACTGTGGGTGTCACTGTTATGAGGGTACTGTGGATGTCACGGTTATGAGGACACTGTGGATGTCACTATTATGGAGGGCACTGTGGATGTCACTGTTATGAAGACACTGTGGATGTCACTGTTATGGGGGCACTGTAGATGTCACTGGTATGGGGGTAATGTAGATGTCACTGGTATGGCGGCACTGTGGATGTCACTGTTATGAGGGTACTGTGGGTGTCACTGTTATGAGGGTACTGTGGGTGTCACTGTTATGAGGGTACTGTGGATGTCACTGTTGTGGGGCACTGTGGATGTCACTGTTATGGGGCACTGTGGCTGTCACTGTTATGGGGGCACTGTAGATGTCACTGTTATGAGGACGATGTGGATGTCACTGTTATGGGGGCACTGTGGATGGCACTGTTATTGGGGCGCTGTGGATTTCACTGTTATGGAGGGTACTGTAGATGTCACTGTTATGAGGACGCTGTGGATGTCACTGTTATGGGGGCACTGAGGATGTCACTGTTATGGGGGCACTGAGGATGTCACTGTTATGGGGGCACTGTGGATGTCATTGTTATGAGGACGCTGTAGATGTCACTGTTATGAGGACGCTGTGGATGTCACTGTTATGGGGGCTCTGTGGATTTCACTGTTATGGAGGGTACTGTAGATGTCACTGTTATGGGGCACTGTAGATGTCACTGGTATGGGGGTAATGTAGATGTCACTGTTATGGGGGCACTGTGGATGTCACTGTTATGAGGACACTGTGGATGTCACTGTTATGGGGGCACTGAGGATGTCACTGTTATGGGGGCACTGTGGATGTCACTGTTATGAGGACGCTGTGGATGTCACTTTTATGGGGGCACTGTGGATGGCACTGTTATGAGGGTACTGTGAATGTCACTGTTATGGAGGGCACTGTAGATGTCACTGTTATGGAGGGCACTGTAGATGTCACTGTTATGGGGGCGCTGTGGGTGTCCCTGTTATGAGGATACTGTGGATGTCACGGTTATGAGGACACTGTGGATGTCACTGTTATGAGGACACTGTGGATGTCACTGTTATGGGGGCACTGTAGATGTCACTGGTATGGGGGTAATGTAGATGTCACTGTTATGGGGGCACTGTGGATGTCACTGTTATGAGGGTACTGTGGATGTCACTGTTATGAGGGTACTGTGGATGTCACTGTTGTGGGGCACTGTGGATGTCACTGTTATGGGGCACTGTGGCTGTCACTGTTATGGGGGCACTGTAGATGTCACTGTTATGAGGACGATGTGGATGTCACTGTTATGGGGCACTGTGGATGGCACTGTTATTGGGGCGCTGTGGATTTCACTGTTATGGAGGGTACTGTAGATGTCACTGTTATGGGGGCACTGAGGATGTCACTGTTATGGGGGCACTGTGGATGTCACTGTTATGAGGACGCTGTAGATGTCACTGTTATGGAGGGCACTGTAGATGTCACTGTTATGGGGGCGCTGTGGATGTCACTGTTATGAGGGTACTGTAGATGTCACTGTTATGGGGGCGCTGTGGATGGCACTGTTATGGAGGGCACTGTGGATGTCACTATTATGGGGGAGCTGTGGATGTCACTGTTATGGGGGGCACTGTGGATGTCACTGTTATGGGGGCACTGTGGATGTCACTGTTATGGGGGCACTGTGTATGTCACTGTTATGGGGGGCACTGTGTATGTCACTGTTATGGGGGGCACTGTGGATGTCACTTTTATGGGGGCACTGTGGATGTCACTGTTATGAGGATGTTGTGGATGTCACTGTTATGGGGGCACTGTTGGATGTCACTGTGGATGTCACTGTTATGAGGGCACTGTGTATGGCACTGTTATGAGATTATTGTGGATGGCACTGTTATGAGGGTACTGTAGATGTCACTGTTATGGGGGCGCTGTGGATGTCACTGTTTTGAGGATGTTGTGGCTGTCACTGTTATGGGAACACTGTGGATGTCACTGGTATAAGGACGCTGTGGATGGCATTGTTATGGGGATGTTGTGGCTGTCACTGTTATGGGAACACTGTGGATGTCACTGGTATAAAGACGCTGAGGATGTCACTGTTATGGGGGCGCTGGGATCTCACTGTTATGGGGGCACTGTGGATGGCACTGTTATGAGGGTACTGTGGATGTCACTGTTATGGAGGGCACTGTAGATGTCACTGTTATGAGGACGCTGTGGATGTCACTGTTATGAGGGTACTGTGGATGTCACTGTTATGAGGATGTTGTGGCTGTCACTGTTATGGGAACACTGTGAATGTCACTGGTATAAGGACGCTGTGGATGGCATTGTTATGGGGGCACTGAGGATAGCACTGTTATGAGGGTACTGTGGATGTCACTGTTATGGAGGGCACTGTAGATGTCACTGTTATGAGGACGCTGTGGATGTCACTGTTATGAGGGTACTGTGGATGTCACTATTATGAGGATGTTGTGGCTGTCACTGTTATGGGGGCGCTGGGATCTCACTGTTATGGGGGCACTGTGGATGGCACTGTTATGAGGGTACTGTGGATGTCACTGTTATGGAGGGCACTGTAGATGTCACTGTTATGAGGACGCTGTGGATGTCACTGTTATGAGGGTACTGTGGATGTCACTATTATGAGGATGTTGTGGCTGTCACTGTTATGGGGGCGCTGTGGATGTCACTGTTATGGGGGCGCTGTGGATGTCACTGTTATGGGGGCGCTGTTATGGGGGCGCAGTGGATGTCACTGTTATGGGGGCACTGTGTATGGCACTGTTATGAGGGTACTGTGGATGGCACTGTTATGAGGGTACTGTGGATGGCACTGTTATGAGGGTACTGTAGATGTCACTGTTATGGGGGCACTGTGGATGTCACTGTTATGAGGATACTGTAGATGTCACTGTTATGGGGGAGCTGTGGATGGCGCTGTTATGGATTCTTCCCTGTTTTGGGATCCAGTTTCATGTCTCACCAGGACCAATGCCCCATGTTATGAGATATTGCCACTTCAATGGACATACATTTTTTTCCTTAATGCCAGATCATCGATGGGTCACATAACCAGGACCCTCCATCCATGAAATATGACATCACTGATTGCTCATTCTCGCCATCTTCTTGACCCCTGATCCTCCTCTATTACTCTACAATCAATCCTTCTGTCTCATCCTATATTTCCATAGAACGATCCTCCACAATACGTTCAGCCGCCGACACGTTCCTCGGAACGCGCTCGCCTTTAATTAACATTCTAACCGGAGAGCTCGCTTTGTGTGCTTGGTCTTTTATTTTCTGTGCCTTTGAAAAGAAAAAAAACGCCATAAAGAAGAACTTAAAAGCTTCTTGTAGAAAGCGTGACCCCGCAGACCGTGCGGATCTTTTATCGCCGCTGCAGTCGTTTTTTTTTTTTTTCCTAAGTGTTTAAAAGCCTTAATATTGAAGGCCTGTCAACTTTGTCCTGATTATTTGGCTTTCAGTTAAAAGGTTTTTGTTGTTGTAGCTTACGCCGCCGCTCTGTTGCCATGGGAACGTGACATCAAGCTGACGTTTTCCTGTTTAAAAGCTTTTAACTAAATTCCAGCCTGTCAGCTGTAGGCCCCATTTTATGCTCTCAGACTTCAATCTGTTGCAAAAAGGGTTTCATATGTTCTCTTGTCATTCAAATGCTCCAGCCATGCTCATGCACCAGGCCGGCTTTGCCAAGGGGAACGCAACTTAAATATCATCCCTGAGCCGGGGGGGTTTGAGGGGTGGTGGTGGTGGTGGTGATGGTGGGGGTCTGTCTGTCTCTTAAGAGCCCTTCCAGCTTCCTTGAGTCATGGCTGCAGCTGAGGTGCCCAGTTACCTGCTCTCCTCTCAGAGTGAGAAGCACAGGAGGGCCAGGAACTGGACCGACGCCGAAATGAGGGGTCTCATGTTGGTCTGGGAAGAATTCTTCGAGGAGCTTAAGCAGACCAAGAGGAACGCCAAAGTTTACGAACGCATGGCCAACAAGCTCTTCGAGATGACCGGAGAACACCGTCAGGGCGAGGAGATCAAGATCAAGATTACCAACATGACTTTCCAGTACAGGTGAGTCCGATTAACCCCTTTCGGCTTCCTCTGGGCCTAGCTCAAGGCGGGCAGGCAGAGAGGATTCTGGGATTGGCTTGTTGGAGGTAGTAATGCTAGGAGAGATATTACCCGTTGTGTGGTGGGTGCTGCTGAGAAGACAGGATCGGCCCCTCAGCCATATTAAAACAGCACCACACCTGTTGGTGTCTGGTAGCGCGGCTCAGCTCTATTAAAGCGGATGAGGCTGAGCTGCAGTACCGCACACGACCTGTAGACGGATGTGGTGCTGTTTTTGGAAGAAAGCTGTGGTGTTTTGCTAATCCTTCATAACCCCATGGTATATTCCATTTTGGGGGTCAGGATCGGAAACAGAAGAGGGTCCTCGTACTATGAGATAACGCACCTTTCATTGCGGCAGTAATTGTGACTAGAGGAATATGGCAGCTGCTTTTAAGGTGGCAGTGGGACTTTCTAACTACTTACCTCTATGTGGGTTGCACATGTGGTGGGTCTGCCCCTCTTGGGGGTCATTTATCATGGTCACAACTTGAAAGTGTCCTGCAGGACTAGGTACAGGAAAGCCCCCCCCTAGGTCAGGCATCAGCAACCTTTGGCACTCCAGCTGCTGCGAAACTACAACTCCCAGCATGCACACTTCATCGGCTGTTCTTGTAACTCCCATAGAAGCGAAAGGAGGATTCTGGGAGTTGTAGTTTCAGAACATCTGGAGTGCCAGAGGTTGCCGATCCCTGCCCTAGGAACTAAACTATTAAAAATGGTGGGGGGCAGAGTGGGGGCCACCTACCAAGAGTACGACTTGTGAGGGAGTTGTGGTGGTGGTGCAAAGTTTGTGCTGCTGGTACACGCACTCAGGTCCTAGTTTTAAACCCTGTGGCATGCCATTACTCATAGACTCTACAGATGTAGCAGAGCTGAGCTTGTGATAGTGACTGAACTTATGGTGCTCAGTCATAAAAGGCAAAGAACAGTGAAATGACAAATTCACCTCTGCTACATCTATGCATGCTTCTTGGACGTTACCTAGAAATTACATGTCGCATTTGGTGTCCTGTAAGATTCAGGTTGTGTATTTGTACCCTTCTCCCCTACAATAGTTACTATTCTCTCTCCAAGTTTGATAATGGATCTTTGCCAGAACCGATAAATCTACGGAGCCGCGACGTTTGTGCATTGAGTTAGTAATGCACTGTAATTGCGGTCCCTGATAACACACTGTAATAAATTCTGCCACATGACAAAGTCAGCTCTGCTACATCTGTGAGTTCTGTCTGGAAATGGCTGTTTTTCTGGATGTTGATCTGTTTTGGATTATGTTGCTGCAGTCACATTTTTGCCTTGTTTTCTGGACAAAAAGACAGAGCTCAAAATTGCTCCGAGCAGGAATGTTTTGCCTAATATACAGTGTGTGTGTGTGTGTGTAGATATATATATATATATAATTTTATATATATTTTATGAGTTCCTAAATTTGCAGGATTTCATGAATAAAATACTACGAGAACACTGTCAGACATACTGCAACCCCTACAGAACAGTGCGCGAGATGGGTAAAGTAATTCGATATAACCCTGCCAATTTTTATGCCATCTCGCACTTTAGGAATTCTGGGTGCCCACCTCTATGGGTACTGTACTAGCATCCACTAGTGGTCATATTGGGGATTTTTTATTTTTTTTCATTCCGTTTCAAGATCTAGAAATTTATAGAAAGTTCTCTGCTGAGGATAGATTATCAGTAGTAAAATCCTGGACTACCCCTTTAAAGACAAGTAAAACTATAAGGCCTCTTTCAGACGGGCGTTGCGGGAAAATGTGCGGGATTTTTACGCGCGAGGGCAAAACATTGTAATGCGTTTTGCACTCGCGTGAGAAAAATCGCGCATGTTTGGTACCCAAACCCGAACTTTTTCACAGAAGTTCGGGCTTGGGATCGGTGTTCTGTAGATTGAATTATTTTCCCTTATAACATGGTTATAAGGGAAAATAATAGCATTCTGAATACAGAATGCATAGTAAAACAGCGCTGGAGGGGTTAATTTTTTTTTTATAATTTAACTCACCTTAGTCCACTTGATCGCGTAGCCCGGCATCTCCTTCTGTCTTCATCTGATCTCTGTGCAGCAACAGGACCTGTGGTGACGTTATTCCGGTCATCACATGATCCATCACCATGGTAAAAGATCATGTGACGGATCATGTGATGACCGGAGTGACGTCACCACAGGTCCTATTGCTGCACAGAGATCAGATGAAGCCAGAAGGAGATGCCGGGCTACGCGATCAAGTGGACTAAGGTGAGTTAAAATTATTATATTTTTTTTAACCCCTCCAGCGCTGTTTTACTATGCATTCTGTATTCAGAATGCTATTATTTTCCCTTATAACCATGTTATAAGGGAAAATAATAATGATCGGGTCTCCATCCCGATCGTCTCCTAGCAACCGTGCGTGAAAATCGCACCGCATCCGCACTTGCTTGCGGATGCTTGCGATTTTCACGCAACTCCATTCACTTCTATGGGGCCTGCGTTGCGTGAAAAACTTAGAATATAGAGCATGCTGCGATTTTCACGCAACGCACAAGTGATGCGTGAAAATCACCGCTCATGTGAACTGCCCCATAGAAATGAATGGGTCGGTATTCAGTGCGGGTGCAATGCGTTCAACTCGCGCATCGCATCCGCGCGGAATACTCGCCCGTGTGAAAGGGGCCTATGAGAAGGTTTACTAATTATGCAGGTGAGCTGCCCGGTACCCTGGGGGCAGTCCCCAGCTCGGCAAGAGCACCGGCTCTCCAGAGTAAGCGCCACCTAATGCCGTCCCCTTGGTCTTGATTGAGAGCATCACTAATCTGGCGTCATTGCATTCTGCCCCGCGCTGCACAATGTATGTGCAAGACTTTGTGGTTGAATACAGACATGATGTCAATCAGGGACAAGGGGGCGCCATTTACACAGAAGCGTAAACTTTAGTCGGAGTTGGTGTTATTGTTAGGGCACATTTACATTGCCCTCTGAGGTTTGTGTTCTGTTCACCCACATTGTGCCAAAAATGTATATTAATCCCAAAAAAGAAACAGAGCAAGCAGTTCTGACTATGCTACACTGCTGACAGCTTGAGGTAGGGGCTGGGACGAGCATGACAAACATACCTTTGGTTAGACTTCTCTTATCAGGAGTAGTGTGAAAATGAACATTTATTCTACCAGATTCTGCTCTCTCAAGTGCCCTGAAGGCGGAGCTTCACTATGAATGTGAGTTCACAACCCACCTCAACTCAGCTGTACTGGTATCTTGGTTGGATGCTACAGCTGTTACTCAGAGCAGAGGGGAGAGCCTCAATGCAGAGAGCACTTCAAAGTGAAGCTCCACCTCCTGGGCACAAAACTTCATATTCTCACTACTCCTGATAAGAAAATCTCTGCAAACGGTATGTTTGCACTGCTCTCCTCAGCCCTACCTAGTATCGCCAGCAGTTTAGCATGGTTAGAACTACTGGTAGACACCCTTTAAATCCTGATCTTAGTATACCCATGATTAATATGGGACCTCAAACAACCTATAAAGTAATAATTTTAACTAATAACCCTACATCAGTTAATATATGAAGCAGGGAGAGGGAGGAGGAGCTGTCCTCATCATCTACTGTCAATGGTGTGATCTTGTGTTACCTACCTCCAGCTTTATAAATAGGTGTTACCTTTTATTGTAATCCAGCCCCCTGATGATGAGATGACTGCTGACTGAGCCCCCATGATTTCATGATTTCTTCAAAAGGCTAGCGTGACTGCTCAGAACATTTTTTGAAGAATGTCAGCATGTTACTTTATCATCACTATTTGTCTTTTTATAGAAAACTGAAGTGTATGACAGACGGAGAGTCCGTTCCTCCAGACTGGCCTTATTTTAAGACAATTGACCGGATCCTGTCTAAACTACCGGACCAGAGTGATGGAAAGTTACAGCCTGGGCCGTCCACCTCCCAAACTGAGGCTTCCCAGTCCCCGTCTGCAAAGTCCACCCCTCTCTACCTTCCCTATAACCAATTCACATACGAGGAGCGGGAAGGCTGTTTTGAAGACGGCAATTCAGAGAGCTCCACCAGCCTGCAATCCTATAAACTGAGGTATATTACTAGATGGGTTGCATTTTTCTAGAAAGTCACCATTGTTTGATAGGTCAGTACTATGAACATCCACCTACATGGACATACAGGAGTGGACTGGGAACATTAAAGTGGTCCTGGAAAAAAACTAAAAGTTGCCCTATTTTGTAGTCAGGTCCAAATTTACAGAAGGCAGGCTCAACACAGATAGGCAGGACCAGAAACACCATATTGCGGCACATTATACAGCCCCAGCTAAGCCAAATACCACAGTGTGTCACAAAATACTGCCCCACTGTGGTGACCAGCACCAGATGCCACATTCTGTCCTCCTACTCCAATTGCCTTAGGATGGCAATGCAGTTGAATTCAGGAGTCAGGAGGGAAGGGTCAGATCATTACTTACCCGTGAGAAGGACTCAGGTGGCCACCTAGGCATTGGCCCACCAGGAAGTTTCCCTCTAGGGTCGATGGCCAGTCCACACCTGTTGGCATTTCATATTGGTTTTCCATCCATATCCGAAGCTAATGTAAAAATTCTGCTGGTTGCCCTTGGAAACAGACAGCGGTTTATGTACATTCTGTAGTCAGACATGTAACTTATTACGGCTCTACTTGTTTAACTGTCATCTGAGCTCCACAAAATGTCATCCCAAGATAAAAGAAAATGAAGTTGTAGGAAAAGTAAGAAGATAACCAAGACAGATAAAGTAAATGAGGGCAGTGCAGAACACAGTACTATACTGTACTGTAAAGAGGAGCTACTAGACAACCAGACACATGGCCATGTCGATTTGTTGGACCTGAGTCTGAGGTAATGTATGGGTCTAGATTCAACTTACCATGGCCCAGGACAGACCATTGCAAGTTAAAAATATCATATCCTGAGGCCACTGTATCTTGAGGGACTACTGTATAGCATTGTTATTAGATTACTTATGTCAGGACCTTTTAGTTACTATATGGTGGTAATATTTGGTGGCATTGTATGACACTGCTACTTAGGGCTGTATTACACCAACAGATATCTGACCAATTTCTGTCCAATCAGACCAATACCTGGTGTGTATAACGTAAGATCTGTGTGTGTAAATGGCCATCTGACCATTGGTTGGTCAGAAAATCTGTCTGTTGCTGTAATACAGCCCTTAGTTTTGTATTGTTTTCACTGTGTGTGCCAATCTGTAAAAAAATTAAATAATGGATCGCACATTTACATGCCATGCATTGATCTATTGCTTCTCAGCTTAACGTATAAACAGTACATGAGGTACTTTGTATACATTTTGATCAAAATGCATAGGCCCACTCACCACATTAAGGTGACCTCTTATGAGCGGGTTCTTACTCTAATTTAGTGCACTGCCACATGGTGACCGGCCACAGGCGGCTTCTGTAATGTGTTTACATGATGCAGTACTGTGATGCTGTGCCTGTGAGGGGCCACCTGCAGGTGCTGTGTTGTGGTGGCGGTGGTTGCCATGTGGCGCTGTGCAAAGTTAGAGTAGGCACCCGCTCATTAAAGGCCACCTTGACGTGGTGAGTGGGCCTATTCATTTATATCAAAACATATGCGAAGCCCCTCAGTGGAAACGTTCATAAATTACGCTGAGAAGCAATAGATGTCTTTTTCTCTACAGATGGTATTATTACAGTGTACGTTGTTGGAAGAACTCTGTAGAACTGTAATGTATGAAAGTGTTAATAGGCCAATGTATGTTATTTAGACTTCATATAACACGTCAACAGAAGATACCGTACACAGGGCGCATCCAATGTAGGCCCTTCTTGCCAGAGACTTAATTGGCTCTTACATAATATAACTAATATCCTTCATTATCCTTATTAACCTCAGGGCTCACCAGGCAACCAAGAGAAGTGCAGCAAGCACCTGAGGAGCCGGAGCAGAGGATTGGAGTGGTAGTGGCCCTGATGATGATGTGTCATGGTGTACTTCCTCAGGCTGTCACTCCCTGGTGTCAGTGCAGATAAAGAGGGGCACCCCGTGTTCCCTTGGGGAACTCCCTGTAACCATGGTCTCCCTGCCTGATGGTGGTTTGGGGCTGCCCATGGTATTAATGTTCATGTGGGTCCTAGCCAGGGCACTTGCAAGAGATGCAATGGCCAGCATGTAGCGTCACAAGTCAGAGACCAGGCCAGTTGAAACAAAACAAGAGTCTCTCCTTACAGTATGCAGGACTGAAGTTGTAGTACATCCAGCAGTAGTTTGTATACAATGCAAAGTCCTCCCAGGTGTACCAGCATGAGCTGAGCAGATGAATACAGCATTGGCCCTCAGATTACTCTGGCTAAAATGTCTGCTATAGGGGTCTCTGGCAACCATGGCTGTAGTGTCCACTATTATGGGGTGCATAGGGTGTCTTAACTTGTTATCCCTCTGCAGGGTCTGGATCGTCTTAAGCTGGGTTAAGGGTACTTTCACACTAGCGTTATTCTTTTCCGGCATTGAGTTCCGTCCTAGGGGCTCAATACCGGAAAAGAACTGATCAGTTTTATCCTAATGCATTTTGAATGGAGAGCATTCCGTTCAGGATACATCAGGATGTCTTCAGTTCAGTCTTTTTGCCTTTTCAGGACAGAGATAATGCCACAGCATGCTGCGGTTTTATCTCCATCCAAAATTCCAGAATACTTGCCGGAATGAAGGATCTGGCATTTTTTCCCATTGAAATGCATTAATGGCGGATCCGGCCCGAATGTTCCTCAAAAAAAGTGGAAAAAAAATAAAAATGCCGGATCCGTTTTTCCGGATGACACGGGAGAGATGGATCCGGTATTTCAATGCATTTGTCATACCGATCAGGATCTTGATCCGTCTGACAAATGTTATCAGTTTGCATACGTTTTGACGGATCCGGCTGGCGACGGAACTGCCTGCCGGAATCCTCTGCCGCAAGTGTGAAAGTACCCTAAGTCTTTCGCTGTAGCCTTGCAAATCCTCCTCCTATAGTTCTTGCTTGCTTGCATCTCCTGGAGTTCGCGGAGGTGACCAAGGCCCCTGGGCTTGGAGCTGGAGTATATGGAAGAGAAGCACATGGAGACTGTTCCTTCTTCCTCCCTCCCAGCTACTCTGACTGGAAACTTCTGGAACTAGGGGATGGGGCCAGCCCGCACCCTGAGCTCCTGAGAGGGCTGGGCCAGGATTGTTAACTCTGTCCACGCCTGGATCATGCTGGAACAACTGTGTGCACAGTACATAGCATTAACATTACAAAAATCACATAACAAACCAAACTTTGCAGATACCCCTATTTCTGGGGCACTGCAGAAGCTCAATGCCCATTTTGAGATAAAGCCTAGGATATTTGTACAGTGACCTTTTTTTTCATAGCAACTTTTTTGTTCTGCTTTAGGTCTGGTGAGAGGGCCATCAAGAAAAGGAAGCTTCAAAGCTGCAGTTTTCAAAAGAAGAAGTTAAAGATCATGGAGAACATGTTAGAGGAACATAAGAGGCTGAGCCGAGCAATGGAGGAAACCTGCCGGGAAGTCCGAAGAATCCTGGACCAGCAGAATATTATTCAAGTCCAAAGCCTGCAGCTCCAGGAAAGGATGATGAATCTACTAGAGAGAATGATTACTAAATCTTCTCCTTAAATCTACCAGATTTTATGGCTCAAGTTCAACCACATCTCCTTGTCTCTGTGCCTTTTATGGTTTCTGGTAGGACAATAGACTCCAGGAGGATGGATTCTTAGAGGAGAACCATTAGCGAAGGCCTTAAGTATGTATGAACTGCAGAGAAGACAGAGCACTAATATATGGATGAATATAGTTAAAATCCTATTATATATGATTTAAAGGGCTTGTCTCATTGGAAGCCATGGTCAGCCAAACATGTCTGGCATATGGTGGCCAATCAGATAAATGGCTTCTGCCTTGATGTCCCTAGAGCAGAGATCCCCCTCTGTAAGGGCAATACGCCAACAGGTCATTTGGATAGGGTATGTTGCGATGCTACAGCCCCTTTAAGGAATGTAGAGTCTGGTTCAGTGGCTACTAACCAACCCAAGTCCTTGGTGAGAACATCTCTGCAGCATTAATAATGCATGTGTTATGCGGTATGTGCCATGTCTGTGGGAATATCATTTACACAATCAGGTTTGTGAGATTTTAGAATTTAAAGGGAACCTGTCACCAGATTTGGCCCTATGTAAGTAATTATGTGCCGCCACTGGTCACATCATACGGTTCCCATTATAATTTTTTTTCGTGTGTCCTCAGAGCCATTTTGAATAAATGTCATCGGGGCATCTCCATGGAATAGACGAGTCATGGAGTCATTGCTGCAAGCCAGCCCGTCCAGCTCTGATATACATCCCCCTAGCTCGTCCACGTCATCACCGACACATCTGAAATCCTGCGCATGCGCAGTAGTTCCTAAGTCCTGACGTCCTCCGTCATCAACTCAACGCACAAATGCAGGACCTGTCGCAGCTCATCTGGTCGACACAGCAGCATCAGGTCAACCCAGAGAATTCCAGAACAACTGGGGGGAAGTAGGATCTACTGCGCATGCACAAAATTTCTGTGTGACCAGCAGGTGCTTGTAATTAGTTGCATAGGGCCAAATCTGAAAGTTCGCTTTAACGCCTGCCTCCATGGCAGTAACACTATACGCTTACTTTACTCGGTACTATGTTCATATGCAGAATGTATTCTTATATGTCTTCACGTACTTTCCAAAATGTAAAACCATATAGAAGATGCCACCATTTTCCGCATATCAGCGCAGGAGGAATCGTTTTGCATATGGCGAGTATAGAATTGTAAGGATGTCACATTTTCTGTAATTTACTACACACTCTAGTAATCCATCACCCTGCACTTTGTACACAATCCTATAATATATACGTATAGTTTATATTATAAAGGTACTATATTTATAAGCCGTTACACTACATTAGTAGATCTCTGGTTGCTGTCAGTGAACAGCATGCTTACCAACTTTTAAAGGAAATGTGTCATCAGAAAATGTCCTATTGTTTAAATCATGTTTAACATATTTTTTAAGACTTTCTGATGATGTAATTCTTAATTTTCCATGACAAAACAAAAAACGTAAAATCCTGTAGTTTCCGCACTGACCACTAAGCCAAATAATAGGCGCCACTTCTTGGTCTGTACAGATCACTTTACTGCAGTTATCTGCTTATCTGTCATTCTAATCATGCCTGTAATGATATCACCTCTGTGTATAGATAAGACAGGATCCACCATTCACAGAAGGTGATTGACAAAGCTTATGTCACGAGTTGGAGGTCCCAGGAGAGACCATCGCGTCGTCAAGCAATAAACAAATGGAAATCAGGTACAGACACATAAGAGTTTATTGCACAAACAAAAACCAGGGAAGGCAGCACAGACAAAACATGAGCTCTATGTACCGTCAGCACAGTGGGAGAAAGCCCCCACTGTGCCACTGTCTAGTAATACTCCAGAGGGGCGTGACTAAGCAACTCCTGGTATTCACTAGGGCCCCAGAAGGTAGGGTTAGGCTTTGCCGCAGGAAGTTGCCAGGGTCCACTCTGGAGCGTGAACTAGACAGTGACAGCAGGAACGAATGGACAACAGGTACCAGAAGGTACCGACGGCACATAGGCAAACATAACAGACAGGCAAATACAAAACAGGGCAACTAATAACACAAGCAGAAATACATAGCAAGGAAACAGGAGTGACAATGAGCAGAGAAGGACTTGCTCCACCAGTGGTATACTGCGTGTCCTTGCGCATGCCACTCTGCTGCAAAGAAAGGTGCAGCAAGGACTTGCAGAACACAGACATATGAATAAACACAAAGTAACTAAAACATAACTGGCAGAACAGATAACAGAAAGACAGGAAAGAGGACGTCAGTGAACAAGTAGGGAAACCCACAGAGCACAGACAGACAGACACGGATCCCATGGGTCAGCAGCATGGGAGAGTGAGTACAAACAAGGAGCAGGACAAGACAACACACACCAGGAAAGCTGACCAGAACTGAGGAAACCTCAGCCTTAGGCCTCATGCACACGGACGTTTTTTTTCACGGTCCGCAAAAACGGGGTCCGTAGGTCCGTGATCCGTGACCGTTTTTTCGTCCGTGGGTCTTCCTTGATTTTTGGAGGATCCACGGACATGAAAAAAAAGTAGTTTTGGTGTCCGCCTGGCCGTGCGGAGCCAAACGGATCTGTCCTGAATTACAATGCAAGTCAATGGGGACGGATCCGTTTGACGTTGACACAATATGGTGCCATTTCAAACGGATCCGTCCCCATTGACTTTCAATGTAAAGTCTGGAGTCCCTTTTATACCATCGGATCGGAGTTTTCTCCAATCCGATGGTATATTTTAACTTGAAGTGTCCCCATCACCATGGGAACGCCTCTATGTTAGAATATACTGTCGGATATGAGTTAGATCGTGAAACCTCATTTCCGACAGTATATTCTAACACAGAGGCGTTCCCATGGTGATGGGGACGCTTCTAGTTAGAATATACTACAAACTGTGTACATGACTGCCCCCTGCTGCCTAGCAGCATCCGATCTCTTACAGGGGGCTGTGATCAGCACAATTAACCCCTCAGGTGCCGCACCTGAAGGGGTTAATTGTACTATCATATCTCCCTGTAAGAGACCAGGGCTGCCAGGCAGCAGGGGGCAGACCCCCCCCCTCCCCAGTTTGAATATCATTGGTGGCCAGTGCGGCCCCCCCCCTTTCTCCCTCTATTGTAATAATTCGTGGGTGGCACAGTGTGCGCCCCCCCGGCCCCCCCCCCCTTCCTCCCTCTATTGTAATAATTCGTTGGTGGCACAGTGTGCGCCCCCCCCCTTCCTCCCTCTATTGTAATAAATCGTTGGTGGCACAGTGTGCGCCCCCCCCCCTTCCTCCCTCTATTGTAATAAATCGTTGGTGGCACAGTGTGCGCCCCCCCCCTTCCTCCCTCTATTGTAATAAATCGTTGGTGGCACAGTGTGCGCCCCCCATCGGCCCCCCCCCTCCCTCTATAGCATTAACAACATTGGTGGCCAGTGTGCGGCCTCCCATCTCCCCCCCCCCCCCCACCCCGATCATTGGTGGCAGCGGGTTACTAGCAATAGTACAATAGTAAAAGATTCATACTTACCTGGGAGCTGCGATGTCTGCTTCCGGCCGGGAGCTCCTCCTACTGGTAAGTGACAGTTCATTTAGCAATGCGCCGCACAGACCTGTCACTTACCAGTAGGTGGAGCTCCCGGCCGGACACGAACATCGCAGCAGCCGGTAAGTATGAATCTTCTACTATTGTACTATTGCTAAGTAACCATAGCAACCAGGACTGTAGTAGCGTCCTGGTTGCCATGGTTACCGATCGGAGCCCCAGCGATTAAACTGGGACTCCGATCGGAACTCCGCTGCCACCAATGATGGGGGGGGGGGGAGATGGGAGGCCGCACACTGGCCACCAATGTTGTTAATGCTATAGAGGGAGGGGGGGCCGATGGGGGGCGCACACTGTGCCACTAACGAATTATTACAATAGAGGGAGGGAGGGGGGGGGCGCACACTGTGCCACCAACGAATTATTACAATAGAGGGAGGGGGGGCCGCACTGGCCACCAACCTATTATTACAATAGAGGGGGGGGTGGCCGCACTGGCCACCAATGATATTCAAACTGGGGAGGGGGGGGGGAGGGTCTGCCCCCTGCTGCCTGGCAGCCCTGATCTCTTACAGGGGGCCGTGATCAGCACAATTAACCCCTTCAGGTGCCGCACCTGAAGGGGTTAATTGTGCTGATCACGGCCCCCTGTAAGAGATCGGGTGCTGCCAGGCAGCAGGGGGCAGTCTTGTACACAGTTTGTAGTGTATTCTAACTAGAAGCGTCCCCATCACCATATATGCAGACGGATCTTCGGATCCGTCTGTATAAAAACTAACCTACGGCCACGGATCACGGACACGGATGCCAATCTTGTGTGCATCCGTGTTCTTTCACGGACCCATTGACTTGAATGGGTCCGTGAACCGTTGGCCGTGAAAAAAATAGGACAGGTCATATTTTTTTCACGGCCAGGAAACACGGATCACGGATGCGGCTGCAAAACGGTGCATTTTCCGATTTTTCCACGGACCCATTGAAAGTCAATGGGTCCGCGAAAAAAAACGGAAAACGGCACAACGGCCACGGGTGCACACAACGGTCGTGTGCATGAGGCCTTATATACAGGTTCCATGGGTGCAGCAGAGCGGCCACACCCATGGAGCAGACAGAGGATTAACTCCTAATAGGAGCACAGGGGAGTTAACCCATACAGAACCACAAACAACACACAGAAACGAAACTTCAGCGAGGAGCGCCGAACGAGCAAGGACGGAAGGTCACAGCCAGAGATAGTGGCTGTGACAGCTTATCTATTCTTTCCTTGTACAGTGACCACTGCACAGGTCACAGAGAATTCCTAGAAAACTCTCCCATAGAAGTCAATGAGGTCCCCTCCTGTCCATTGTGTCTATGGCCCATGGGGCTGCCGTAAAGCAATTATCTTAATGCTTTCTAAATGAAAAATGTCCGCCCCCATAATTATGTTCAGGAAAAAGAATTTAAAAAAAATCTGCAATCAGAAAATAATCAGAAAATAACAACAGATTAGAAAAAAAGGAGATGTGTTACTATCTGGTTTTAACTGGAAGAAAAAAAATTGGTGACACATTCTTTTTAAATACCAAACACCTTTGAGATCTGGTTTGTGGGACTGTCCCATAAAAAAGGGACTAGTCTCCTTTATATCCAGAGGCTGAAAACCCATATAGACCTCGTACTTTTCATAGTAAACCAGGGTTAACCATGTTACTGAGATACCATTACTTGGGGGGGTCTAAAATTCCTTTAATTACATAAAACCCCAACCTGATTGGTTAGTGCAGCTGTCAATCACTAGGTTGCATTTTATAGCCTGCTGGCTACCACTGAGCAATCAATGCTGTCCTTCAGCAGCAGGCCCCGCCCATGACTGATGACATCACAAAATCAGGACCCATAGGGTCGTCCTCTATAGAGATCCCAGGTCTGGGTGGATTATATAGAAATATGAGGATATGAATATTTTTCTACCTATATAAGAGGTTGGTAGCAATGTTAAGCAAACCGGTCACCTTTTTCTATGACGTTGGAGAAATTTGCAGAATCTGAGCTGTATTTTGTTGGAAGATACAGATGTGATCTATTTTTTCATGTGGTATTATTTGTGGCTTATACCATCCAGCATAAATGATCATTGCATTGCTACTGTGAGTACATATAATAAAAGGAGGTCCTAAAAAATAAAACAGTACCATGGGTGGTTATTAGGTGGCAGCACATGCCAGACCCTCCTTCCTCTCCACTCAACGAGCCGCCAGGCTGCTTCTTGTATAAGATATAGGATCCCAGCTTTCAGTGTAGCTCCGGGTTCCTAGAACTGAACACCTAAGGAATTTCTGGACCTCCCAGTCAGGGGTTTACCTAGGGCTGTCGAAGAGTGATAGAAGAGAGAGCCGCATCACTTTTTCCAAGATTGTTTAACTTAACTTTATCAACATCTTTAAAACTCCTTATCTTAAAGGTTTCTGGGAGAATGTTGTTTCTATGTTGTTTCTCCTTGGAGAGACCAAGCTGGTGTAGGGTGTCGAGCAATGATCCCTGGGAAAAAAGATATGCAGATTGGCTCTCCTCCAAGACAAGGAAAGCTTTCTCTTTAGTGCCACCTAGTGGAGGTAGCTACCTTATACTCAATGTCTGACCCTTTAATATAACTCGCAGGTAAATATCAATATACCCCAAATATCTTATGGATTAATGGCCAGAAAACAAGTGGCACAGCAGGAATTTCCTCATTTATATGCATATAAGACTATAGTGCCCTACAGCCTATTTATAGCGTTATAGAGTGAGGGAGCCATTTATCATTCATAGTACGTTATTTTCCTATATATTTAGTGAATATTACATTGCCTAGTTTGCCCACATAGTGTCATACAGTGCCCACAGAAAGCGAAATGTATCAGCCTGAGGCCAGGCAATTTCTAGACATTGCTAGATGTGACCACATAGAGCCATACAGTGCACAGAGTGCCCATCTGTCCACCTAGCGATACTGTGGCCGCGCCGCCATGTTAGGGGTGAAAAGTCCATCAAGGTCAGTCTATCAGCTTAAGCTGGCCATGACTTTGCCTGGTTTCACTGATCACCTAATGTGTATGGGATTGTCCCAACTTTCCATCAATGGCAGATATTGGGGGATTGGGGCTGTTGGATTTCAGTGTGCCCGGTACTTGTGTTATTAGGGGAGATAAGGCGCCCCACTAAGGTGTCTGGCAGCAGTTTTCTGCCCTGTCCCCTTTCAGATGACATACAAGCTCAGCTGAGTTAGAAGGGATAGAGGTTGGCCAAACGAGCATCAATCTAAAGTTTATGGACAAGTTTTGAGTGTTGATCCAGAAAAAAGACAAATTCCCCTATCAAGTAGTTGCCACATACTTCTTATTAGAAGGAAAAAATCCTTTCTGAATCCCTGGATCAATGACCTACTGTATATCCAGAATCTAGTACAAGTACCGTAAGTTTCCATATTATTTCAAGAAAGGCTTCAAAGAAAGAGCCATACTGTACAGTGACTACACAGTACCATAGAGCCATAGTGCCCAAACTAAGCAATACAATGTTCACATATTAGGCTACTTTCACACTGGCGTTTGGAATTCCGTTTGTGAGATCAGTTTCAGTTCAAAACGGATCAAATAGTAAAATAAGACGTAGATTGAGGTGGCACTGCGGCTCCAAATCTTTGCTTCGCCACTAATCACGTGGAGGAGGTAGGGAGTACAGTGACTCGCAATCTGGTGGTGCACGACTTGTCAGGTACAAGAGTAGAAATGAATAAGCGGCACTCACCATTCGATGCAAAACTTCTTTTACTGGGTGCAGAGAGGGAGATAACAATCACAAGAACATGGCGACGGCCGTTTCGCGTATCACCGCTTCATCTGGCCAATACTATCCACCCTTTAATGCATAAACTTCATCTTTTATGCGTCGCGCGCGCAAACCTAGGCGCATAGTGTTGGCGTCGACTGACGCATACACTGCGAATATAGGCTACGTCAACAACAGGGGTTGTACATCAATGTTACAAAAATAAGATATCTGTGAAATATTAAAAACAACAAAGACAACATACATGGAGTATTGAGATGTCACAAAAAAACACTCATATCGAGTTTTTCATTTAATCCCAGAGGGCCCATGGCGTTAGAGCGCAAGATCCATCTACCTTCTTTTCTCAGTAGTTCCCGTCCTCTATCGCCCCCTCTCGGTGAATTCTGAACAACCTCTAAGCCTGCGAATCTGAGAACTGAGCCGTCTCCGTTATGTACGGATTGTATATGTTCTATAAGGCGAGGGACACCCCTACCAGTAGAAATGGAATGTATATGTTCAAAGAGGCAACGGATCGTCTTACCGATGTAAAATCGGCTGCATCTGCACACAATTAGGTGCACTACATACTTGCTTCTGCATGTGATTCCAGCCTATCCCCTCCAAATTTGTAAGTAGGGTGTGTCGCGTGTACATTTGCCAACCTATACCTGTCACGGTTTGACGACAGATATGTGTATTCAGTGTCCAACCCCTACGTCAAATACATACAGACATATTTACGTTTCATAGACGATGTGTTCACCGTATGGCGGGGCACTGAACACACTTTCAAGCAATTTGTGAATCACTTAAATAAAGTAAATGATATGAATAGGCGCTTTACTTACAAATTTGGAGGGGATAGGCTGGAATTTCTGGATGTGCTCATTTCCGTGAGCAATGGAGAGTTGGTGACCGAGGGCTTCAGAAAGTCCACGGCAACCAACTCTCTATTGCGCTATTCCAGTTATAATCCGACAGCCGTGAAAGGTGCTGTACCCTATGGCCAATTTAGACGCTTGGCACGTATAAATAAATCAGAAGATAATTATAATAAACAAGCCATGGAATTAAAAAAAACTGTTAAGATCGAGGGGTTATCCCCTTAAACCGCTCAACACAGCCATGGAAAAAGCAACTGCGGTAGGTCGTAAAATCCATTCCTGTCCTGAGTCCGCATCAAAAACAAAAACAGGAAGCAGCGAGATGTCCCGCCCCTTTGTATTCTCATTTAGGTATAGCCCAATGGCCGATAAAATTAAAAAGGTTGTCAGAGATAACTGGAGCATTGTAGCTAGTGATACCAATCTGAAGGATATGTGAGACTTGCGCCCCTTAATTGCATTCCGGAGATGCCATACCTGACGTGACAAATTGGTCCGCAGCCACTTTAAAGAAATAAAAAATCGCACTTGGCTGGATGGGTGGTCGCCAAAGGGGAATCGAAGATGTGGTAGTTGTTCCTTTTGTGGGTACAACCCCCAGTGGTCTCACATATCCTTCGGAGGTATCGACCATAAAGTGAATACACTAATCACATGCAGAAGCAAGTATGTAGTCTACTTAATTTTGTGCAGATGCAGCCGATTTTACATCGGTAAGACGATCCGTTGCCTCTTTGAACGCATCCGTGAACATATACATTCCATTTCTACTGGTAGGGGTGTCCCTCGCCTTATAGAACACGCACTCACCTAAAGAATTATTAGGAACACCTGTTCTATTTCCCATTAATGCAATTATCTAGTCAACCAATCACATGGCAGTTGCTTCAATGCATTTAGGGGGGTGGTCCTGGTCAAGACAATCTCCTGAACTCCAAACTGAATGTCAGAATGGGAAAGAAAGGTGATTTAAGCAATTTTGAGCGTGGCATGGTTGTTGGTGCCAGACGGGCCGGTCTGAGTATTTCACAATCTGCTCAGTTACTGGGATTTTCACGCACAACCATTTCTAGGGTTTACAAAGAATGGTGTGAAAAGGGAAAAACATCCAGTATGCAGCAGTCCTGTGGGCAAAAATGCCTTGTGGATGCTAGAGGTCAGAGGAGAATGGGCCGACTGATTCAAGCTGATAGAAGAGCAACGTTGACTGAAATAACCACTCGTTACAACCGAGGTATGCAGCAAAGCATTTGTGAAGCCACAACACGCACAACCTTGAGGCGGATGGGCTACAACAGCAGAAGACCCCACCGGGTACCACTCATCTCCACTACAAATAGGAAAAAGAGGCTACAATTTGCACGAGCTCACCAAAATTGGACTGTTGAAGACTGGAAAAATGTTGCCTGGTCTGATGAGTCTCGATTTCTGTTGAGACATTCAAATGGTAGAGTCCGAATTTGGCGTAAACAGAATGAGAACATGTATCCATCCTCTGATGGCTACTTCCAGCAGGATAATGCACCATGTCACAAAGCTCGAATCATTTCAAATTGGTTTCTTAAACATGACAATGAGTTCACTGTACTAAAATGGCCCCACAGTCACCAGATATCAACCCAATAGAGCATCTTTGGGATGTGGTGGAACGGGAGCTTCGTGCCCTGGATGTGCATCCCTCAAATCTCCATCAACTGCAAGATGCTATCCTATCAATATGGGCCAACATTTCTAAAGAATGCTATCAGCACCTTGTGGAATCAATGCCACGTAGAATTAAGGCAGTTCTGAAGGCAAAAGGGGGTCCAACACCGTATTAGTATGGTGTTTCTAATAATTCTTTAGGTGAGTATATACAATCCGTACATAACGGAGACGGCTCAGTCTTCAGATTCGCAGGCTTAGAGGTTGTTCAGAATTCACCGAGAGGGGGCGATAGAGGACGGGAACTACTGAGAAAAGAAGGTAGATGGATCTTGCGCTCTAATGCCATGGCCCTCTGGGATTAAATGAAAAACTCGATATGAGTGTTTTTTTGTGATATCTCAATACTCCATGTATGTTGTTTTTGATATTTCACAGATATCTTATTTTTGTAACATTGATGTACAACCCCTGTTGTTGACGTAGCCTATATTCGCAGTGTATGCGACAGTCTACGCCAACACTATGCGCATAGGTTTGCGCGCATGACGCATAAAAGATGATGAAGCGGTGATACGCGAAACGGCCGTCGCCATGTTCTTGTAATTGCACTGTTGTTTGTTATCTCCCTCTCTGCACCCAGTAAAAGAAGTTTTGCATCGAATGGTGAGTGCCGCTTATTCATTTCTACTCTTGGGTTCAAAACGGATCAGTTCAGCCCCAATGCATTCTGAATGGATAAGGATCTGTTCAGAATGCATCAGTTTGCCTCCATTCTGCTCTGGAGGTGGACACCAAAACGCTGCTTGCAGCGTTTTGGTGTCCGCCTGGCGATGCGGAGCCAAACTGATCCGTCCTGACTTACAATGTAAGTCAATGGGGATGGATCTGTTTTCACTGACACAATATGGTGCAGTTGAAAACGGATCCGTCCCCCATTGACTTTCAAAGTACGGTAAGTCAAGACGGATCCGTTTTGACTTCGACTTTTTTTAAAAAGAATAATGCAAACAGATCCGGTTTGAATGGATACAAGTGTTTGCATTATAGGTGCGGATCCGTCTGTGCAGATACCAGACGGATCCGCACCTAACGCAGGTGTGAAAGTAGTCTAAACAGTAAAGAGTGCAGTCTTTTGATTATATTAACATCCTGGTTGGTCTTGAATAGTGAAAGGGTAAGGGTAACATCGCTGGGGGTCTAAGGTGGCTTCACATCTGGTATCCTATGGATTATTCACCTCTTCAAGCTCCATGGCTGTTTCACCTGATCATTGCAGGATTAGATCAAAAATGTGTGGACCATAACCCCTTTATGATGGCTCATCTCCAGGCTTCTGATGTAGCTTATTCACTAATATTTATACACAAATAGTATGCAAGTGCTGTATGTGTAACATGTATCCAGTGTGCGAGTGCCATACGTGCAACTGGCCGCCGCCCAGGGCCGACAGTGTCCCAGATTTTTAGGAATGCCGAGTGGTGATGTGGGCTTAATAGTTTTGTGTGTCACGGTGCTCCTACCTGGATACCGTCGCTCCCAGGGTTAGGCTCCGTAGCATTCAAAGGAGCTGTAGTTGGAGCAATGAGCTGAGTCCAGACTTGGTAAAGTTCAACAGTTTTACTTGAATAAACTTACATCCAGACAACAATTGATCTTTCTCTTGGCTTCAGCAGGTTTTAGGGTGCACTGGCAGGGGACTAATCTCTGGCTTCAGTCTGGCTACTGGACTTTCTGGCAGTTCTGGTACCTTCGAGTGGGTGCCTTTGGCAATTGACCCCCTTGTAAGACTCAGTCTATGAACGGCCGGGAGCCGGGGTGCTCTACGAGCTGCTTCCCCTGGAAGGCTCCTGCTGCAGGAGGGGGGCGCTCCCCTCACTGTGCCATGTCTGCTCTCCTTACAACTCTCAACTCACCATAGCTTCCTGCAACCACTCTAGCCCAATGGTAAGTTCCATTCTATCTAAAGATCTCCCTCTGCCAGATACACTGCCACCTGCTGGACAACTATTGTAATACAATACATAAGTTACACAGCACTGTTATTAAGGCACAATATCAGTGAATTTAGTTATTTTTCTTCTTTTTGTAGGGGGATGGCAGGTTTTTTGACAGCAGGCATTTGTAGTGATAATTGGAATGATGAGGCAAAGTTAGTATTCTCTGAGGCAGAATTACCACCTGAAACTCGCACCTTGAGCATTACGGGGGCCTTCAAACAACTCACCAACACGTATAAAGATCATGTGAGGGGTTGTGGGAGATACAAACACTGGAGATCTATTTAAAAAATAAAATAGTTCCACGGGGTTTACGTATTCCCTTTTTACCATCAGTTAGAGTTCAATCACCAGAGTTCCTTAAAAAACGGGAAAGAGAGTCTGTTGACAGCTCACTCAGACTGATGGGACTACTCCTGGAGCAGGAGAGGGTGTTATACAATAAAAATTCCCAAGTGCTCCAGAAACAAATTACTGGAACTAAAAAATTTGCTGACAACTCAGACTTTGCACGCAAGGAATTAATCCTGCAGCAGACGATTGAGCGCTTTACGGCTCAATTGAAGTGCCTTCACGGGATACCTCAGACTTTAGGGAGGGTTGTGTCTTGGAGTTTGGGGCCAGGACAGCTAAGACCCTTGAGATTGAAACGGAACCTTCCTCTTCTGAGGGGGAGACAGAGTTTGAAGGAGTCTCACACCCCAACTCCCAATACCCCATTTTTCAATCATCTAGGGGGAGACCAAGAAATAGAGGGGGCAGGGGTAGGAGACAAAGACAACGTGGGGCGTAATTTGAAGGATCGCCTGGTACACAGTTTTTTTCAAGCTCCTATGAGTACTACCTGGCTCAGTACTGATCTCAAAGGTACATTTCGATGTGGGGGATGCGTGGCGTGTAGTGCCCTATTATTGGGCAATGAATTTACGAGTACAGTTACGCGCAGGACCTTTGACATTGGATCTTTTGTGAACTGCAGAACTAAGGGGCTGGTGTACTTGGCCACATGTAAATGTGGCAAACAATATGTAGGAAAGACGTTTTCGCGAATTCCGGAGAAGAATTGGAGAGCACCTTGGGGACATCCGCAAGGATGCCGATACGGCAATTGCGCGACATGTAGCCTCCCTACATAAGGATGATAGGAATGCGATCAAATTTCAAGGGATTGAAGTTGTGAGAAGGTCGCCAAGAGGGGGTGACTTTGACAGAAAATTATTACAGAAGGAGGCGCAATGGATATTCAGACTGCGAACGGTTCAACCGCAGGGTCTGAATGAGAACATCTCATATGTGTGCTTCCTGTAAGTCAATGGAGCAGTGCGTGTATTCCCTCTTGTCACACATCACCATCCTCACTAGTGATATCCCTCATGCCTTAATGGATTTGAGGTTTCCAAACCTCCCTATGGTTTTAGATACGCCCCAGTTACCTTCCTACATTCATAGAGATATCCTTAAAGCTTGCCTCGGCGCTGTCCTAATATGAACGTTATGACAGTAAGAAAATCAGCTGTTGGGACTTCAGTGCATGGACAGTATGAATGTCCTCCATCAGTGTACCTAACTTGCCTTGATTACCACCCTTGCCATGCTGCCGCAGTATGAAATACCGCCGTTTGGTCCCCTGGGTCGGCCAATAGCGTGGTCCCCCTCCACGCTATTGGCCGACCCAGGGGCTCGATCCAGCATAAGGGAGGGGCCTCTTCCTCATAACCTGAGCATCTTAGCGGCCACGTACGGCCATTCTAGCACAGCTGCCGCCGGCCTCAGAACACGAGGCGGTTGGCGTTTATGTTTGTCTGCAGCCCAGATATCTTAATGCTCCTGAGGATCCCAACTTAGGGTGAAACGCGTAGAGCAGGACTGGGGGCTTAGATGCTAGACATTTAATGGTAGATTCGTGCTCACATACTGGGTGCATCCCGTCACTGTAATGTGGATGCATACCAGGATGTGAGCAGATATTTATCAATCTCCTATAGGACATAGAGCAGAGAGTCTCTTTTGGTAGGGTACCTACAGCCAGATTTGCAGCCCATATGTCAGCGTGATTAGCCGCTTGCACCAGCAGGTAAGGCCTCATGCACACGACCGTTGTTGTGTTCCGTGTCCATTGTTCCGTTTGCCGTGATTTTCTGCGGACCCATTGACTTTCAATGGGTCAGTTGAAAACTCGGCTAATGCACCGCTTGTCATCCGCGTCCGTGATCTGTGGTTCCAGTCCATCAAAAAAATATAACCTGTCCTATTTTTTTCACGGAAAATGGTTCGCGGACGCATTCAAGTCAATGGGTCCGTGAAAAAACGCGCTGGCACACAAGATTGTCATCCGCGTCCGTGTCCGTTTTTTTTCCTATCATTTGCATGGCAAACTTGACTTAGACCTTTTTTTACTTTCCTTCATGTCTGGTGATCCTCCAAAAATAAAGGAAGACACACGGAAACGGAAACGGATCACGGAACAACGGAACCCCATTTTGCGGAACGGAACACAACAACGGTCGTGTGCATGAGGCCTAATACTGTGACCACACTTAGACAGTGGTGTTGACCTTTTGTAACCGGACTGGTTTATTAGAGGTGCAATAACCACCACTTGTTAATGTCTGTGGTGTGGTCATAGATCTAAGTGGTGTATCTGGTTGACTTGCTGCTTCACATGTGGCTGTCCAGTTACACTGATTCTCAGCGACACAGCTGTTCAGTACATCAGACTCACTTCTGAACTGGTCTCTCCTGTGTGGTTTGTTGTCCCTCCTTATATATTTTAATGATATTCAATAAAGGTGATTTTATCATTTCTTTACAACGTTCCGTCATTCAGTGATATTTTTATTTTTTTGTCACAATATCAAAGGACCTGAAATAAGTTATACAGATGACATAATTGGTTAGCCTATTAGAAACAGTAGCTAGGTGTAGGAATGGTAGTGCCCGCTCCGGGGTACTACACATGTATCCAGTGTCCGAGTGCCGTATGTACGTCTTGTTTTCAGAGTGTGAGTGCCGTGTGTGCAGCATGTATCCAGTGTGCCAGTACTGTGTGTGCGCATATATCCAATGGGCCAGTGCTGTGTGTTCGGATTGTATCCAGTCTGCCAGTGCTGTATGTGGGGCATGTATCCAGTGTGCCAGTGCTGTATGTGCGGCATGTATCCAGTGTGCCAGTGCTGTACACTGCGTGCAGAATTATTAGGCAAATGAGTATTTTGACCACATCATCCTCTTTATGCATGTTGTCTTACTCCAAGCTGTATAGGCTCGAAAGCCTACTACCAATTAAGCATATTAGGTGATGTGCATCTCTGTAATGAGAAGGGGTGTGGTCTAATGACATCAACACCCTATATCAGGTGTGCATAATTATTAGGCAACTTCCTTTCCTTTGGCAAAATGGGTCAAAAGAAGGACTTGACAGGCTCAGAAAAGTCAAAAATAGTGAGACATCTTGCAGAGGGATGCAGCACTCTTAAAATTGCAAAGCTTCTGAAGCGTGATCATCGAACAATCAAGCGTTTCATTCAAAATAGTCAACAGGGTCGCAAGAAGCGTGTGGAAAAACCAAGGCGCAAAATAACTGCCCATGAACTGAGAAAAGTCAAGCGTGCAGCTGCCAAGATGCCACTTGCTACCAGTTTGGCCATATTTCAGAGCTGCAACATCACTGGAGTGCCCAAAAGCACAAGGTGTGCAATACTCAGAGACATGGCCAAGGTAAGAAAGGCTGAAAGACGACCACCACTGAACAAGACACACAAGCGAAAAACGTCAAGACTGGGCCAAGAAATATCTCAAGACTGATTTTTCTAAGGTTTTATGGACTGATGAAATGAGAGTGAGTCTTGATGGGCCAGATGGATGGGCCCGTGGCTGGATTGGTAAAGGGCAGAGAGCTCCAGTCCGACTCAGACGCCAGCAAGGTGGAGGTGGAGTACTGGTTTGGGCTGGTATCATCAAAGATCAGCTTGTGGGGCCTTTTCGGGTTGAGGATGGAGTCAAGCTCAACTCCCAGTCCTACTGCCAGTTTCTGGAAGACACCTTCTTCAAGCAGTGGTACAGGAAGAAGTCTGCATCCTTCAAGAAAAACATGATTTTCATGCAGGACAATGCTCCATCACACGCGTCCAAGTACTCCACAGCGTGGCTGGCAAGAAAGGGTATAAAAGAAGAAAATCTAATGACATGGCCTCCTTGTTCACCTGATCTGAACCCCATTGAGAACCTGTGGTCCATCATCAAATGTGAGATTTACAAGGAGGGAAAACAGTACACCTCTCTGAACAGTGTCTGGGAGGCTGTGGTTGCTGCTGCACGCAATGTTGATGGTGAACAGATCAAAACACTGACAGAATCCATGGATGGCAGGCTTTTGAGTGTCCTTGCAAAGAAAGGTGGCTATATTGGTCACTGATTTGTTTTGTTTTTGAATGTCAGAAATGTATATTTGTGAATGTTGAGATGTTATATTGGTTTCACTGGTAAAAATAAATAATTGAAATGGGTATATATTTGTTTTTTGTTAAGTTGCCTAATAATTATGCACAGTAATAGTCACCTGCACACACAGATATCCCCCTAAAATAGCTAAAACTAAAAACAAACTAAAAACTACTTCCAAAAATATTCAGCTTTGATATTAATGAGTTTTTTGGGTTCATTGAGAACATGGTTGTTGTTCAGTGTGCCAGTGATGTATGTGGGGCATGTATCCATTGTGCCAGTGCTGTATGTGCAGCATATATCCAGTGTGCCAGTGCAGCTGCAATGTGTGACATGTATCCAGTGTGCCAGTGTTGTATGTGCTGCATGTATCCAGTGTGCCAGTGCTGTATGTGCTGCATGTATCCAGTGTGCCAGTGCTGTGTGTGCTGCATGTATCCCATGTGCCAGTGTTGTATGTGCTGCATATATCCAGTGTGCCAGTGCTGTGTGTTCGGCATGTATGCAGTGTGCCAGTGCTGTATGTGCAGCATGCATCCAGTGTGGCAGTGGTGTATGTGCTGCATGTATCCAGTCTGCCAGTGATGTATGTGGGGCATGTATCCATTGTGCCAGTGCTGTATGTACAGCATGAATCCAGTGTGCCAGTGCTGTATGTACAGCATGTATCCAGTGTGCCAGTGCTGTATGTGTGGCATGTATCCAGTGTGCCAGTGCTATATGTGCTGCATGTATCCAGTGTGCCAGTGCTGTGTGTTCGGCATGTATCCAGTGTGCCAGTACTGTGTGTGTGGCATGTATCCAGTGTGCGAGTGCTGTATGTGCAGCATATATCCAATGGGCCAGTGCAGCTGCAATGTGTGACATGTATCCAGTGTGCCAGTGTTGTATGTGCTGCATGTATCCAGTGTGCCAGTGCTGTATGTGCTGCATGTATCCAGTGTGCCAGTGCTGTGTGTTCGGCATGTATCCAGTGTGCCAGTGCTGTATGTGGGGCATGTATCCAGTGTGCCAGTGCTGTATGTACAGCATGTATCCAGTGTGCCAGTGCTGTATGTACAGCATGTATCCAGTGTGCCAGTGCTGTATGTACAGCATGTATCCAGTGTGCCAGTGCTGTATGTGCGGCATGTATCCAGTGTGCCAGTGCTGTGTGTGCTGCATGTATCCCATGTGCCAGTGATGTATGTGCTGCATGTATCCAGTGTGCCAGTGCTGTGTGTTCAGCATGTATGCAGTGTGCCAGTGCTGTATGTACAGCATGTATCCAGTGTGCCAGTGCTGTATGTGCGGCATGTATCCAGTGTGCCAGTGCTGTAATGTGCAGCATGCATCCAGTGTGCCAGTGATGTATGTGGGGCATGTATCCATTGTGCCAGTGCTGTGTGTTCGGCATGTATGCAGTGTGCCAGTGCTGTATGTACAGCATGTATCCAGTGTGCCAGTGCTGTATGTGCGGCATGTATCCAGTGTGCCAGTGGTGTATGTGCTGCATGTATCCAGTCTGCCAGTGATGTATGTGGGGCATGTATCCATTGTGCCAGTGCTGTATGTGTGGCATGTATCCAGTGTGCCAGTGCTGTATGTGTGGCATTTATCCAGTGTGCCAGTGCTGTGTGTTCGGCATGTATCCAGTGTGCATGTATCCAGTGCTGTATGTGCAGCATGTATCCAGTCTGCCAGTGATGTATGTGGGGCATGTATCCAGTGTGCCAGTGCTGTATGTGTGGCATGTATCCAGTGTGCCAGTGCTGTATGTGTGGCATTTATCCAGTGTGCCAGTGCTGTGTGTTCGGCATGTATTTAGTGTGCATGTATCCAGTGCTGTATGTGCAGCATGTATCCAGTATTCCAGTGCTGTATGTACAGCATGTATCCAGTATTCCAGTGCTGTATGTACAGCATGTATCCAGTATTCCAGTGCTGTATGTGCAGCATGTATCCAGTGTGCCAGTGCTGTATGTGGGGCATGTATCCAGTGTGCCAGTGCTGTATGTACAGCATGTATCCAGTGTGCCAGTGCTGTATGTACAGCATGTATCCAGTGTGCCAGTGCTGTATGTACAGCATGTATCCAGTGTGCCAGTGCTGTATGTGCGGCATGTATCCAGTGTGCCAGTGCTGTGTGTGCTGCATGTATCCCATGTGCCAGTGATGTATGTGCTGCATGTATCCAGTGTGCCAGTGCTGTGTGTTCGGCATGTATGCAGTGTGCCAGTGCTGTATGTACAGCATGTATCCAGTGTGCCAGTGCTGTATGTGCGGCATGTATCCAGTGTGCCAGTGCTGTAATGTGCAGCATGCATCCAGTGTGCCAGTGATGTATGTGGGGCATGTATCCATTGTGCCAGTGCTGTGTGTTCGGCATGTATGCAGTGTGCCAGTGCTGTATGTACAGCATGTATCCAGTGTGCCAGTGCTGTATGTGCGGCATGTATCCAGTGTGCCAGTGGTGTATGTGCTGCATGTATCCAGTCTGCCAGTGATGTATGTGGGGCATGTATCCATTGTGCCAGTGCTGTATGTGTGGCATGTATCCAGTGTGCCAGTGCTGTATGTGTGGCATTTATCCAGTGTGCCAGTGCTGTGTGTTCGGCATGTATCCAGTGTGCATGTATCCAGTGCTGTATGTGCAGCATGTATCCAGTCTGCCAGTGATGTATGTGGGGCATGTATCCAGTGTGCCAGTGCTGTATGTGTGGCATGTATCCAGTGTGCCAGTGCTGTATGTGTGGCATTTATCCAGTGTGCCAGTGCTGTGTGTTCGGCATGTATTTAGTGTGCATGTATCCAGTGCTGTATGTGCAGCATGTATCCAGTATTCCAGTGCTGTATGTGCAGCATGTATCCAGTATTCCAGTGCTGTATGTGCAGCATGTATCCAGTATTCCAGTGCTGTATGTACAGCATGTATCCAGTGTGCCAGTGTGTAGAAAGTAAACCCATCTTATTCGTTTTTTTTACTCTGTCGACCTTTAAATCTGGGTACGCTGCAGTTCACATGAGTAAATCTTTATTATTCAGCACAGAGGCATGGAGAGAGGAGAAGGAATATTGATTTGCATTTCCAGTTCCAGCCAAATATTACATTTGTATTCCTCAGCAGAGCCCAGTGATCCAGGCCATTAACCACAGCGAAGATCAGGCCGAATGGAGGTAACAAACCAATGGGATAGAAAACCTGTTCATAGAAGTGATGTGATGAATGGTAACGATACCCAACAGCTACAACATCCATGTATTAACCCCGAAAGCTGCATTATTCACCATCAGCCTGACGTCCCCTGAAGAGCATCTCCTCCGAAATCTCTAACTTCACCTATTAAGATGTGGCTGGTGTCGTCTTCTCTTTCAGGAGCAGAAAGTAGGGAATTACAAAGCGAGAGATAAGTGGACATGGAGGGAGGTGATGGTTCAGGGATGTACATGGTGGACACATGCCAAGAACAGCTAATGCCTCCATAACATAGCCGGACAGTCAGTGCATCTATAACACTGCCAGCCACAGCAGTGCCTCCATAACATAGCCGGCCACAGGTAGTGCTTCCATGATATTGCCAGTCACAAACAGGGACCTCAGAAGATTGCCAGCCATAGACAGTTCCCCCATAACATTGCCAGACACAGGTAATGCCTCCATAACATAGCCGGACAGTCAGTGCATCTATAACACTGCCAGCCACAGCAGTGCCTACATAACACTGCCAGCCACAGCAGTGCCTACATAACACTGCCAGCCACAGCAGTGCACCCATAACATTGCCAGCCACAGCAGTGCCTACATAACATTGCCAGCCACAGCAGTGCCTACATAACATTGCCAGCCACACCAGTGCCTCCATAACATTGCCAGACACACCAGTGCCTCCATAACATTGCCAGACACAGCATTGCCTCCATAACATAGCCAGCCAGTCAGTGCAACTACAACATTGCCAGTCATAGTCAGTGTCACTATAGCTTTGCAAGCCACAATTTCTGCCCCATAATATTGTCAATAACAGTAACTTTGCCAACTGATATCAATGCCCCCATAATATTTCCATAATATGCTGAGTATTTCCAGCACTGGAGCTACCCTTAAACAGCTGATCTGTGGAGGCGGGGGTGTCGGACACCCACTGAACTGAAATTGATAGTCTATCCTGAGGATAGGCCATCAATATCAGGATACTAGACAACCCTCTGTACCAGCCAGTGAGCCAACGTGATGTAGAGAATAAAAGGTATGTTCACCTTTATTATATACTAGCAGACGGACCCGGCTTCGCACGGGCATATTTCATCTATTTTATTTATTGTTTCTGTGTGTCGTTAAGAGATATCGACAGTATCCCCCATAACAGTGACCTCTACAGTACTCCGCCCCTTTAACAGTGAACTCCACAGCCCCCCACCCCTTAACACTGACCCCCCCACAGTGCCCCGCAACTTTAAAATGGGACCTCCACAGCAGCCCATCCCCTTAACTTTGACCGTCACAGCAGCCTGCCCCTTTAACAGTGAGTTTCACAGCACCCTACTCCCTTGACAGTGACCTCCTCAGGGGCCCGCCCCCTTAACAGTGACCTCCACAGTACCCTACTGCCTTAACAGGGACCTCCACAGCAGTTGCCCCTTTAATAGTGGCCCCTGCCCCCTTAACAGTGGCCTCCACAGTGTCCGCCTCTTTAACAGTGACTTCCACAGCGGCCTACCCCCTTAACAGTAACATCCACAGTGAACGCCTCTTTAACAGTGACCTCCACAGTGCCTGCTCCTTTAACAGTGATCTACACAGTGCCCGCCCCTTTAAAGTGACCTCCACAGCGCCCGCCCCTTTAACAGTGACCTACACAGCCCCCGCCCCTTTAACAGTGACCTACACAGCCCCCGCCCCTTTAACAATGACCTCCACAGCGCCCTGCCTCTTTAACAGTGACCTCAACAGCGCCCGCCCCTTTAACAGTGACCTCCACAGCGCCCGCCCCTTTAACAGTGACCTCCACAGTGCTCGCCTCTTTAACAGTGACCTCCACAGCACCCTGCCCCTTTAATACTAGGTCTACACGACGACATGTGTCACGCAACATTTTGTCTCAACAATTTTTATAATGATCGGCTATAGTGTCGCATTGCGACATGCGACATGGTGCGACTGAGACACGACAGTCGCAAAAAATCCAAGATGGATGCATGTAGCAGCGTAGTTGTGCGACATTGTCGTCCTGTAGCCCCAGCCTAAAGCTGACCTACAGCAGTGAAGAAAAATGGCTGGGTTGTTATGGAAACCTGTAAAAGTAAAACTGTGTGTATGTGGAGACTAAGGGCCTGTGAGCTTCTATTGGCTGATAAGGGACATGTGACTGTGTGTATGGCAGTTGGGATATGAAGAGAAAGACTTGCAGACTTGTATTGGCTAATGCAGGTAATTTTTTGGGAATATCTCAGGAACGGTACGTCCTAGAGAGCTGAGACCTGGACTAAAACCTTCTCGTACACCTGATGTACCTGTGTGCCAAATTTGGTGAAGATCGCTCCAGTCGTTTGGTCGCGTATAAAGAACAGACAGACAGACGTCGGACAGACAGACAGAAACTCATTTTTATAATATAAGAGATTAACTTTCTCTTTAAAGTGAAAAATGTGATTGCAACATTGTGGAGAAGAGGCAGATTTTAATATGGAAAGAATGATCCGAGTATCTTTTACAAAATAAGCACTAGAGGGCGCCCACATTCCCCTGCCTCCTCCAATCAGTATATTCTGCTCTAAGGACACGTGAAGTCACTAGATTTAACCCCGGCCTCCTGCTCACGGACTACACTGATGTAATGCGGTCAATCCCTGCTCCATGCTGCAATGCATGACTGCCTAAGGCTACTTTCACACTTGCGTTGTTGTTTTCCGGTATTGAGATCAGGCAGAGGATCTCAATACCAGAAAAAAAACTTTTCCGTTTTGTCCTCATGCATTCTGAATGGAAAAAGATTTATTCAAATACGTCAGGATGTCTTCCGTTCCATCAGCATTCCGTTTTGTCACCGCTGCAAGCTGCGGTTTTGTGTCCGGCCATAAAAAAACGGATCCGCCACTGAAAGCAATGTATGTCAATAGTGACTGATCCGACACCTATTATCTTTCAATGTATTTAGTGACGGATCCGTTTTTTCCATTTTGATTTCACACAATCACATCCTAACGGAACAGATGCATCCTGATGTGCAAAATCAAAACGGATCCGTTTAATTCCGGTATCGGGATCCTCTGCCGGATCTCAATACCGGAATTAACAACGCAAGTGTGAAAGTAGCCTTACAACGTTCCGGCTTTCTATCCTCTGAATAGATCATCAGCATCTAATCGGCGGGGGTCCGACACCCGGGACCCCTGCCGATCAGCTGCTTGAGAAGGCAGCGGCGCTGACAGTAGCGCCGCAGCCTTTTCGCTGTTTACCAGAATTTTTGAGTCCTGGACAATCTAGGTGACGCTGTGAGAGGTCGCTGGGAGAACAGCTATAGCAATCAGAGGAGCTCCTAGACACGGTGGCGTACCTGCAATAGAGGCAGACCACGTGACCGCTATGGGGCCCGTGGGAAGGGGGCGACCTGGCACAGAACTTGTTCTTCTCTTCCTGCAGCTGCCACTAGGGGTAGCTCAATGCAAATTCATTCTTACAGCTTCCGTCGTAGTTGTATTAATTCCTATACACTGAGCTCCCCCTAGTGGTGGCTGCAGGCAGCTAGTTTTGTGATAGAAGAGAAGCAGGAGGATTTATCACTGTATTGTTGCCAGTTTTCTGGTGTAAATACATTGAGAAATATGGTGTTCAGAAGGAGTGCCATTGTATTTGAACCACCTGTTCCACTTTTTCCGACATAAAAATCCGAAGGCAACTTTTTTATTACAATTTGTATTTAATTAAAAAAATTTCCACTTAAAATTTGAAAAAATGCATTGCACATGTTCTGAATTTCCTGGTAGTGATTGACGCATGTACATTGGGAAACTAGGGCCCATACTAAGCTGTGCTATTTGGCCTTATGAGATCTGTGTAAGCCCCTGCCTAGACCCCAATGGAAGATCTGTAACATGATCCCCCAACATTCACAAGTCATTTAGGGTGCTGCTAGTCTATTCATATGGGGCAGAGACCTTCCAGGCCTCCTAAGGCTTCAGAGCCTGGGTGCAACAGCGGCCTCTCTGTACTGTATGTCTAGGGCTGACACCAGCAGCAGGCAAGCCTCGGCAAAGGCTAGGGCCGATAGGGTTTTGGGTACTTAAAGCAATTTGGGTAAACATGCTGTTCTATACGTTAGTCAAACTCCAGACAGGGTAGACATGGGGCCCACTATGACTTTTGGTTACCCCATACGTCTGGAGCGACCAATCGTATTTTTCAGAGGCTCTTTAGAATATAGAAGCAGAAGTTCTTCACTCCTAGACTGGCATTGAGATCCGACTAAATACTAAACGCTGTGCCCCTGTCTTTTCTATTAGTCTTTCCCAGCTTAAGTTGTGAGAGATGAAGATGGGCCATGGAGAAGAAGCAGTTGATCTCAGGCCCTACTGCTTTAGGGGGCCCAAAGGCTGCTAGGTGGTACGATGTGTGATGAATGAGGGTATTTGGATGGCGCTGCTGGAGCGGTATATTGTGCTGCACTGTATTTGGAGCTGCTAGGTGGTACGATGTGTGATGAATGAGGGTATTTGGATGGCGCTGCTGGAGAGGTACAGGTGAAACTCGAAAAATCTGAATATTGTGCAAAGTTCATTTATTTCAGTAATCCAATTTAAAAGGTGAAACTAACATGTGACATGCAAAGCGAGATATTTCAAGCCTTTATTTGTTATAATTTGGAAGATTATGGCTTACAGCTTATGAAACTGCACAATCGAAATTTTGAGGTACCCTTTGCTCAGGGGAGATGGATTAATTAAAAACTCACTGAAAAAAGTGGCCTAAACGGGTGAAAATGCTCCAAACCCAAACACTGTGGCGTGTCTATAACCGGGGGAGCAATTCCTCCTGGTGCGGTCCGCCTATAACGGCAATCAACAGGAAAAAAGGCGTACAACGGAGGATGCCGGGGCGGACCGCATGCACCACAAGGACATCTTACACAAAATGATACAATGTGCAGATGAAAAAATATACATGCACAAATCACTGAAAAAAATGCACCAAAATGATACGCAACTGACAGTACTAGCTAATTCCTCAGGCCGATTTTAAAAGCTGAGAACTTTGCCAATATCTTCCAGTAAGGAACATATCGGAGCCCCTCATGCACCACGTCACGGTGTCTCAGCACGCATGGGGTCCTACCACTAACCTGCCCGTGGTGTGTGAACAGGGTCTGAACAGTGCTAGAAACCAGCTCACCGCCAGGCTCTCACAGGCCTCCATAGTGGTATCACCAATGCACTGTGAGGTAGGATAAAGCTGTGAGCTGCACCCACAACAGACCATGTTACACAGAAGCCGCACCCACAACAGACCATGTAACACAGAAGCCGCACCCACAACAGACCATGTGACACAGAAGCCGCACCCACAACAGACCATGTGACACAGAAGCCGCACCCATGACAGACCATGTGACACAGAAGCCGCACCTACAACAGACCATATGACACAGAAGCCGCACCCACAACAGACCATGTGACACAGAAGCCGCACCCACAACAGACCATGTGACACAGAAGCCGCACCCACAACAGACCATGTGACACAGAAGCCGCACCCACAACAGACCATGTGACACAGAAGCCGCACCCACAACAGACCATGTGACACAGAAGCCGCACCCACAACAGACCATGTGACACAGAAGCTACCAGGTGAAAAAGAACGTTACCAATGAATTAAAGTGGCACATTCCATACACATAAGGACAAAAACCCACGGAAAAAAACGGGTGGAAATGCTCCAAACCACAGCTTTATCCTACCTCACAGTGCATTGGTGATACCACTATGGAGGCATGTGAGAGTCTGGCGGAGAGCTGGTTTCTAGCACTGTTCAGACCCTGCTCACACACCACAGGTAGTTGAGTGGTAGGACCCCATGCGTGCTGAGACACCGTGACGTGGTGCATGAGGGGCTCCGATATGTTCCTGTCTGGAAGATATTGGCAAAGTTCTCAGCTTTTAACATCGGCCTTAGGAATTAGCTAGTAGTGTCAGTTGCGTATCATTTTGGTGCATGTTTTGCAGTGATTGGATATGGAGTAATTAGCTGACTAGAGTGTGACACTTTGAGCCTAGAATATTGAACATTTTCACGAAATTCTAATTTTAAGCTGCATTAAGGCAATTCCTTTTAATTTACATTACTGGAATATATGGCGTTTTGCACGATATTCTAATTTTTTGAGTTTCACCTGTATATTGTGCTGCTCTGTAATTCTAGCTGCTAGGGGTTACGGTATGTGATGAATGAGGGTATATGGCTGGCGTTGCTGGAGAGGTATATTGTGCTGCACTGTATTTGTTCGCTAGTGAGGCCCTGACACCACCATGGATTGGTGCCACGTAAGAAGACACCTATATTATTAGGTGTGAGGTCTGTGTGATGGCCACATTTCCTGGACCAACTGTGGTTTATATGACAAAGTCACTGCCCCATTGTGCTCTATGATACTGTGCATTCCAGCCTGACCGTGGGTCTACTGTCCTGTACTCACAGCATCATGTCCCGATTAATCTGAGAAATGCATTCATAACACGGACCATGTATCACGGACTGGCCACGCTCCTCTGAAATCTACATGGAGATTCAATGTATGCCTCTGGACCTGTATAGCACTTGTGCCATTTTTGAGAATATTTCTCAAAATAACAAGAGCATCACCTAACATCTGGAGATGGAAAAGCGAAATCTATATCTTCAGTGAATTTTCTCACCCATAATAAAAAGTGGACCTCGAGTCCTCACATAAGTATTAAGGCTAAGGTATTGCCGTATTTGTGTGAGGGGAGGCTCCCTCTCACGGCATATAAGGCTCACCCCCATAACCCACGTCGCGCGGCTCGTTGCTTTTCCGGCGAGTTTCACTTCCGGGTCGGCACTTTCGGCAGCGCGCACAGACGTCACGAGGCTATTCGCGATCGGAGTCTCAGCGTCAGCTCCGGTTCTCCGCCTGCAAGCATCGGACTTAAGGTGATAAGGTTGGGGGGGGAAGAGGCGTTAGACGCCGGTACTTGCCAAAGCATGGCGCAGTCTGACTACATGTGCGCGGCGGTCACTGGCCGCATCACTTACCCGGCAGCCGGTCAGTCAGCCGGCGTGGCTACGATTACATCCTTGGGCATGGTAGGGGGCGTGTCTTACGTGTTTGGAGCATGTGCCGCCGCCACGTGTGCCTCACTGGGCGGCTTTTGAGTGCGGTGCTCGCGTACGGGCAGCTCATGGTCCTTCAGTGGGGGCCGCAGTTGTGGTGGTCCTTGGCAGGGCAGTCTGGCGGTACACGTCAGTGCCCTCTGTCAAGGTCTTCAGGGCACGTCGCCTGGTCCGGCTCATGGACACTGGGTATTAAAACTACTAGGCGTGTAGTTATTGCAGGCAGCAGCCCATACCGCACTGCATTGTGGTTTCTCATTGGCACACACGTAGTGGTTTTTGGTGTTTTCAGCCAGCGCCAGATAAAGCATATAGTGGTGGCACATCAAAATACATGGCTCATAAGAGTTTAACCTATCAGGGTTCTAGGTGGTAACCGCAGTATCTTTTTCAGGTCAGTAGGATCGTCATCCCACAGCGCATATTGCCACTACGTATCTCCTGGTACTTTGTTTCCGGCAGGTAAAAAAAAATAATAAAAAAATATATATGAAAAAAATAAAAATAAATGGCGGGGGGGAAGGGGTAGTAGTAGAGGTCATGCAATATGTTGAGTTTCCTTTCTCCCCTTTAACTCGCAGCAGTAGGGCATATCCGCATTGGTTCAGGTAGGTGACACGGAGTCCGTCTTGGGGGTAGGGGTTTTGGTGTCACGGTCTAGTAACACGGGGGTGTGGCACATCCTATGCAGGGTATTCTACTCCTGAAAAAATCAAATAAAATAAAAATGTAAAAAAAAAAAAAAAAAAACAACAAGGGGGAGGACATATATTTCTTTTCACCCCTTGCCTTGACCGTAGGGCACTAAGATCTTGTCACGGCAGCCCTTGTGTCGTGTGTTGCGGGTACTGACGTTCGTGGTCTGTCACCAGTACAGATGCTCGTGGCTTGTTACCAATAGGCAGGTGCGGCCTGTCACTGGTGCAGGCACGAGGTCCGTCATGTCTACAGACGATCAAGGCCTGTGCCGATCGCAAGCGCCTATAGTCACAGACGCTCAAATCCGTCACGGCTGCAGACGCTCAGAAGTCTGCCACGACTACAGATGCTCAATAGTCTGTCGCCACTACAGACGCACGCTAGTCTGTCACGACTACAGACGCTCAATAGTCTGTCACGACTTCAGACGCTCAATAGTCTGTCACGACTACAGACGCTCAATAGTCTGTCACGACTACAGACGCTCAATAGTCTGTCACGACGTTCAGACGCTCAATAGTCTGTCACGACTACAGACGCTCGATAGTCTGTCACGACTACAGACGCTCGATAGTCTGTCACGACTACAGACGCTCGATAGTCTGTCATGACTACAGACGCTCGATAGTCTGTCACGACTACAGACGCTCGATAGTCTGTCACGACTACAGACGCTCAATAGTCTGTCACGACTACAGACGCTCAATAGTCTGTCACGACTACAGACGCTCAATAGTCTGTCACGACTACAGACGCTCAATAGTCTGTCACGGCTACAGGTCGCCAGGTAGTTATATATCTTGGGGTGGACCGTGGGTATGTCAACAGGTTCAGGAGTACGATGCCCGCTTCACTGGGCAGCACTGCATCATGTTAGCAGGCTCAGACATCACGGGTCCGGTGACACTGGTGGTGGAAGCACGAGAGTCGGTACCCATAGGTAACCACAGTTTCTTTTAGTTAGGATGTCTCAGCAGTCTCATGTGGAAGAGAGTGTCGCATCGCATAGTAATGAAGATACCCAATCCGAAAGAGAGGCGGTTCCAGCTCTCAGATCCTGGACTGTGCCGAGGCTCACGGCAGAACTGTTAAGGAGACGGATTCCTTTTCCAGCGACCGCTAGGAAAGCGGAACTTTACAGGCTGCTGTTCTCAGAACCCCCTGCTTCAGGGGAGGACTCGGTGGCCACGGACACGATAAAAAATTCCTTGTCACAACTGCACGCTGTAGTCAGTACGATGGCGTCCTCTCTGTCCCGCTTTCAGACCAGATTAGAGGCAATGGAAAATACGGCCTCTACTTCAAACGCGGTTGGCCCGAATACTGCCGTGCAGTTACTCACCCAGTCTTCTATTGTTGGCTCCCAGGTCAACCCTCTTAATATAGCACCATGTCATTTCATTCCAGCCAATGTGCGTCAAGATATATTAGATGGTAAGGACGTTAACTTAGCTTCCTTGCTCGTAGCCACGCACGAAACGCCGGATAGCAAGACCATAGCGTGTGGGGAGGTTTCAGTGATCCTGAAGTCCAGAGATGTCAGGCTTAACAGGAAGCTCACCGTAGCAGAGTTCCTACTTGCATTTAGCTTATTTAGAGATGTAGTGTGTTCAGTGAGTCCTAATAGAAGAGAGGAGCTGGATCTGTATTTATACAAGGTTGTGGATTTAGCCAACAAATACGGCGGTACGGCATTTTATGAATACCACAGATCATTTTCAGCTAAAGCTGCAGCTGCGCACAGGCAATTTCAGCATACCATTGACTGGTCCATAGTCGATACCGAGCTGTTTTACCGGCATTTTTTAACACTACAGGTTGTTACTTTAATCATTGTAGGCTGCTGCACTTGTGTACCCTTTGTTTCAGGGCTCATTCTGTCACCATGTGCCCCCAGAAAGGGCAACATTCAGCGTGACTAAGCTTGGCAGATACGGATTTGCTGGCCATATTTTTACTAGATCATCCAGATCAGAGTTGGGTCCAGTTTCTGATCGATGGTCTTCGGCATGGCTTCCACAACGGCTTGGTGGCGCTGCCGCAGGTTACATATGAATGCAAAAACCTGTTGTCAGCCGTCAGAGACCCGGTCTCCATTTCACACTTACTGTCTGTCGAGTTAGAGAAGGGATATTTGATAGGGCCAATGGCACAGTCCCCATATGATTGTTGGAGGGTCAACCCCATAGGTGTTGTCACAGGGAAATTTTCCAATAAAAAAAGGGTAATTTATGATTTGTCAGCTCCTCATTCACTCTCCATTCCAAGTTTGAACTCACTGATACCCTCTGAGGAAGTTTCTATGAAATATTCTTCCATAGATGAGGCCATACAGGTCATTCTGTCACTAGGCGAGGGAACCTGGTTGTCAAAAGCCGATATCACGGATGCTTTTAAGTTGTTACCCCTTAAACCTCAGCTGTGGCAGTGGCATGGCATTAAGTGGCAAGGGCAGTATTATTTTGCGAACAAACTGACTTTTGGCGCTAAGTCGAGTCCCTGGTTATTTGATCAGTTTGCCCAAGGCTTGCATTGGGTACTAGTGAATGTTTTTCGAGCACATCACGTAATCCACTACCTGGACGATTTCCTGTTAATCGAGCCACCCACACAGGTCCCACGAGATCTCACGGTGTTGAGAGGAGTTTTTGAAGACCTTAAAGTCCCCGTAGCCCCCAATAAAGTAGAGGGTCCAGGTAATGTCATTACTTTTCTAGGCATTCGCTTGGACACAGTTAGCATGCAAGCTAGTCTGCCTCACGACAAGTTAACTAGGATCAGAGAAGTAGTACACAAACTTGCACGTGTTAGAGTCACCACTAAAACAGATCTCCAGAGTCTACTTGGTATGTTGAACTTTGCAATGAGGATAATACCACAAGGTAGATCATTCATATCCAGGTTGCTGAAGCTTCTACCCTTAGCCCCGGGTCAGGATAGCGCACTTAGGTTAGATCAGGATGCTTTAGCAGATCTCGTGATGTGGGATGAATTTTTGGCACAGTGGAACGGAGTGTCATTCTTTGTCCCCTCGGTATCCAGTCATTCCCCGATCGTCCATACAGACGCAGCTTCTTCTACCGGGTTTGCGGCCATTTACAAGAAACATTGGATGGCCAGCCCTTGGCCGCCTGAGGTTTTAGATATTCCAGGCTTTCTACAGTCATCCGCCCTTTTTGAGATATATCCTGTAGTGGCAGCAGCTCATACGTGGGGCAGTCTGTGGGGTAACCAGACCGTGTTGTTTTTAACAGACAATGCAGCACTGGTGGACATCATGATGAAGGGCAGGTCTGGGTCCAGAGAAATCATGGCGTTTTCTGAGGAGGTTTGTGTGGTTGTCGTTACAGCATAGGTTCAATTTTGTTTGCATGCATATTCAAGGACAGAGGAATCTTGCTGCAGACGCACTATCCAGGCTTAATGTTCCATTCTTTTTACAGGTTTCCCCAGGGGCAGATCCGCTACCAACTACGATCCCGCAGCACAACCTGCTAATCATGCAGTAGCACCACTACTACTCACTGCCAGATCCCTGGTGGAACAGTCCCTCTCCGTAAATACGTTGAAAGTGTACAAGACAGCATGGGCGTTGTTTAGCAAATTCAGAGTCTCACATCCACCACTAGATATGGGACACATAACCTACCTAATGGCTTTTATTGGGTTTTGCCACTCAAATTTGAAGTTAGCTTACAACACCATCAAGCTATATCTAGCAGGTATCCAGCATTACTTTTATCTGGCTCACCCGGAGCAGCCTTCCTTGTTTTCTGCCTATCCCATTAAGGCTATGTTACGGGGTATACAGAAAACCACCTTTCAGAAAACCACGGGCCGTCAGCCATTCACAGGTCCCATGTTTAGGGCAGTCTCTGACATGCTACGTAACCGCCCCTTTGGTCTAGAGATTAGTAGACTAGTGGAAACGGCATTATACCTGTCTTTTTTCGGTTTCCTAAGGCCCGGGGAATTTACGTGCACAGCCACTTCCACAAAGTTTCTTCGGAAGAAAGATCTAATTCCAGATAGTTCAGGGTTCTTGCTTAATTTAGAACAGTCCAAAGCCGCTCGTCCGGGGGAGATGGTACGTATCAGGTATTTTCCCACCGGTAACCAGTGGTGTCCAGTCGAAGTCCTAAACCAATGGTTACTTCATATACGTACATCGTTACCAGACTCGCCATTGCTGCCTCACAACGGCACATCTCTCAGCATTCAGGTTTTCCTGAAGTACGTTAGGGCACTACTTGTCAATATCAATGTTAACCCAGCTAGCATCACGGGTCACTCTTTTCGTATCGGCGCCGCCTCAGCCGCCTCCAAGAACGGTGTCCCGGTCCATGTCATCAGGAAACTAGGGAGGTGGAAGTCCTCGTCATACCTTACGTACATCCCAGACCCGTGTCATGAAATGTCTGTTGCTTTTCGTAATTTGTTGGCATAATACGTTATTTTCATTAAAGCACTAACTACACTAACGTTTGTACTTTTTGGCCACTTTAGGCTACTTTTACGACAGCAGTTATGGCATAATTCTACTGCTTATTATGGTAAGGGGGTCTTGGTAGGGCATGCGTTCTGATAGCCTGTCCGAACACAAGTATTAAGGCTAAGGTATTGCCGTATTTGTGTGAGGGGAGGCTCCCTCTCACGGCATATAAGGCTCACCCCCATAGCCCACGTCGCGCGGCTCGTTGCTTTTCACCCGCCCACCCATTCCCCCTTTTTCAATTATCAGACTACTAAGGTGGCCCACTTTAGGCTACTTTTACGACAGCAGTTATGGCATAATTCTACTGCTTATTATGGTAAGGGGGTCGTGGTAGGGCATGCGTTCTGATAGCCTGTCCGAACACAAATATAGGAATAAATGCAGACTATACATCTCTGGACATTCATTACCTGCATCGGAAGTCAACTCATTGTAGACCGAGCCACCGAACAATTTCAGGAAAGAGAAGAATGGGGAGTCGTGCAAAGGTCACAGCGCTGAGGAGCTCAGGCTCATTCTGTTCCATTATATTTTAGTCTACAGTCTCCATTCCTCATTTTTAGCCCCCTGAGATTAAGTGTCAAACCTGCTCCTAGTTTCAGATTTTTCATGCGTAGTTGTGTCTCTCCAGGACAAGAGTGGCATTAAAAAGCAGCTCTGGCACACAAACCCCATCAGTATACATACAATATCGCCCTCCACCCCTATACTGCAGAACAATAGTGGCATGCTGTGGTGAATCTTGCTTTACTTTGCCATGACCCACACTACTCACCTAAATAGGTGAACTACGCAATCAACACGAGAAAGAATATAAAAGTGGAGAGTCAGCATCAGTCAGAGACAACATCACTATGAGTCCAATACATCAGAGCTCCTCAAGCTTCACTAGTGAATCCATGGTGGTGTCAGGGCCTCACTAGCGAACAAATACCACTATGCAGCTCCAAATGAAGTGCAGAACAATATACCAGCCCAGTACCCTCATTCATCACACATTATACATCCTAGCAGCACAAAATCCCTCTCCAACAATACCAATCAAATACCCTAATTCATCATACTTAACCCCTAGCAGCACCAAATATCTCCCTCAGCAAAACCAGCCAAACAGCCTCATTCATCACAGATAATAACTCTTAGGGGCACAAAATACCTCTCCCAGCAGTGCCAAACAAAAACCACAGTGCAGCATCCCTAACAGCAGCATTGTCCCCCTTCTCACCCTTCCTACTATTACAGCTCTGGGCATGCTATTTCTGCTGCAGCACTCTCTCTATCACAGCTCAGGGGTGTATCCTTTCTGATACAGCTCTCCCCCTAGCACAGCTCAGGGGTGTATCCTTTCTGATACAGCCCTCCCCCTATCACAGCTCAGGGGTGTATCCTTTCTGATACAGCTCTCCCCCTATCACAGCTCAGGGGTGTATCCTTTCTGATACAGCTCTCCCCCTATCACAGCTCAAGGGTGTATCCTTTCTGATACAGCTCTCCCCCTATCACAGCTCAGGGGTGTATCCTTTCTGATACAGCTCTCCCCCTAGCACAGCTCAGGGGTGTATCCTTTCTGATACAGCTCTCCCCCTAGCACAGCTCAGGGGTGTATCCTTTCTGATACAGCTCTCCCCCTATCACAGCTCAGGGGTATATCCTTTCTGATACAGCTCTCCCCCTATCACAGCTCAGGGGTGTATCCTTTCTGATACAGCTCTCCCCCTATCACAGCTCAGGGGTGTATCCTTTCTGATACAGCTCTCCCCCTATCACAGCTCAGGGGTGTATCCTTTCTGATACAGCTCTCCCCCTATCACAGCTCAGGGGTGTATCCTTTCTGATACAGCTCTCTCCCTAGCACAGCTCAGGGGTGTATCCTTTCTGATACAGCTCTCCCCCTATCACAGCTCAGGGGTGTATCCTTTCTGATACAGCTCTCCCCCTATCACAGCTCAGGGGTGTATCCTTTCTGATACAGCTCTCCCCCTATCACAGCTCACGGGTGTATCCTTTCTGATACAGCTCTCGCCCTAGCACAGCTCAGGGGTGTATCCTTTCTGATACAGCTCTCCCCCTATCACAGCTCAGGGGTGTATCCTTTCTGCTGGAGCTTTCTCCCTGTAACTGTCACGGTTTCTAATTGTAGATATGGCTGGTGGCAGTTGAAGGATGAACTGAGCATGTGTGACCATGCTCATCCAGCTCAGCAAATGGACATGCACATTACTATACAGAATAAACACCAGGGGGCGCCATTATAATGAAGTAAAGAGAATATCTCACAACTTGAGCATTGTTGTAACAGAAGGTAAATTACAAAAGTAACTAGTTTATCATGCTGGATTATATTAACGCAACATTTAAAGGTGTCAACCCCCCCCCCCCCTTAACTTTCTTAGAGCATGGCTGCTGGGGCTCATTTACAATATGCAACCCCTGCTGCCAATCGCGACAAATTTCTTATGGTTACCATGTAATAAATTATGTAAACTTTGCAGCTTGATCATTTAGGGATTTTTGTAGAAATCATATATGTTATGAGAAATGTAATATGATCTGGACATGCTGGTTACAGTGGAAACTCAAGACTTTAGTTACCATACACACAAAGGAATAGAATGCGCCAGCAGAAGAATGTAACAGGGTGACAAACTGGTTGTGGTCAATCCTGTATTCACCGCCGCTAGTTTTGCCAAAGGCTATAGGTGTACATACATATATCAGATGTTCTCTATACTTACAGTGAATGTCCACATTTTATCATTATGTTATATTTACATTCCAAGTCCTCTGGTCATTAATTTCTTAATTTATCTTTACAGCAATCAGAGATCCATTTTGCTGATACAGAGCTTCAAATCCCCAGTATAGATATACAATTAAAATATAAAATGCCAGCTACCATCAGCTGCCACTAGAGGGAGCTTGCTGCATGCTGGCATTCTTTGAACTCAATGATAAAAGTTTTCATTAAGCTCCCTCTAGTGGAAACTGCACTGAACTGCAGTCAAACATCTACATGCTAGGTTACTGGGTTCTGTTTCTTTAGTATGGAGGATTGCTGATACCATCATCAGAGGCATCTGCATGTGAACAGTATCTGGACTCATCCTCTGATGTGGTATAAATGCAAGAACTGATCTCATTTTGCTATGGGAATATTATTATTTTTTTATGCTTCTGTCGTGTTATGGACATTTTTGGACATTTTCCCCAATTGCTACTACTTTATTGCACTTTGAAGGGTTAACTTGCACTGTGATTTATGCTGTTGTGTGCATTTATGCTGTTTTATGTTGTTAAACTGCACTTACTATGTTTATTGTAATGTATCCTGTTCATTTGCACCGTTATTGCACTGCACTGTGAAAGGGTTAATACACAGCCAGCTAATACTGAGAGACTTTGGGACTTTCCACTTATGTACTGAGAAAAATAAAAAATAAAATATATATAAATATATATATATACTGGACTCATGGATGGACACAGAGGCCAGCTTCTTCCAAGCCTGCAATAACGTGTGGCCTAAAACGGTAGATTTCTGTGAGCGGCCGTATGAATACAATACGTGAAATCCACATAGATTTAAGGGAAGAATTTCTAGAGACAATTTGTTTTTGAGGATTAGTGGTTCTATAAAGGCTCCACTAAACTGAAACATATGTTGACTCCTATAAAAATGAATGGTGCGTTTAACAATCCAGCATACCTAGAGGAGTCTCAGCGGCCGATCAGACCTGGAGGAAAATGTGTAACGAGGGGGAGGCGCGGGATTATCCTCTGTACTGCAGGCGGAACGCTGATTAAAAAAATGAAAAAATTAGGCTTGGGCTTCACAGCAGTGTGACATTGCAGCATTAAGAAGGTGAACATAATCACACTGCGACCGGCAAGTTGCGGCAACAACGTTGCAACGGGACCACATTTGCTTTCATTATGTTGCGTTGTCCATGCGTGTCCATGTGCAGCCCTAGCCTGAAACCACACGTCCAGTGACAAATAAAAGCTCTCCTATCTACTGTGGTCCATGTCTCCATATGTAGAGGGCAGAATTGAAACCGGAGTTCATGGAGACCAACGGAGGAGATAAGAGTGAAGGTCTATGATTTGGGGCTTAAAGGAGTTATGCCATGATTGATATAGTACATGACAATACCATCTAACAAAGCTAGAACCAGCCCTGTACCTCACATGGATCCAGAGATCTCCACATTCATTGCTACAATTGCCCTTCTAGATTATCTTCAGTCTGGCGTGTCATTTCTGCTGCAGCTCAGCGGGCATGTCCTTTCTGCTGCAGCTCAGTGGGACGTGTCCTTTCTGCTGCAGCTCAGGGGGGCGTGTCCTTTCTGTTGCGTGTGTGACCAGCTCAGTGAGATGGACAAAACATAAGGAAAAGAACAAACAGCAGGTGGCGCTATACAGATATATTTTATTGAATAGCTCAGTTGATATACGGTACAAAAACTTTTAATTATATGCAATTCGAAAGTATTCAGATTCAGGAGCTGGTTTGAATAATATGAAATATGTTTCATGACACGACCCCTTTAACTATGCTGGTTCCTATAGCAAACTTTTGATATATAAGACTTTTGATGTATGAGGTGATATCGTTGATGTGCTATATCTCTGATACAATGGTTGTACTGTATGACTTTGCTAATGCACGGTTGGACTTCCGTATTCATTTAAATAAAGAATAAAAAAATAAAAAATGTGAATTCATAAATTTACTAAATTGCTCCTTACTAAAGTGTCTATATGGTTTCTACCTGTATATTAGACCAGAACTTCATTATTTTGTGCAGTTTCTACCTTAAAGGGACACTGACAGGCCCAATAAGCATATTTAGGTATATATATGACAGTACAGGTCTTATAAAGTGTATTAAAAGCATATAAGTATCCCCCCCTGTCCACCTTATAAATACCGAAAACTAAAGTTTTATAACCTGCCTGTCTCGTCTTCTTTCTGCCCAAGGGGCGGCGTTTCACCTCCACTTGCGCCCAGCCAGCCTCGCCCCAACTGCCGTTCTGAAGCCCCGCCCAGCTCATCAATATTCACTTCGCTGGGCGGCGGCTACAACTCTCCCCGACTCAAGATCCTGCGCATGGCCAATTCAATCCTCTGGGCACGTCCTCCGTCTAATCTTCAGCGCATGCGCCCGGCCGGGGTCACATCGCGCCTGCGTACAGACAGTCTGCGTCTTAGAGGCCGCTGCAGCCTCTGCTTTATGCGCATGCGCCGGGCACTTGAGTCGGGGAGAGTTGTAGCCGCCGCCCAGCGAAGTGAATATTGATGAGCTGGGCGGGGCTTCAGAACGGCAGTTGGGAGCGGCTGGCTGGGCGCATTTTGAGATGAAACGCCGCCCCTTGGGGAGACGAGACAAGCAGGTTATAAAACTTTAGTTTTCAGTATTTATAAGGTGGACAGGGGGGATACTTAGATGATTTTAATACACTTGATAAGACCTGTACTGTCATATATATACCTAAATATGCTTATTGGGCCTGTCAGTGTCCCTTTAACCCTTTAAGGACCCATGACGTTCAGCATCCACGTGCAGCGGGCGCCTTAGCCGCGGGGTTTCTGCTATTTTAAATAGCAGAGACCCGCAGCACATGTATGCGATCAGCCATAAGGCTGATCGCATACATCTTACCCTTCAGATGCCGTGGTCAAATGTGACCACGGCATCTGCGCAGACCAGAAGCGGAAGTCGCGCGCTTCCGGTCCCGTAACAGCTTTCCCCGGCTGAGATCAGGGAATCTGTTACCTTGCGCTAATTCAACGAAGCCTTAAGCAGGCTTAAGAGTCAATTAGATGTATATATCAATACAGGCCACTAGGTGACAGCCTTGTATTGATATAGTGCAGGGGTAGGCAACCTCCGGCTCCCAGCTGTTGTGAAACTACAATTCCCAGCATGCTCCATTCATTTCTATGAGAGTTCTTAGAAGAGCAGAGCAAGTATGCATACTGGGAGTTGTAGTTTCACAACAGCTGGGAGCCGGAGGTTGCCTACCCCTGATATAGTGCAAATGAAGTCTTCAATGACATAGGCATACGGCAAATGGCGTAGCGGCGAAAAAAATTAAAACAGCCAATTTGCCATTTTTTGTCACTTTAACTACCCAATAATTTTTTAATAAAAAGTGATCAAAAAGTCGCACACACTTAAAATTGGTATCACTGAAAAGAACAGATCGTCCCGCAAAAAATGAGCCCTCACACAGCCCGGTACACATAGCTACAAAAAAGTTATAGGGTTCAGAATATGGTTATGAAAAAAAAAAGTTTTTCCCCCTCAAAGGTTTTAATTTTTTTTTCAGTTTTAAAACACAAGAAAAATTATACAAGTGTGGTATCGTTGGAACTGTACTGACCTGGAGAATGAAGATAACAGGTAAATTTTACCGCATAGTGTACAGTGTAAAAAAATAAAAATAAATACCTTTATCAAAATTGCATTTTTTCCCAATTCTACCCTACTTGGAATTTTTCTTCCCGCTCCCTACTACATGGTATGCAACCGTAAATGGTGACATCAGAAAGCACAACTTGTCCCACAAAAAATAAGCCCTCATAAGGCTATATGAATGGAAAAATAAAAAAGTTAGGACTATGGGAAGGCGGGGAGTGAAAAATGAAAACGTAAAAATGGAAAATCCCAGGGTCCTTAAGGGGTTAAAATTTCTATAATCTGATGATTTATGTGCTGATATTTAAATGGATATAATGGATACAAGAAAAAAAAATAGTCCCAGGGGCTCCACATGCTGTAAAAAACTAAAGGAACTGATACTCGCCTACCCGATCCCCAGCTGCTGTAGTGGTGACGGGAGTCAGTAATGATGCTTTGGGTGGAGTTAGAGGCGGGGCCTAGTATGATAACAATTGCCGCCATGCTGCCAGCATATATTGTCCCTCTTTGCGATTTTCAAAAGATGGTTGGTATGCCTCCCCCCTAAATAAATTCAGTTCCAGTCCTGACCTCAGTATTGATTTAGACCCTGAATCCAGAAATCTCTAAATTAATCTAAACCCTAGACCAAAAAACAAAATTAATCCAGGCCCCAGACCAGAACCCAAAATTAATTTAGACCCCTCCATTTACTTACCACTCCTTGCTCCCAGGTCATATTTACTTTCACACCCGTCAGCACACAAGGTCCTGACACCGGCTGGCACCAGGATGCTACATCTGCTCACTGTATGGCGGTTTTATACAGTTATTGGCCCTGATTTATTAAACTGGTGCAAAGGAAAACTGACTTGGTTGCCCATAGCAACCAATCAGATTCCACCTTTCATTTTCCATAGAAGCTCTGAGAAATGAAAGGTGGAATCTGATTGGTTGCTATGGGGCACTAAGCCAGTTTTCCTTTACACCAGTTTGATCAATCTCCCCCGTTGTATGGGATAATAAACACATTATACTACCACATATAGATGTAAGCATGTGTGACGGGACAGATATTATACTGTTATATTGTGACATGGGGTACCACTATATGGGTTTGGGAACTGCGCTTTCCAAGGGGCACCGGACCCTAATTAAGCTAATGAGACTGCACTGTATAAGGCCTCATGCACACGACCAGTATGTTATGCGGATAGACACATTCTTTCCTATGGGGCCATGCACACATCCGCTTAGGCCCCAAACGGATATGGTCATGTGCATGGGGCCTAAGCTGGTATGCATTGTTAATGGCTGCTCAGTATTGTTTGCCCATTAACAATGCAGATCAGCTAAACAGTGCAGTCTTATTCGGCTGCGTAATTCTCGGTCTCCACATAACCGCGCCATGTGATCGTATCCGATAGATAGAAATGTTCTAACAACCCATAGTCACTTGGAGAGATAATGAATAGTATCAAAGTGCCATAATGTTCCTGGATCTTTAATACAAATAAATTCCTGCAGTCCAGCATCCGATAATCCAGAACGTCTGATAATCCAGAGCTTGTTTCCAGAACTGCAATATGGTGTGGAGACTGACAACTGAAGCAGAAGTAAGTCCTGGCAGATCTTACACAGCGGACAAGTGTGGAGTCGTCATAAAGTACCTTGTGGCTGCTACCTGCCCATAGAAGGGTGATATAAGATATGCACTTTCATCCATACGGCGGTACATTTTATGAACTTTGAGCTCTTAAAACGGAAAATCTTATCTCTGGTCGTTACAAGCTAGAAGAACAAGGTCTTGAGAAAAAGTTGTTCTCCTGCAGGTGTTGCAGTGTGAGAGCTGCAGGTGAATTAATCATGAACGTGGCTCAGGATCGTCTTTCACGTCACGTGGGCGAGTGACGCAGGTAAATGGGTGATGTAACTGACAGGCGGCACATTTTAAATTTAGGCACCTGTACCTGCAGCATAAAATGGACAGCCTCTATTCCAGGTGAAAACCTGCCATATGTGCAACCAGCCCAGCGTCACACGGCCCAACAGCTTAGGGGGGAACTGCCACTTTAAGGGTGCATTTACACGACTGTATAATTTTATCCGCGTACGATCCGCATCTGTTTCCACATTTTCTTACGGAATTGATGCAGATCCATTCATTCCTATGGGTAAAAGCAGCTAGCATCTTCCTGTGGTCTATTACAGGGGACGGTACTCAAGTACTTTTTGTAAAGGTCCACATATACCTGCTCTAGGGTGAAGGAAAATGTAAGGAGGGACAACAGTGGCGTGTATAGCTGCAGCCATTTTTTTTAAGCTACACCTGTAATTCCCTGTGTACACCCCAAACAGTAAGAATGTCCCCTTAGTGCCTCCTAAATATAATGACGCCCCTTAGAGTCCCTTGGACAGTATGATATCCCTTTAGTGCCTCCACATAGAATAATGCTCCCTTAGTGCACCCATCACAGTAGGATATCCCCTAAGAGCCCCACCCCCAATGCAGGGTGATCCTTTGGTGCCCACACACAGTATGATGCTTCTTTAGTGCCCCTGAACACAATATGATGAACCTTGGTACCCTGACACAGTATGATGTCCCCTTAGTGCCTCCCCAGACAGTATGATGCATCTTAATGCCCCCTCACAGTAGTATGATCCTTTAAGTGCCTCCCACACAATCAGACCCCCTTAAGTGCCCCCACACAAAGTGATGCCCTTTGAGTGCACCCCGCACAGTATGATGTACCAGTAAGTGTCTGCCATGCAGTATGATGTCTCCTTAAATGTCCCCCTCACAGTGATGCCCCCTAAGTGCCTCCCTCCCACACAGAGTGATGCCCTCTAAGTGCCCTGCACACAGTATGACGTCTCCTAAAGTAGCCCCCACACAGTATAATGCCCCTTTGAGTGCCCCCACACAGAGTGATGCCCCCTTAAGTGGCCTACACACAAAGTGATGCCCCCCTCATAGTTATGCCCCCTTAGTGGCCCCCCACACAGAGTAACGCCCTCTCACAGAGTTGTGCTTCCTTAAAGGGGTTATCCCATGAGTATTTAAAAAAATGAAAATCAGACATCATATAGTACATTACAATGTCTTTCTAGCAAAGCTAGAACCAGCCCTGTACCTCACATGGATCCAGAGATCTCCCCATTCATTGCTCTGCTAGATTTATATCAAGCTGACTGCTCAGGGGAGTGTCTTTTCTCCTGCAGCTCAGGGGGTGTGTCCATGCTCCACCTATCACAGCTCAGGAGGCAGTGGAAGGATGAAAGTGAGCATGTGCATCCACCTCAGTGAGCAGGACAAAGAAAGTTATACAGATACATTTTATTGAATAGCTCAGTGGCTATACAAAAAATTATATTATATGCAATTACAAAAGTATTCAGATCCAGGTGCTGGTTTAAAAACTAGAATATTTTTCGTGGGAAAACCACTTTAACCACCTCAGCCCCCCTAGCTTAAACCCCCTTAACCACCTCCGGACCGCCTAACGCAGGATCGCGTTCCGGAGGTGGCAGCCCTGCGCAGAGTCACGCATATATGCGTCATCTCGCGATGGGCGAGATTTCCTGTGAACGCGCGCACACAGGCGCGCGCGCTCACAGGAACGGAAGGTAAGAGAGTTGATCTCCAGCCTGCCAGCGGCGATTGTTCGCTGGCAGGCTGGAGATGTGTTTTTTTTAACCCCTAACAGGTATATTAGACGCTGTTTTGATAACAGCGTCTAATATACCTGCTACCTGGTCCTCTGGTGGTCCCCTTTGTTTGGATCGACCACCAGAGGACACAGGTAGCTCAGTAAAGTCCCACCAAGCACCACTACACTACACTACACCCCCCCCGTCACTTATTAACCCCTTATTAGCCCCTGATCACCCCTGATCACCCCATATAGACTCCCTGATCACCCCCCTGTCATTGATCACCCCCCTGTCATTGATTACCCCCCTGTAAAGCTCCATTCAGATGTCCGCATGATTTTTACGGATCCACTGATAGATGGATCGGATCCGCAAAACGCATACGGACGTCTGAATGAAGCCTTACAGGGGCGTGATCAATGACTGTGGTTATCACCCCATATAGACTCCCTGATCCCCCCCCCTGTCATTGATTACACCCCTGTCATTGATCAACCCCCTGTAAAGCTCCATTCAGACGTCCGCATGATTTTTACGGATCCACTGATAGATAGATCGGATCCGCAAAACGCATCCGGACGTCTGAATGAAGCCTTACAGGGGCATGATCAATGACTGTGGTGATCACCCCATATAGACTCCCTGATCACCCCCCTGTAAAGCTCCATTCAGATGTCCGCATGATTTTTACGGATGCACTGATAGATGGATCCGATCCGCAAAACGCATCCGGACGTCTGAATGAAGCCTTACAGGGGCGTGATCAATGACTGTGGTGATCACCCCATATAGACTCCCTGATCACCCCCCTGTCATTGATCACCCCCCTGTAAAGCTCCATTCAGATGTCCGCATGATTTTTACGGATGCACTGATAGATGGATCCGATCCGCAAAACGCATCCGGACGTCTGAATGAAGCCTTACAGGGGCATGATCAATGACTGTGGTGATCACCCCATATAGACTCCCTGATCACCCCCCTGTCATTGATCACCCCCCTGTAAAGCTCCATTCAGATGTCCGCATGATTTTTACGGATCCACTGATAGATGGATCGGATCCGCAAAACGCATCCGGACGTCTGAATGAAGCCTTACAGGGGAGTGATCAATGACTGTGGTGATCACCCCATATAGACTCCCTGATCACCCCCCTGTCATTGATTACCCCCCTGTAAAGCTCCATTCAGATGTCCGCATGATTTTTACGGATGCACTGATAGATGGATCGGATCCGCAAAACGCATCCGGACGTCTGAATGAAGCCTTACAGGGGCATGATCAATGACTGTGGTGATCACCCCATATAGACTCCCTGATCACCCCCCTGTCATTGATCACCCCCCTGTAAAGCTCCATTCAGATGTCCGCATGATTTTTATGGATGCACTGATAGATGGATCGGATCCGCAAAACGCATCCGGACGTCTGAATGAAGCCTTACAGGGGCGTGATCAATGACTGTGGTGATCACCCCATATAGACTCCCTGATCACCCCCCTGTCATTGATCACCCCCCCCTGTCATTGATCAACCCCCCTGTCATTGATCAACCCCCCTGTCATTGATCAACCCCCCTGTCATTGATCAACCCCCCTGTCATTGATCACCCCCCTGTCATTGATCACCCCTCTGTAAGGCTCCATTCAGATATTTTTTTGGCCCAAGTTAGCAGAATTTTTATTTTTTTTTCTTACAAAGTCTCATATTCCACTAACTTGTGTCAAAAAATAAAATCTCACATGAACTCACCCTACCCCTCACGGAATCCAAATGCGTAAAATTTTTTAGACATTTATATTCCAGACTTCTTCTCACGCTTTAGGGCCCCTAGAATGCCAGGGCAGTATAAATACCCCACATGTGACCCCATTTCGGAAAGAAGACACCCCCAGGTATTCCGTGAGGGGCATATTGAGTCCATGAAAGATTGAAATTTTTGTCCCAAGTTAGCGGAACGGGAGACTTTGTGAGAAAAAAATTAAAAATATCAATTTCCGCTAACTTGTGCCAAAAAAAAAAAATTTCTATGAACTCGCCATGCCCCTCATTGAATACCTTGGGGTGTCTTCTTTCCAAAATGGGGTCACATGTGGGGTATTTATACTGCTCTGGCATTCTAGGGGCCCCAAAGCTTGAGAAGAAGTCTGGTATCCAAATGTCTAAAAATGCCCTCCTAAAAGGAATTTGGGCACCTTTGCGCATCTAGGCTGCAAAAAAGTGTCACACATCTGGTATCGCCGTACTCAGGAGAAGTTGGGGAATGTGTTTTGGGGTGTCATTTTACATATACCCATGCTGGGTGAGAGAAATATCTTGGTCAAATGCCAACTTTGTATAAAAAAATGGGAAAAGTTGTCTTTTGCCAAGATATTTCTCTCACCCAGCATGGGTATATGTAAAATGACACCCCAAAACACATTCCCCAACTTCTCCTGAATACGGCGATACCACATGTGTGACACTTTTTTGCAGCCTAGGTGGGCAAAGGGGCCCATATTCCAAAGAGCACCTTTAGGATTTCACAGGTCATTTACCTACTTACCACACATTAGGGCCCCTGGAAAATGCCAGGGCAGTATAACTACCCCACAAGTGACCCCATTTTGGAAAGAAGACACCCCAAGGTATTCCGTGAGGGGCATGGCGAGTTCCTAGAATTTTTTATTTTTTGTCACAAGTTAGTGGAAAATGATGATTTTTTTTTTATTTTTTTTTTCATACAAAGTCTCATATTCCACTAACTTGTGACAAAAAATAAAAAGTTCCATGAACTCACTATGCCCATCAGCGAATACCTTGGGGTCTCTTCTTTCCAAAATGGGGTCACTTGTGGGGTAGTTATACTGCCCTGGCATTCTAGGGGCCCAAATGTGTGGTAAGGAGTTTGAAATCAAATTCTGTAAAAAATGACCTGTGAAATCCGAAAGGTGCTCTTTTGAATATGGGCCCCTTTGCCCACCTAGGCTGCAAAAAAGTGTCACACATCTGGTATCTCCGTAATCGGGAGAAGTTGGGGAATGTGTTTTGGGGTGTCATTTTACATATACCCATGCTGGGTGAGAGAAATATCTTGGCAAAAGACAACTTTTCCCATTTTTTTATACAAAGTTGGCATTTGACCAAGATATTTATCTCACCCAGCATGGGTATATGTAAAAAGACACCCCAAAACACATTCCTCAACTTCTCCTGAATACAGAGATACCACATGTGTGACACTTTTTTGCAGCCTAGGTGGGCAAAGGGGCCCACATTCCAAAGAGCACCTTTCGGATTTCACAGGTCATTTACCTACTTACCACACATTTGGGCCCCTAGAATGCCAGGGCAGTATAACTACCCCACAAGTGACCCCATTTTGGAAAGAAGAGACCCCAAGGTATTCGCTGATGGGCATAGTGAGTTCATGGAAGTTTTTATTTTTTGTCACAAGTTTGTGGAATATGAGACTTTGTATGAAAAAAAAAATCAAAAAAAAAATCATCATTTTCCACTAACTTGTGACAAAAAATAAAAAATTCTAGGAACTCGCCATGCCCCTCACGGAATACCTTGGGTGTCTTCTTTCCAAAATGGGGTCACTTGTGGGGTAGTTATACTGCCCTGGTATTCTAGGGGCCCAAATGTGTGGTAAGGAGTTTGAAATCAAATTCAGGAAAAAATGAGGAGTGAAATCCGAAAGGTGCTCTTTGGAATATGGGCCCCTTTGCCCACCTAGGCTGCAAAAAAGTGTCACACATCTGGTATCCCCGTACTCAGGAGAAGTTGAGGAATGTGTTTTGGGGTGTCTTTTTACATATACCCATGCTGGGTGAGATAAATATCTTGGTCAAATGACAACTTTGTATAAAAAAATGGGAAAAGTTGTCTTTTGCCAAGATATTTCTCTCACCCAGCATGGGTATATATAAAATGACACCCCAAAACACATTCCCCACCTTCTCCTGAGTACGGAGATACCAGATGTGTGACACTTTTTTGCAGCCTAGGTGGGCAAAGGGGCCCATATTCCAAAGAGCACCTTTCGGATTTCACTGGTCATTTTTTACAGAATTTGATTTCAAACTCCTTACCACACATTTGGGCCCCTAGAATGCCAGGGCAGTATAACTACCCCACAAGTGACCCCATTTTGGAAAGAAGAGACCCCAAGGTATTCGCTGATGGGCATAGTGAGTTCATAGAACTTTTTATTTTTTGTCACAAGTTAGTGGAATATGAGACTTTGTAAGAAAAAAAAAAAAAAAAAAAAAATCATAATTTTCCGCCAACTTGTGACAAAAAATAAAAAGTTCTATGAACTCACTATGCCCATCAGCGAATACCTTAGGGTGTGTACTTTCCGAAATGGGGTCATTTGTGGGGTGTTTGTACTGTCTGGCCATTGTAGAACCTCAGGAAACATGACAGGTGCTCAGAAAGTCAGAGCTGCTTCAAAAAGCGGAAATTCACATTTTTGTACCATAGTTTGTAAACGCTATAACTTTTACCCAAACCATTTTTTTTTTACCCAAACATTTTTTTTTTATCAAAGACATGTAGAACTATAAATTTAGAGCAAAATTTCTATATGGATGTCGTTTTTTTTTGCAAAATTTTACAACTGAAAGTGAAAAATGTCATTTTTTTGCAAAAAAATCGTTAAATTTCGATTAATAACAAAAAAAGTAAAAATGTCAGCAGCAATGAAATACCACCAAATGAAAGCTCTATTAGTGAGAAGAAAAGGAGGTAAAATTCATTTGGGTGGTAAGTTGCATGACCGAGCAATAAATGGTGAAAGTAGTGTAGGTCAGAAGTGTAAAAAGTGGCCTGGTCTTTCAGGGTGTTTAAGCACTGGGGGCTGAGGTGGTTAAAGGGCTTCTGTCACCCCACTAAACCGTTTTTTTTTTTTTTTGCTTAATAATAACCCCTACACTGCGATTTATCCATACATAAGTAAAATAAGAATTTTGGTTCAGTAGAATTTGCTAAAACCCTATTTTTATAATATGTAAATTACCTTGCTACCAGCAAGTAGGGCGGCTACTTGCTGGTAGCAGCCGCATCCTCCGATGGTAATGACGCCCCCTCTGCTTGTTGATTGACAGGGCCAGCGGACGGGATCTTTCTCCGCTGGCCCTGCCTGTTTTCATTCAATATCTGGCGCCTGCGCCGCGGCCGTACCTATCTTCAATCGGCGCAGGCGCACTGAGAGGCGGCCACTCACTCGGCCGCTTCATCCTCAATGCGCCTGCGCCGATGACGTCACATCTACATCCTTCTCACTAATAGAGCTTTCATTGCTGCTGACATTTTTACTTTTTTTTTATATTAATCAAAATTGACCGAAATTTTTGCAAAAAAAGACATTTTTCACTTTCTGTTGTAAAATTTTTCAAATAAAACTACATTTCTATATAAATTTTTCTCTAAATTTATTGTTCTACATGTCTGATAAAAAAAAAATGCAATAAGTGTATATTTATTGGTTTGGGTAAAAGTTATAGCGTTTACAAACTATGGTGCAAAAAAATTTATTTACGCACTTTGACTTTCTGAGCACCTGTCATGTTTCCTGAGGTTCTACAATGCCCAGACAGTACAAACACCCCACAAATGACCATTTTTACATTTTTTTTATACAAAGTAAAAATACACCCCAAAACACATTGCCCAACTTCTTCTGAGTACGGCGATATCACATGTGTGACACTTTTTTGCAGCCAAGATGCGCAAAGGGGCCCAAATTCCAATGAGTACCTTTAGGATTTCACAGGGCATTTTTACGCATTTGGATTCTGTGAGGGGTATGGTGAGTTCATGTAAGATTTTAATTTTTGTCACAAGTTAGTGGAATATGAGAATTTGTAACAAAAAAAACCTCTTAGGGTGAGTATGCAGCAGGTCCCGTCCTGACCTCCCAGCACTGACGGGGTCGCATAGCTTTATATTGATTTATAATGCTATGTAACCCTTAGAGGTCTGGAATATAATGGATAACACTGACATTATGCTGTTCAGAACTGTAAGGGTACATGCACACCCTCAGGATTCACGTGCGGAGAAAACCGCACTGAAATCTGCAGGTGTTCGCAGGCAAATCTGTGTGGTCAATCCGCATCAATTGGTGCGGATTTGCGTGCGGATTCGGTGCAGATTTTCCACATGCGGATTTTAGTAAGTGAATGAAGAAAATCCGGTCAGGAAAAATAAAATAAATTGACTGATTTGCAGGTCAAAATCCGCGTGGAAAAAATCTGCATCGTGTCCATTGAGAATTTTAAATTCTCATAGAATACAATGTACATGACCTACGGTGCGGATTTTCATTGTTACATAGCATCATGAATCAATATAATGCTATGTGACCTGTCAGTGCTGGGAGGTTACTAATGTATTGTGATTCTCCATATTGCCTCCTTTACTGGCTGGATTCATTTTTCCATCACATTATACACTGCACGTTTCCATGGTTCTGACCACCCTGCAATCTCTGGTCTCTCTGGTGGCCATGAGTATGCGAAGGCCGGCGCTTTTTCCTATAGTGTGCAAGCACGTCCACCAATGATGGAATGCAGGGTGGTCGTAACCATGGACACGAGCAGTGGATAATGTGACGGAACAATGAATCCAGCCAGTACAGGAGGCAATATGGAGAATCAAAATACATTAGTAAGTGCCTTGCATTAGCTTTCTCTACAAGATAAATGTCATTTGAGACAACCCCTTTAAACTAAGCACGTGCGACCAACTCAGTGAGGTGGACAAGAGATAAGGAAAAGAACAAAGAGCAGGTGGTGACCATCTTGGGATTGTCCCTCTTCGATCCCCTCAGGCTTGGAGATGGCAATTAGAGGTTAGAAACAACCGTGCAAACTGGAGTTATGGAAATAACGTAGCGCAGCGAGTTATGTTTCTGTGAGATGTGGGTCGGAGCCTAGCTCACATTCACTTATAAGGGAGCTTCCGAAACAGCGTAGCGCACCCTGCTTGGTCGTCTCCGTAGTTCCGACCACCTTGCATTTAGTGTCACTTGTTATTATAGTGATGGCTGTTTTTCCCTATATTAGCCAATCACAGCACAGCTTTTCTTTTTCAATAGAGGAATGAAAGATGAAAGCCGTGCTATGATTGGTTGCTATGAGCAGCAAAGACAGTTTACTTAACATGTACTTGTCTTACCGGCTACAAAACAACAAAAAAACTAAAAGGTCTCAAGTCATCCGTAGTAGAGACAATAAGAGGTCGTCCCTGTAGTAACTGTAGACGACCTGCCCCTTGACACGTCTCTGCAGTCACTCTCTCCTCAGTGTCTATTACTTTCACTGTGATGGCAGAAGAAGAGTACAGGTCACAGTATTTTTAAAGGGCCAGTCAGCGTAGAAAAGTGTAGGCCACAATCCGTCAGATTAGTTATTACGGGGGCAGCGATTTTCAGTCCATCCTTACAAATAGCCTGTCCCCCTGCAAATTACTCAAAAGCCATGCACTGACCCATATCCCCAGTATTTGCCATAAATGTCCAATCGGCCAAATCCCGTCTCTGGGACCCGCTCCAATCGCCAGAACAGGAGCCCTTTGTGCCCAGCCATGAATGGAGAATTCACACTTAGCTGTTTTTGGAAGTACTATTGAAGTGAATGGATAGAGCCATGCATACCTTTCCATTCCCACAGCGGGGCCCTGTTATGGAGGTAGAGGGGGGTCCCAGAGGTGCCCCCTTATGTGCCCTCCACACAGTATGGTGCCCATTATGTGCCCTCCACACAGTATAATTCCCACTTATGTGCCCTCCACACAGTATGGTGCCCATTATGTGCCCTCTACACAGTATAATTCCCCCTTATGTGCCCTCCACACAGTATGGTGCCCATTATGTGCCCTCCACACAGTATGGTGCCCATCATTATGTTCCCTCCACACAGTATAATGCCCCTTATGTGCCCTCCACACAGTATGGTACCCATCATTATGTTTCCTCCACACAGTATAATGCCCCTTATGTGCCACCACACAGTAGAATGCTCCCTTATGTGCCCTCCACACAGTATAATTCCCCCTTATGTGCCCTCCACACAGTATGGTGCCCATTATGTGCCCTCCACACAGTATGGTGCCCATCATTATGTTCCCTCCACACAGTATAATTCCCCCTTATGTGCCCTCCACACAGTATGGTGCCCATTATGTGCCCTCTACACAGTATAATTCCCCCTTATGTGCCCTCCACACAGTATGGTGCCCATTATGTGCCCTCCACACAGTATGGTGCCCATCATTATGTTCCCTCCACACAGTATAATGCCCCTTATGTGCCCTCCACACAGTATGGTACCCATCATTATGTTTCCTCCACACAGTATAATGCCCCTTATGTGCAACCACACAGTATAATGCTCCCTTATGTGCCCTCCACACAGTATAATGCCAGCTTATGTGCCCTCCACACACTATGGAGCCCATCATTATGTTTCCTCCACACAGTATAATGCCCCTTATGTGCCACCACACAATATAATGCCCCCTTATGTGCCCTCCACACAGTATAATGCCAGCTTATGTTCCCTCCACACAGTATAGTGCCCATCATTATGTTCCCTCCACACAGTATGGTGCCCATCATTATGTTCCCTCCACACAGCATAATGCCCCCTTATGTGCCACCACACAGTATAATGCCAGTTTATGTGCCACCACACAGTATAATGCCAGCTTATGTGCCACCACACAGTATCGTGCCCATCATTATGTTCCCTCCACACAGCATAATGCCCCCTTATGTGCCTCCACACAGTATAATGCCAGCTTATGTTCCCTCCACACAGTATAGTGCCCATCATTATGTTCCCTCCACACAGTATGGTGCCCATCATTATGTTCCCTCCACACAGCATAATGCCCCCTTATGTGCCACCACACAGTATAATGCCAGTTTATGTGCCACCACACAGTATAATGCCAGCTTATGTGCCACCACACAGTACGGTGCCCATCATTATGTTCCCTCCACACAGCATAATGCCCCCTTATGTGCCCCCTATATAGTATGATGCCCCCTGCTTTTGCCCCTCATACTGTACAATGCAATACTGTACATATTGCCTACAAACTGCCCTGCTACTGTGTGAGGGCATTAAGGGGGAGCACTACCATGATGATTGACAAAGAAGGCATAACTACTGAGTGGGTGTTTTTTTTTTTGGGCAAATGTGGGCAGTCTTGACTAGCAGTGGAAGGGAACGCTGAAGGGAAGTAGCTTGGGAGAGAGTCCCATTCAAAAATTTGCTGTGGGCCCAACCTTTTCTAAGCCCCTGAGCGTCTGATTCATGGGCAGAAGGAGGTGGGCCAGGATCATCATCACGCTGGGCTCTCCTGGCCACCTCCTAATGCAGTTTTACACAATCCGATTCATTACCGTGAGCTTCTTCCGCGGGGCAGCAACCACAGAGAACTAATGGAGCAAAATAAATACTAGGGGTACTACTGGGGGCTTATAACTATTGGGGACACTACAGGTAGCCATCAATACTAGGGGTACAACAAGAGACAGAATTACCATTGGGGTGCACTACATGTGGCATTATAAATATCAGGGCACTACAGGGAGCATTATAAATACTGGGGGCACAACAAGGGGCAATACAACTAATGGGGGCGCCATGACTAAGGAGGGCACTCTGGGGGATGATTAGATACACAGCTCAGCAGACAGTATCACACATGATGGGATTAGATCCACAGCTCACCTGCTTGGCACTTTTTGGAAGTCCCAAAGCAGTGAATGGAGAGGACACAGTACAGTACATGTGCGGGGTGCTCTCCATTAACTTCAGGGCGTGGGACCAGCAGCTATTTACGGCATATCCTAGCGGTATACCATAAATGTCCCAGATGGGAATATCCCTTTAATACATTTCCTCTGGAGTTCATTGGTTACAGGTAGAGACGAGCGAATTTTCATTTTACTGGTAAAAGGTGAATTGCGTTATGGATTCCGTTACCACAGACCATAACGCAATTCTTTGACGGAATGCATAACGGAATGCTTTTAGAGGCATTCCGTTATTCATTCCGTCAATATAGAAGCAGTCTATGGGTTGCAAAACGGATCCATCCGGTTTCCGTTATGCAGGAGAGGACTCCCTTGTATAATGGAAACGGAACGGATCCGTTTTGCAGCCCATAGACTTCTATTACGACGGAATGAATAACGGAATGCCTCTAAAGGCATTCCGTTATGCATTCTGTCATAGAATTGCGTTATGGTCCGTGGTAATGGAATCCATAACGCAATTCACCTTTTACCAGTATAAACGAAGTTTGAACATATTTCAAAATATGAAATTCGCTCATCTCTAGTTAAGGTACTTTCACACTTGCGGCAAGGAACTCCGGCAGGCTGTTCCGGCGGGTGAACAGCCTGTCGGATCTGTGCTGCCGCTAGTGCACGCGTGCCCCCGGACTACCGCTCCGGCCCCATTGACATGTCGTAGTTTTATTCCGGCCTCCTTTTGGCATGTTTGCCGTGCTGATGCGATAGTCCGCGTGCACTAGCGACAGCACGGATCCGACAGGCTGTTCACCCACCGGAACAGTCTGCCGGAGTTCCTTGCCGCTAGTGTGAAACTAGCCTTACAGGGTTCAGACCTGTACCTGTTCAGTACAGACCTGATACCTATAGAACACAGGGGGGCAGGAGAAATGGCGCAATTTAATATGTAAGGACGAAAACCACAACGGTCTTTTTTTTTTTTTTAAGGGAACACACAAAACCCTTTATTTATTACAAAATTAGTTTTAGTGTCCCCAGTAATAGTAATGCCTCCATTAGCACCACCCAGAATTAATAATAGAGCCCCCCATAATATTAATGTCCCCATTAGTGCCCCACAAATAGTAAAGCCCCCATTAGAGGCCCCCAATAATAGTAATGCCCCCATTAGTGCCACCATAATTACTAATGCCCCCATTAGTGCCTCCACCTCCCATAAAGGGCCAGAGCCACGGAAATCCAAGAACATTTTAGAATAAAGGTTTTTGTCTGTCTTTCTTTAAAAAAAAAAAAAAAAAGTGTTGTTTTTTTCCCCCTTATATATTAAATTGCGCCATTTCTCCTGTGCCACGTGCTAAAGCCTTGAAGGATGGCTAACCAGTGAACTCCAAAGAGGAAATGTATTAAAGGGATATTCCCATCTGGGACATTTATGGCATACCGCTAGGTGTGGGTCCCACCTCAGGGACTGGCTCTGAAATGAACAGAGAGCACCCGTCCATGCACAGTGTCCTCTCAATTCACTGCTATGGGACTTCCAAAAATTGCCAAGCAGGTGCGCTGTGTACCTAATCCCATCATGTGTGATACTGTCTGCTGAGCTGTTGTATCTAATCCTATCATATGTGATAGGGATCGACCGATTATCGGTTTGGCCGATATTATCGGCCGATATTCAGGATTTTGAACGTTATCGGTATCGGCATCTATTTTGCCGATATACAGATAAAATGTATTGGGAACACAGAACGCGCTGCTCTCAGCGCTCTCCGTGTTCCCTCCGCAGCACAGGGGAGAAGGAAGCAGTGTCTCCTCCCCCTGTGCTGCTGCTGCCGCTGCCGCCAATGAGAGGAGAGAAGACAAGAGGAGGGGAGGGGCTGTGGCCACCGCTCCACCAATGAAGATAAGCCTTTCATTCATTCATATACAGGAGGCGGGAGCTGGCTGCAGAATCACATAGCCGGCTCCCGACCTCTGAGCGATAGCTGCGGTCCGCGGTAGTTAACTCCTCAGGTTCCGCGGATCGCAGCTACCGCTCATAGAGGTCGGGAGCCGGCTATGTGATTCTGCAGCCAGCTCCCGCCTCCTGTATATGGATGATTAAGAGACTTATCTTCATTGGTGGCGCAGTGCCCCCCCCCCCCCAAGCCCCCCAGTATTAATCATTGGTGGCGCAGTGCGCCCCCCATCCCAATCCCAATAGTAAAAACATTGGTGGCGCAGTGGGCCCCCCCCCCCCAGTATTACTCATTGGTGGCAGTGGCCACAGGATCCCCTCTCCCCTGCTCCTCCGATCGGAGCCCCAGCTGTGTAATCCTGGGGCTCCGATCGGTTACCATGGCAGCCAGGACGCTATTGAAGCCCTGGCTGCCATGGTAAGCTCCATGCTGCTGTGTGCACAAAGCACAGAGCAGCAGGGACAGTGTGAGATCCTATTCACCCTGATAGAGCTCTATCAGGGGGAATAGGACAAGGGCTCTAGTCCCTAAGGGGGATAAAAGTTAGTAAAAAAAACAAACACAAAAATATTAAGTATAAATGAAAAAGATTTAAAAATAAATAAAATAAAAAAATACACATTAACAATAAACAAAAAAAATACACATTAACAATAAACATATTAATTTTCAGCAGATTTGTGTAGGAATTTTTTTTTTTCTCAAAAATGAAAATTCCCAGAATATCGGTATAAATTATCGGCTATCGGCCTGAAAGTTCACAAATTATCGGTATCGGCCCTAAAAAATCAATATCGGTCGATCCCTAATATGTGATACTGTCTGCTGAGCTGTTGTATCTAATCCTATCATGTGTGATACTGTCTGCTGAGCTGTTGTATCTAATCCTATCATGTGTGATACTGTCTGCTGAGCTGTTGTATCTAATCCTATCATGTGTGATACTGTCTGCTGAGCTGTTGTATCTAATCCTATCATATGTGATACTGTCTTCTGAACTGTATATCTAATTGTCTCCCATAGTGCCCTCCTTAGTAGTGGTGCCCTCATTAGTTATATTGCCCCCAGTATTTATAATACCACCTGTAATGCCCCCAATATTTATAATGCCTTATGTGGCTTCATATAGTATAATGCCACCTTATGTGCCCTAACACCGCACGATGCCCCTGATGTGCCCCTCATGCTATATAATGCTCCTGATCTGCTCCTCCACACAGGACATACTCACCGAGCCCACAACAAACAGATGTCTGTCAGCAAGGAGCAGTATACTGCTATATACTACCAAATAACCCTGTATGCAGTACAGCCATACACTAAATAATACTGCATAATATACAACCTTATATTAATACTATATACTCGAAATAATACGCTATACTATACCACCATGTATTGCTAAATAATATTGTATACTATACAGCCATATACTATGAAAAATACTGTATACTGTAGAGCCCAATACTACTAAATAATAATGCACTGTATACTATACTGCCATATACTACTAAATAATATTGTATACTATACAGCCATATACTAAGTAATGTTGTATACTATAAAGCCATATACTACTAAGTAATATTGTATACTATACTGCCATATACCACTAAGTAATATTGTATACTATACCGCCATATACTACTAAGTAATGTTGTATACTATACAGCCATATACTACTAAGTAATATTGTATACTATACTGCCATATACTACTAAGTAATATTGTATACTATACTGCCATATACTACTAAGTAATATTGTATACTATACTGCCATATACTACTAAGTAATATTGTATACTATACTGCCATATACCACTAAGTAATATTGTAAACTATACAGCCATATACTACTAAGTAATGTTGTATACTATAAAGCCATATACTACTAAGTAATATTGTATACTATACTGCCATATACCACTAAGTAATATTGTATACTATACCGCCATATACTACTAAGTAATGTTGTATACTATACAGCCATATACTACTAAGTAATATTGTATACTATACTGCCATATACTACTAAGTAATATTGTATACTATACTGCCATATACTACTAAGTAATATTGTATACTATACTGCCATATACTACTAAGTAATATTGTATACTATACTGCCATATACCACTAAGTAATATTGTAAACTATACAGCCATATACTACTAAGTAATGTTGTATACTATACAGCCATATACTACTAAGTAATATTGTATACTATACTGCCATATACTACTAAGTAATATTGTATACTATACAGCCATATACTACTAAGTAATATTGTATACTATACAGCCATATACTACTAAGTAATATTGTATACTATACTGCCATATACTACTAAGTAATATTGTATACTATACTGCCATATACTACTAAGTAATATTGTATACTATACAGCCATATACTACTAAGTAATATTGTATACTATAAAGCCATATACTACTAAGTAATATTGTATACTATACTGCCATATACTACTAAGTAATATTGTAAAGTATACAGCCATATACTACTAAGTAATATTGTATACTATACTGCCATATACTACTAAGTAATATTGTATACTATACTGCCATATACTACTAAGTAATATTGTATACTATACTGCCATATACTACTAAATAATACTGTATACTATACAGCCATATACTACTAAGTAATATTGTATACTATACTGCCATATACTACTAAGTAATATTGTATACTATACAGCCATATACTACTAAGTAATATTGTATACTATACTGCCATATACTACTAAATAATATGATATACTGTACAAATACTACTATATAATACTGTTTACCATACCACCGTATACTACTAAATAATACTGTATACTATACCATCATATACTACTAAATAATACTGTATACTATACCATCATATACTACTAAATAACACTGTATACTATACCAACATATACTACTAAATAATACTGTATACTATACAGCCATATACTACTAAATAATATGATATACTGTACAAATACTATTATATAATACTGTTTACCATACCGCCGTATACTACTAAATAATATGATATACTGTACAAATACTATTATATAATACTGTTTACCATACCGCCGTATACTACTAAATAACACTGTATACTATATAGCCATATACTACTATTAAATAATACTGTATACTATACAGCCATATACTACTAAATAATATGATATACTATACAGCCATATACTACTAAATAACACTGTATAATATACCGCCATATACTACTAAATAATACTGTATACTATACCGCCATATACTACTAAATAAGACTGTATACTATACCGCCATATACTACTAAATAATATTGCATACTATACAGCCATATACTACTAAATAACACTGTATACTATACCGCCATATAATACTAAATAACACTGTATACTATACCGCCATATACTACTAAATAATACTGTATACTATACCGCCATATACTACTAAATAATATTGCCCACTATACAGCCATATACTACTAAATAATACTGTATACTATACCGACATATACTACTAAATAATACTGTATACTATAGCATCATATACTATTAAATAATATGATATACTGTACAAATACTACTAAATAATATTGTTTACCATACCGCCGTATACTACTAAATAACACTGTATACTATATAGCCATATACTACTAAATAATACTGCATACGATACTGCCATATGCTACTAGATAATACTGTATATCACACCACCATATACTACTAAATAGCACCCTATACTATACAGCCATGTACTGCTACATGATATTGTATAATATACCACCATATACTGGTACTACTAAATAAAATGCTATACTATACCGCCATATACTACTAAATAAAATGCTATACTATACCGCCATATACAACTAAATAATATGCTATACTATATAGCCATATACTACTAAATAATATGCTATACTATACCGCCATATACTACTAAATAATACTTTATACTACATAGCCATATACAAGTAAATAATACTGTATACTATACTATATAACCATATACAACAAAATATTACTTGGTGGTTTTAGTTTGTTTCTGAAAGAGAGGCATGATGGATTTGAATAGATCCCATTGTCTGTAATGGGATGGGTAAAATTGTTAGGCTGGGCACTGTATGGCGGTATTGTGTGGCACTGCTTCAGTATATTATTATATGTGCACTGTATGGCGGTATTGTGTGGCACTGCTTCAGTATATTATTATATGTGCACTGTATGGCGGTATTGTGTGGCACTGCTTCAGTATATTATTATATGTGCACTGTATGGCGGTATTGTGTGGCACTGCTTCCTAGTACACGGTGCAGCATATTATATACACACTGTTATTTACACCCTATGGAGCGAGCACCAAGATAAGGTACCATACTGGGCAAGATCGAATATTAGTCCTAACCTACCACTGATTGCCTTCAGTGAACAGAATAAGATGATAAATGATTGAATAAAATAGAGACAAACGCTAGTGTGAACAGCGGCTGAAAATGAAGCAAAAACAGAATAAACACATAAAACACAATTCTAAAGTAACTTTAAAATATACTTTTTAGGGAAATGTATAATGTCACAATGAAAATAAAATATAAAAAAATGAAGAAAATATCAAACACTTGAAAAAAACATGAAAGCTTCGGTGAAGTGTGATGATGTGAGGCTGGAGGAGGAGAGGGGCAGATGGCAGGACTGGCCGCTGCACTGAGTGACACTCCACCGGTAAACAGGCCGCACCAATCAGCGCGCAGCATTCGTATCAACACAAGCATCTCCATGGAGACCGGGGGCGGGCGGGCGGAGCGGGGAGGGGATAGGCTGCGGCCGGGCCCGGGGGAGGAGGAGGGGGAGGCGGCCGCGGCTATTGTCAGCAGCGGGAGGAAAAGTTCTCGGTGTCGGAGGGAGAGAAGTTTTGAAATGGCAGAGACTGTGCGGGCAGAGTCCGGGAGATGAGCCGGGTAAGGGCGGTGCGCGTGCTGGTGGGGTGACAGCGGGGGGCGCTGTGCCGGGGGCCACAGGGTCTATTGTGTGTGCAGAGCCCCCCTACTACTTGTCATAGGGCCTGGCCCACCCCTGTGCTGCACTGAAATGCTACAGCAAAGCAGGGGGCTGCACCCCTCTCATGTGACCAGGACTGTACCCCCCCCCCTCCTCTATACAGGGACCACCGTCATGTGACCAGGACTGTTCCCCCCTATACAGGGACCACCGTCATGTGACCAGGACTGTTCCCCCCTATACAGGGACCACCGTCATGTGACCAGGACTGTTCCCCCCTATACAGGGACCACCGTCATGTGATCAGCACTGTACCCCCCCTATACAGGGACCACCGTCATGTGATCAGGACTGTACCCCCTCTATACAGGGACCACCGTCATGTGATCAGGACTGTACCCCCTCTATACAGGGACCACCGTCATGTGACCAGGACTGTACCCCCTCTATACAGGGACCACCGTCATATGATCAGCACTGTACCCCCCTATACAGGGACCACCGTCATGTGATCAGCACTGTACCCCCTCTATACAGGGACCACCGTCATGTGATCAGCACTGTACCCCCTCTATACAGGGACCACCGTCATGTGATCAGCACTGTACCCCCTCTATACAGGGACCACCGTCATGTGATCAGCACTGTACCCCCTCTATACAGGGACCACCGTCATGTGATCAGCACTGTACCCCCTCTATACAGGGACCACCGTCATGTGACCAGGACTGTACCCCCTCTATACAGGGACCACCGTCATGTGACCAGGACTGCAGCCCCTCTATACAGTCTCCCATGATTGGCTATCTACAGCATGCTAGGAGTTGTAGTTTTGGGAAACCTACAGATGTAAAACCTACAGCTCTCAGCAGGCATCACATTCGCCCCAGATGCCCTCACACTACAACCCCCAGTCTGCTCCAGCTGTTGTGAGGATACACCTCCTAGCATTCTTTGATTTCTCTAGTTTGGCAGGACATGCTGGGGGTTGTAGTACTAGAGACGAGATTGATCAGATACGATCAGTTAGAATTCTCAGGAGGAGGGCTTTGTCCTAAGAGCTTACACTCCTCAGACCTGTGCACTTTATTCTGACACACTTTCTGGGAACGTTGGGGAATGGCTGCTTTAAGGGTGAATTCACACGCAGCAGATTTGTTGAAGAAGTTTCTTCCAGTATCCCATAGATCTGAATGAGACGTGCTGAGGGACTGTAGAGGCAGACACTGCTGCGCAGTGACATCACTATAGTGACATCACACCTGACATTGTCGCCCAGTCTTCTTTGCTCGCGTTCGGATTGGATGGAGAGCGTCTGTGAACGGCAATTTTCACGTCTTGCCACAGATTCTCAATGGGATTTAGGTCCGGACTGTGACTGGGCCGTTCTAACTCGTGAATATGCTTCGATCTAAACCATTCCATTGTAGCTCTGGCTGGATGTTGAGGGTCGTTGTCCTTCTGGAAGGTCTCAAGTCTTAGGGCTCTTTCACATGAGCGGATCCCGTGCGTGGAATCCGCTGCGTGAATGAGAGCCAAGCCGCGTTCCGGACAGCAGAGACACGGAGCAGTAACATGATTGATAATACTCTGTGCCTCTCTGTGATCTTTTTACTACAAAATCACGGTGACAACTTTATCTCACTGTGATTTTGTAGTAAGAAGATCAGCGAGGTACGGAGCGTTATCTATCATGTTACTGCCCCGTGTCTCTGCTGTCCGGAACGCGGCTTGGCTCTCATTCACGCAGCGGATTCCACGCACGGCATCCGCTCGTGTGAAAGAGCCCTTACAGCCTCTACCAGGTTTTCCTCCAGGATTGCCCTGTATTTAGCTCCATCCATCTTTCTATTAACTCTGACCAGCTTCCCTGCCCCTGCTGAAGAAAAGCATCCCCGCAGCATGATGCCGCCACCTCCATGTTTCACGGTGGGCATGGGGGTGTGCTCAGGGTGATGTGCAGGGTCAGTTTTCCACCACACATAGCATTTTGCATTTAGGCCAAAAAATTTATCTTTGGTCTCATCTGACCAGAGCACCTTCTCCCACATGTTTGCTTTGTCCCCTACGTGGCTTGTAGAAAACTGCAAATGGGACTTCTTATGGCTTGCTTTTTCAAAACTGTCTTTCTCCTTGCCACTCTTCCATAAATAGCAGATTTGTGGAGTACACGACTAATAGTTGTCCTGTGGAAAGATTCTCCCACCTGAGCTGTGGATCTCTGCGGCTCCTCCACAGCGACCATTGGCCTCTTGGCTGCTTCTCCAATTAGTGCTCTAATTAGGCTGTCCGTTTAGGTGGACGGCCATGTCTTGGTAGGTTTGCAGTTGTGCCATACCCCTTTCATTTTCGGATGTTGGATTGAACAGTGCTCCGTGAGATGTTCAGAGCTTGGGACATTTTTTTTATAACCTAACCTTTCCTAACCCTACTTTACACTTCTCCACAACTTTATCCCTGACCTGTCTGCCGTGTTCCTTGGTTTTAATGATGCTCTTTTGATCGCTAATGTTCTCTAACAAACCTCTGAGGCCTTCACAGAACAGCTGTCGTTTTACTGAGAATAACTTACACATAGGTGGACTCTATTTAGGGTTATCAGAGTACAGGGGGGTGAATACAAATACACGCCACACTTTTCAGATTCTTATTTATTAAACATTTTGAAAACCATGTATCATTTTATTTTCACTTCACACATTCTTGCTACTTTGTGTTGGTCTGTCACATAAAAACCCAATAAAATATCTATCTATCTATCTATCTATCTATCTATCTATCTATCTATCTATCTATCTATCTATCTATCTATCAATTATCTATCTATCTATCAATCATCTATCTATCATCTATCTATCAATCAATTATCTATCTATCTATCTATCTATCTATCTATCTATCTATCTATCTATCTATCTATCTATCTATCAATTATCTATCTATCAATTATCTATCTATCAATCATCTATCTATCTATCTATCTATCTATCTATCTATCTATCTATCTATCTATCAATTATCTATCTATCAATCAATTATCTATCTATCATCTATCTATCAATTATCTATCTATCTATCATCCATCTATCTATCTATCTATCTATCTATCTATCTATCTATCTATCTATCTATCTATCTATCAATTATCTATCTATCAATCAATTATCTATCTATCATCTATCTATCAATTATCTATCTATCTATCTATCTATCTATCTATCTATCTATTAATTATCTATCTATCTATCTATCTATCTATCTATCTATCTATCTATCTATCTATCTATCTATCTATCCTACCCAGTACAGTTCAGTGAGGCCCCATGCACTTCTGTAGGGTCTCATTACTGCTCTCTGCCCCCTGTGTGAACAGAGCATATTAGGGGTGTATTAACAAGCAGGAGGTTTGTTGTAGAAGTTTCTGTAACTTTCCAGTACAGCTGGAAGCAGATTGGTAATATCCAAGCACATTCTGCAGATCAGTGCTATTGACACGTGGGGGGCAGTTGTAAAAACGTCTGTCACAAATCTGCCCAGTGTGAAATCTGCCCTGTTTTCTCTTGGGAGACCTGGAGTGAAGGCCAGGATCCTCCTCCACTTGTGGCTTCTGAGGACAGGTGGTGTGTGCAGATTGTGGAGTGACTAGTGACACCCGGCGGGGGGCTCCGCTGCATCCTCTGGGATTCACACGACACCACATTCACATACTGGACGTCTCCGGCTCATTAGGGATGTGTACATTGTAGCCTCCCCGCTAATTACCCATATCCTGACCTCCACTCTTATGTAGGAGGCCACAGGTCACCACCAACAGTAACCGGTTTGGCTTGTTTTCACCGAATTAAATCTAATTTTTGGTTGCCACAATATCAGCAGCTGCACAAATCCTTCTGGTGGTTTGTTACAGTGTATCAGTTTGGATTCCAGGGTGTTCTTACTGTGGGTTCACATCTGCATTCAGAAATCCGGCAGGCTGTTCCGGCAGAGGAAATGCCGGATGATGCTGCAGTTCACTGAATCCCTATTGATTACAGTGGGATCCGATGGGGATCCGCTCGCTTTCCAGCATCAGTGTCGCCTTCCGGTTTGTCAAGATCCCCATTATAGTCGCCTGTTCACATGGCTTTTTTTGCTGGTGGAATTTTGTCACGGTCTCCGACGCCAAAATTTCGCCTGCAGCCGTGTGGTTTCTGCCTCCTCTTCATTTCAGTGGTAGGCAGCGCTGAAGAGTGGCGGCCGCGGCGAGAAGGAACATGTCCGTTCTCGGCATGGCCGCAGCTTTAGGGCTCGTTCACGCGAACATATTTTGCGTTCTGTATACGGGCTGTTTTCTGCGTTCCGCATATGATCCGTATACGGAACCATTCATTTCAATGGGTCCGCAAAAGATGCGGACAGCACTCTGTGTGCTGTCCGCATCCGTTGCTCCGTTCCGTGGCCCCGCAAAAATAATGAGTCCTGTCCTATTCTTGTCCGTTTGGCGGACAATAGGCATTTCTATAATAGGCCTCCTGTTCCGTTCTGGAAATTGCAAAAGGCACACGGGCGCCATCCGTGTTCTGTGGATCGGCAATTTGCAGACCGCAAAAAAACGGCCCTTAAATCACCGCTCCGTGATCTTCAGCACTACCTCCCGTTGAAATAAATGGGAGGCAGAAACCGCGGTGGAATTTTGGCGTGGACATCCATGCCGGAATTTCGCCAGCAAAAAAACACTGTGTGAACCAGCCCTTATAAAGAATTGTCTAGACTGGATACCAGTTGTATCCGCTTCTCAGCTGAGACCAGGACTAGCGCTATACAGGATTACTGCTTCTAAACGTAAATAGCAGTGTCTTCATTCACTGACAGCAAACATATGTTGAAAATAATGCAGAATCAAAACGCAAAAGGGGCGGGCTTATCAGTCCTTTTATAGTGCGAAAGTGGTGTAAAGAAGTCCCAGACTGTGGTATGCCATACTTTTTACCCTTTTTTTCAAAAGTGGCGTCAGAAGGGGGTGTGGCCTCCAATAGCCTGACGCTAGAATCGGCTCATAATTCGTATAGGTTTCAGTTCCGACATGCGGACTTCCAGAAGATGCGCCATATTTATTAAGAGACCAGTGGCTCTTAATAAATTGGCCACATTTTAGTGCAGCAGTTTTTACTATGGCTGGTGTGTGAGACGCCGTAGGAAATCTGCCCCATAGTGTGTTAGAAGGCCGTAGTATCAGAGCGCCTCCCACTGGCCTAAAAGTAGACTTCAATAAATATACGGGGGATAGTGGTTCACCTGAATGGGATGTCCACCTCTGCTCTAAGTCGGTAGGGGTATAGTCCCATCACAGTTACGTCTCCTTTTTTCTTGTACCCCAGATAATCTACCCTTAAAGGGTGTCACCTACAGACCCCATTAAGGATTGGAAATCATACTTACCTGTTTCTCGTCGCTGGGTTTTGCCACGTCAACACCCGGTTTGAGGCTGGGTCACATGACCGTGGCCGGCAATGACGGTCAACCATGCGTCACATGACCATGCTGCGGGGTCTGTAGAAAAGGTCCTACCCCTTTAAGGCTAATGTGTGACAAATACTTTTGGACACGATTGGGGGAGATTTATCAAAACTGGTGTAAAGGAAAACTGACTTTAGCAACCAATCAGATTCCACCTTTCTTTTTTCAGAGCTCCTTTGGAAAATGAAATGTGGAATCTGATTGGTTGCTATGGGCAACTAAAGCAGTTTTCCATTACCCCATATGATATCACCTTCTATATCAGCCCATGGATCATATACATAATGCATAATAGTGTAAAATCCCTTTAAGGAAATATCATAAATTGCCAAGACACTTGACACTGCTTCCATGGTGATCAGGAGGAACTTGAGGCATTTCTCCAGTTGGATTTTCCCCTCCTCCTGTGCCCCGGTCTGTAATTCTGCGACTTTACCCCCTGCCGTGCCTTCATCGCCTTAATCTGGGCTCGTCCGTCTCGAGATTACAGCAACTGACATAGAAGGCGAAGGCCTCGACCACATACAGCAGTCGCCACTGGCCGTTTTCTTGTAGTTAGTAAATCGTAAGACCTGTTTGTGGGGCTCATTCACATAAATTTTTTTTGCTTCTGGTGTTTTTGTTCATTGGGTGGCATTTTTTGTCTTTTTGCCCAACAGAGCTCTTGGTGTTTTTTCAGGCGTTTTGACACCACCTTCTCTATTGAGTAAAAACGGTGTGAAAAAATTTGGCGCATCTAGGGTTTCTACATTCCCCCCCCCCCAAATGTGCTTGACATGGGGGTGGGGCTTAGAAGAAAGGGGCGGATCCTAAAATGTGCCGTTTGCACCAAAATTGCTCCACAATTATGGCGTAAAAATCTGTCTCAAAGTAAGCGAACCAATAGTTGTCATGAAGTCAGAGAAAAGTGTCGCTAGGAGGTGGGACCCTAACCTACCTTTAAAATGAAGGGCGCACCCACCCTCCATTCATTTCTATGGGAGTGCCAAAATAGCCGAACAGCACGCTCAGCTATTTTCGGAAGTCCCATTGAAAGGAATTTAAAGTGCACCGCGCAAGCACAGCACACGCTCTATTCATTTCTATGGGGCTGACGGATATAGCCGAGTCAGCTATTTTCGGAAGTCCCATTGAAATGAATGGTAAGTGCACCGTGCCGCCGCTCCATTCACTTCTGTGGGGCTGACAGATATAGCCGAGTCAGCGCTCGACTATTTTCGGAAGTCCCATTGAAATGAGTGGGAAGTGCACCGCGCAAGCGCAGCCGCCGCTCCGTTCACTTATGGGGCTGACGGATATAGCCGAGCCAGCGCTCAGCTATTTTCAGCAGTCCCATAGAAATGGGTGTTAAGCCGCGAGGGGACAGCGGCTGCGGCTTCAAGCGGTGGCTGTCCGCACACCGCGCCAAGAAATGACATGTCCCTTCTTGGCTCATTCGCAGCTTTAAACTGCTGCCCCCGCTATCTTCAGCACTTCCTCGCATTGAAAACTGGGAGTCAGACATCTTGTGGCCGCCAGTGGAATTTTGGCACGGTGTCCGCGCCAAAATTCCCCAGGCAAATAACTCTGCGTGAACATCCCCTTACAGTAAAAATGACTTAGTTGCCCATAGCAACCAGGCAACCAGTCAGAGCTCAGCTTTCATTCTTGCAGATCAATTTAAGAAATGAAAGCTGTGCTCTGATTGGTTGCTATGGGCAAGAAGGACACTACTGTTAGACAGCATTGTGTGCATTGTCTAACGTGGAATTCATTAAAATCTACATGTCATTTTTATTATTATTGTTTTACTGTATATTACAGAGTTGTTGGCTGCTCTTATTACAGATTCTATACCATTCCTATCCTCCCCTTCAGTGTTATAGTCTCCAGGCCGCTCCGTTCCGATAAAGTATTGGCGCCTCTATTTGAACGCCCCCGCCGCCTGTCAGTTACTTCGCCCTTTTACCTGTGCAGGTCATGTGACCGGAGCAGGTGAAAGGCGATCCTGCGTCGGGTGCATTATTTATTCACTCAGAGTCTTATTTCAAAGACTTTAACCTGGGAAATGATGATGCAGCAGAGTGCAAGATGCGGAGGAGCACACGTCTGTACCCCGCACGCAGTATTAGGCTAATATTATAGGAGTGCTCTGCACTGTGAGCACACTAAAGGGGTTATGCCGTGATTGATGTAAAAAAGGAAAATCGGACATATGGCCCATGACAATACCTTTCTAATAAAGCTAGAACCAGCCCTGTATTGCACATGGGTCCAGAGATCTCCACATTCACTGCTCCAATTGTTCTGCTAGATTTATGTCAAGCTGGCGGCCCAGGGAGCGTGTCCTTTCTGCTGCAGCTCTCCCTATCGCAGCTCGGAAGGCATGTGCATCCAACTCAGTAAGGTGGGCAGAGAAATAAGAAAAAGAACAAACAGCAGGTGGCGCTATACAGATACATTTTATTGTATAAATCAGTGACTATACTAAATGTTTAATTACATGCAATTAGGGCTGAAATGATTACCGTAATCAATGAAATCGAGGCAGAAATCGAAATCCTCGATGCAGTTTCCCTGAGTAAAGTGAAGCTTCTCACTCACCGCTCCGTGGCCTCCCGACGAGGCACCGCGCTGCAGGGCCTTGCGTTCACACATCGTCAGCGCGCTGTCAGGTCCCAGTGCACGCCGCACTGCCAGGAAAGGTAAGTATAAAGGTGGTAGAAGCAGCGGGCGCGGGGGGGGTTGGGAAATGGGGGCACCTGAGATTTGGCAATGGCATGTATAAAGTTATCGGCGGGTGGGGAGAGGGGTTAATGGGGGCACCTGTGATTTGGCAATGGCATGTATAAAGTTATTGGCGGGGGTGTGTGGACAGGGGTTAATGGGGGCACCTGTGATTTGGCAATGGCATGTATAAAGTTATTGGCGGGGGGGGAAGGGTTAATGGGGCACCTGTGATTTGGTATGTATAAAGTTATTGGCGCGGGGGTAGGGGTTAATGGGGGCACCTGTGATTTGGCATGGAGGGGCTGATCTGGGGGAGTGGGGGACATGGATGGCATGGAGGCACTGGGGAAGGGGGACATCATGGCAGCCAGTGAACTCCTCCACCAGAACAGACTGCCGGAGTTCACAGCATAGCCTTAGATTCTGACAGAAGAACAGCCTGCAGGAGTATACCGTCTTGGGTATAGCGGACACAACCTGCTACGGTATATCCTCTCATTGACTATAATATGGTCCAGGGTCATCTGGCCATGTTGCGGCATACATGCTGGGTATCCTCCAAAGCTGTTTTTTTTTGGCCTTACAAAACCCAGCTTGAATGCTGTCACAAGGCCGGACCCCATTACAGTCCATCGCTGCAGCAGCCGGCAGTGTCCAGCTATACCCGATACGGTACAGAATGTGAAAGAAGCCTTATGTGTGTGCAATTATTTGCGATACCACTGTAAGAAATAAAAATATAGTTTTTCTAAAGGAATACGTTATTTTAAGAGAAGGTTTTTCTTATTAGATTACTCGATTAATCGTAAAAAATAATCGATAGAATACTCGATGACTAAAATATTGGTTTACTGCAGCCCTACATGCAATTAGGAACGACTCAGACACAGGTGGGAAAACGGCAGAACATTTATGTGGGACAACCCCTTTAAGTAGAAAAGTTGCAGGTGTGAGACGACAATCACAGGACATAGGAACACATGGCTTGGCGCACACAGAGGGAAAGCAATAGGTTGAGTTTTATGGCGGCATCAATTGTTTCCTGAGATAAGCGTCACCGCATAGATTTACCGGCCGCTGATCTCTTATCTTCGAAATAAGGTTCTAATTCAACGCGTGTGTTTGTCGGAGATGAACACGTGTGTCAGATGGAAGAAGTGTTGGTAACATGATCTTTTGGCAGGAGAGACCTGTCTCCTCTCCCGACATGTCTGTTTTAGTAACGATGTGCATGCCCCATGTAATAACAATTCTTTAGCATCTTTTGATATGTCTTTGTTGTGCCATTCCTCTATTATTCCTTCTAGAAATAGACAAACGACTTGCCAGCAGTCCGCCCTAAAGGTGCAGCTTTGGGTTACCATTTGGGAGGTGTCTCTGCACAGTCTGACACGATCTAATCGACAAGAATAGGACATTTCTACAGGAGTTCGGGAAAAAAAATGTCGAAATGCACTCGGCTGGAAGCCATGTTTTGCATTTCTGCCTTTTGCAGACTGCAAAACACGTACGGTTGTGTGCATGAGGCCTAACGTGTATGAGGGCCTCATCCAACAGCAGATATCTGGACCAGGAATGATGGATGTCACCATGCCTAATCTGTCTGTACAGAGGTGTCTGCCCTCTCACTATTGGGAAGACATGCATGCTTGGCTGAGAAAAGTGTGCATGTGCATGGCGTGATAAGGAGAGACAGGTCTGAAGAGGAGCCTTTTAGGAACGTGTAACCAGACTCCTGACCGTGTCCCCCTCCGCCTGAGCCTGAACTTTCATCTCCATTAACCATTTCCTTCTATGTAAATAATTAAAATGTTTCCTAAGTCTCTCCCTGGTTTACTACGGTACACGATTTAGAGAAGAAGCTGCAGATATGGGACATGACAGAAGAGGGCCGGAGCCTGGTCTGACTGGTATCCGTTCATTAGTCACCATGAAGGTTCCTATAATGGTGCAACCTTATTTCATATAAATATATTGCACGGGTTTCAGGAGGAACCTTATTTGTTTTCCCCTCCAGTACTAATGCGTGAGAAGCAATAAGATGTTAGTGCGTAGGGTGCTTTGTCTCGTCTTTTGTCTCTAGCCCTATGTGGGGTATTCCTGTAAGTGACGTCCTATCTTCTGGATCACTTGGTGGAGATCCAACCACTGGGGTCTGCAGGTTGGACTGACTTTGAGCTGATATGTACGACCGACTTAAAGGGGTATTCCTCTAATATCAAGTTATTCCCCATCCTCTGGATAGAAGATAGTAATCTTCTGTCAGGGGTGTCTGACAATTTGGCCATGTTGAGCATGCATGATTGTGGGGGAGTCAGTAAAGATAGTTGTGTTTGAACAGCTTCTGGTTTTAGAGGGGTTGTCCCAGAAAAAATATTATACATTTTTCAAACCAGCACCTGGATCTGAATACTTTTGTATTTGCATGTCATTTTTGCATAGCCACTGAGTTATTTAATAAAATCTATCTGTATAGCGCCATCTGCTGTTTGTTCTTTTTCTTATTTCTTTGTCCTGCTCACTGAGATGGCCGCACATGCTCAGTTTCATCTTTTAACTGCCACCTGAGCTGTGATAGGGAGAGCATGGACACGCCTCCTGAGCTGTGATAGGGAGAGCATGGACACGCCTCCTGAGCTGTGATAGGGAGAGCATGGACACGCCTCCTGAGCTGTGATAGGGCGAGCATGGACACGCCTCCTGAGCTGTGATAGAGAGAGCATGGACACGCCTCCTGAGCTGTGATAGGGAGAGCATGGACACGCCTCCTGAGCTGTGATAGGGAGAGCATGGACACGCCTCCTGAGCTGTGATAGGGAGAGCATGGACACGCCTCCTGAGCTGTGATAGGGAGAGCATGGACACGCCTCCTGAGCTGTGATAGGGAGAGCATGGACACGCCTCCTGAGCTGTGATAGGGAGAGCATGGACACGCCTCCTGAGCTGTGATAGGGCGAGCATGGACACGCCTCCTGAGCTGTGATAGGGCGAGCATGGACACGCCTCCTGAGCTGTGATAGAGAGAGCATGGACACGCCTCCTGAGCTGTGATAGGGAGAGCATGGACACGCCTCCTGAGCTGTGATAGGGAGAGCATGGACACGCCCTTTGACCTGCAGCAGAAAAGACACTCCCCTTGCTGTCAGCTTGATATAAATCTAGCAGAGCAATGAATGTGGAGATCTCTGGACCCATGTGAGGTGCAGGGCTGGTTCTAGCTTTGTTAGAAAGAGATTGTCCTGTACTATATGATTGTATACTGATTTTCATTTTTTACATCAGCTATGGGATAACCCCTTTAAGTCCTGCCCCTTTAATAAACCCTCAGTTCAGTTGGTCTCCAGACAACCTTCCATGTCCTTTCTCTGCTGCATTTCTTGACATTCTTCATACATCCGATTACTGGAGATTCCAGCAGAAGACAATAAAACTTATTTTGTCTTTTGCAAAGATGTAACTGTAAGCTCCTGAGCCCCAGTGCAGCACATATAGCAGTCTTCTTATGTAGTACAGAGGACTTTGAGGCCCCTAATGGCCCAGGTGTGACTGCTACCTCTACACCCATGGTCTCCTGTCCTAAAGCAATTTCATTTTTTTTCTCCATGGATGACCTATTTGCATGCTGTAACCTCCTTCCCTTGCGGATTAATACTCTAGTGTGTTACCACATCAATGTAATTAATAATAGTCATTAACGCTGTAGGGCTGACGAGGCGAGTTCAATGGAAGTTCACTGCTGGGTCCTTCTAGCTGACATCAGACCTTTTTTGTGCTAACCATGACCTTCCCCTAGCAGAAGACGGACCCAATGTGTCCCTGCTGAATAGCCAAGAAAATGGAATATTTTTTATTTATTTATAGGGTCTTATTATTGTGATCCATGTAGGGTTCAGAGGGGAGTGTTTGGTGTGACCATCTGTCATGTGCAGGTAGTTCTATCTATCTATCTACAATATTTCTCTATCTATTTTTACATTCCTGTTCTTTGCACCAAATGTAATAAGGACGTCTATTAAATGTCCTAATAAAACTATGCAAATCTTAGCACTTTCTATTGAGCTTTGGACCCGGCTTGAAGTTCAGGCGGACTGCCCTCCACATGTACTGCTAGATGAGAGGGGTGCCCACTGGTGTGTCCTTCTACTAATCAAAGAATTGCACTATGGATACGCTGAGTCCAGGGTGGGCGTTCGGTGGGTGCGGTATCCCCCACTAGCTTATATTTACCCCTTTAAATTAGAGCATCTAAAGGATACTCATAGCAGGCCATTTACTAAGACTGGCTTTTTGCGCCAGTCTTAGATTCCCATCATACATTATGCAAATCTAATGCATTCTGTGTGCGCCTGGAGAGAAAAACGTCTCCAGCACGGGCACGGGGCCCTTACGTTTGTGGGCATGAACCCCAAGTGTTAGGACTGTTCCTCATCCTAAATTAGATGCGCCTCCAGCACTCCTCTTTTACGCCTGGAAGCAGGCGTGCCAGATGGTACATTTCTTGGCGCTGAGGTCCTGGTGCCGGGACCCCACCACTCCCCAGTGGCAATGAAGGCCTAAAAGGACCCTTTGAAACAAAATATTGTCGCACAGGTGTTTAAAAAGTCATACAATAGGGTCTTGCCATTTTTTTTACACCAAAAAGTGGCGTGGCTCGCTTAAAATAAATGACCATCACAACTTCTTGGCATGTGCTTTATTGCGGTTGGTTTCTGGAATATGTGTAGCCCATAGCTCAGGCATGCTCAACCTGCGGCCCTTCAGCTGTTGCAAAACTACAACTCCCAGCATGCCCTAATAGCTCTTGGCTGTCCAGGCATGTTCGGAGATGTAGTTTTGCAACAGCTGGAGGGCCGCAGGTTGAGCATCCCTGCGGCCATAGTTGCTTACAGATTGGCTATGTCTCTTTACATTTTAGGGTTTATTCTGCATGGAGGTCCTCATAGCCAACTATCAAAACATTGGCTCCAAGAGTTAGGAATGGTGGTTGGAGCTCAGGTGGTGACCTCAGCTGTTGATTGGGATTTTTTGTCTAATTGCTTCTTGGTTGCCCAAGCGTCAGCACCCTGTGAAAGAACATTGTAATCAATGCTAAAGAGCCTGACTGTTATTGTAGTGGGAATTAAAGAGTCTGCGTTCCGGTTCCTGGGTCACCGATCTGTCCCCGGGGGGCTGCGTATTTCCTAGGCTGGCTTATAAACACTTTGATAGAATTTACCCATTTTATCCATTCAAATAGTCTCGCTTGCTGCCAGCTAATTATCCTCTGGAGAAAAGTACATTGTGTGATTTCCACCGTGAGAGCCTTCAAGGCACACAATTAATTGGCCATTTTATGAATTCACCATCATGTTTCATGCTTTTACCTCAGTGCTAGAGAATACTGGTTAGGGGCTTATCCAGGAGTAACAAAAACATTTCTACTTTCTTCCAAAAACAGCGCCACGCCTGTCCAAAGGTTGTGTGTGGTATTGCACAACCCATGGACAGGTATAGCGCTGATGTTGGAAGAAGGTAGCCATGTTATTCTAATCCTTGACGACCCCTTTCTTGTTTTTTTACCAGACGTTCCTTGGACTTGAAGTTTATTCAATGGAATACAGATGTTTCATGTGTTTTGCATTTTTGTCTTCCAGGAGACTCCGACATATGAGTTGAGGAAAATATTTCCGGAAGGATTGCTTACACACCATACGTCAACGAAATGCATAGACCGGGTGATCCCACCAAGACCCGACATAGGATGCATCTGCCCCAGAGATTGAGGAGTGTGGAAGTTGCCCGGGGAAGAACGGGCTATGGCTTTACCCTTTCTGGACAATCTCCTTGTGTCATAGGTAGCGTCATTAAGGAAAGTCCTGCAGAATTTGTGGGGCTTAAACCTGGAGATCACATATGTGCTGTCAATGACATCAGTGTCAAGAATGCTTCTCACGAAGACGTGGTCAAGCTGATAGGGAAATGTTCTGGCGTTCTTCATATGGTCATTGCTGAAGGGGCCCGTCCTATAGATTCATGCTCAAGCGATGAGGAAATTGCTTTCTTTGAAGGAAAGACTTTGTTAAAACCGAGGCCTGATTCAAAAACATTGGGCATAAACCGAGCAGAAAGAGTGGTGGAAGAGATGCAGTCTGGAGGAATATTTAGTATGATCTTTGAGAACCCGGTAAGTGGTGGGAAGACCAACCACCAAAACGAGAAGCACAGGTTGAGGTCAATGTCTGCTTCCTGCTATGAAATGAGAAGGGACAAGACGAATCACAACCTCGACTTTCTTTCGAAAGACGAAATATCGAAGATGATCAACAGCGACTCAGCTTTCACCAATGGTCTGCAGAACTTGGAAGACTTTGAGTTGGATGCAAGCATCCTAAACGTTGGCATGATAGTTGGGTACCTTGGTTCCATCGAACTCCCTTCTACAAGCTCTAACCTTGAGTATGACAGCTTGCAGGCCATCCGAGGGTGCATGAGACGTCTCCGAGCAGAACAAAAAATACACTCCCTCGTTCTGATGAAAATCATGCATGACAATATTCAGCTGTGTAACGATAAGGCAGGCGTCATAGCTGTGTACCCAGCAGAGAAGTTGGCATTCAGCGCAGTTTGTCCTGATGACAGAAGATTTTTTGGACTCGTAACGATGCAAAGTAGCGATGACCAAAGCTTGGCGCAAGAAGAAGAAGGAGTTCTGAGGACCTCTTGTCATGTCTTTATGGTAGATCCTGAATTGTTCCACCATAAAATACATCAAGGCATTGCCAGACGATTTGGATTTGAATGCACCCCTGACCCGGATACTAATGGCTGCTTGGAATTTCCGCCTTCTTCCCTTCCGGTTCTGCAGTTTGTCTCCGTCCTATATAGAGACATGGGTGAGATGATAGAAGGGGTGAGAGCAAGGGCGTTCCTCGACAATGACGCTGATGCCCATCAGAACAACAGCACCGGCAGCAACAGCGATAGTGGCATCGGGAACTTTAATCAGGATGAAAAACCGAATCGGGTGTTGGTGGTTGATTTGGGAAGTGCCCCAACCAAGCATATTCCGCATGCTATTTGGGAGAATCCATCAGGAAGAGTGCAGAACCAGTCTGTTCTCCACTGGAACGGCTATTGCAATGAGGACCCACCACATGGAGCTGTAGCTGATAAACCTCAAAACTTTAAGAAGCATTTAGGTCCTTCTGCTCGCATCGAAGTTCCGGTGATCTCACCCCGAGGACCACCGCCTCCCTCAAATAAGTTCAATGCTCTAGAGGGCCAGAAGAAATGGCTGCCTGTTCATGTAATTCAGGATTGGCAACAGGGGAACGTCAGTGATCAGGAATCATACGCCGACTCCACCGATGGCTGGTCGAGTGTTAATTGTGGAACCTTACCTCCTCCTATGAGTAAAATCCCAGCTGACAGATACAGAGTTGAAGGGAGCTTTGTGCCACCTTCTGCTCGCAAAGACGACTGGCCCAAGAAAGCGTTCGACATTCAGCAGATATTTGGCAGTGGACATGGTTCCAAGAAGACCAGGGAAGACCGAAAGGTGAGATTGTGTCAGATTTTGTATGGCTAAATTGTACATACTGTATGTGAGAGATTTTGAAAGAGAAATCTCTGTTGTGCCATCCCTCTGTTATTCCACCTGAAAATGTATGATTAAATTGAAAACTGGGTGTTGCCATTCCTATTGTCAATAGGGTGTGTCCCTACCTAATGTGGAACTGTCGGCACTGATTGGACAGCATCTGAAGTGCCAACCAGTCTATACTGAAATGTTGTTACTAGCACAGAAACCGCTGATCTCTGACCTTAACCCTTTGTATACCCTTATCAATACAGGAGAGAACAGCGGTCAATATAATAGGGATGCCAGCCACAGACATATATATTATTGTCCCTGTATGATATAGAACCTGTATAATATATTACAGTATTTATGACGATTGGTGATTTGCCAAAAAAAAGAAGAAAAAATCCAACCTGTTGGAAGATATAAACTTATATAAGTTATCACAATATGATCACTGAGGACCAACCTCTGGGACTCCCACTCATCCTGAGAATGAAGGGGCCTCCTTGTCTCCTGAGCTCTATCTCAGGCTGTATTGCAGATAGAGATAAGGTCCAGATCGTGTTTTAAAGCTAAGAATTTTGGAAGTAATTTATTTAAAGCAAGACTGGGATCGTACAGTATATCTGCAGCTCTTACTCTGGACCCAGTTTCTAAATGTGGTATTTATAGCTGTATGGCAGCTAGCACTGCGATCCTAGTCTTAAAGCTTATAGTCTTAGCTTTAAAACAAGACCTTACATCTCTAGCTTGTATACAGCCTGAGACAGAGCAGGTTGAAGCAGTCCATCCTTCAGCTGGCTGTGATCTCAGCCAGCATGGGGGAGGCTGGCAATGGTGGACGTGCTGACAGATTGCACGGAGAGGAGGAAAAGAGGCAGCGGCATAAATCCTCCTCTCCCTGTGTAAGTGTTCAAAACCCAAGGGGGAGGAGTAATATGGGACTCCTGTGCATGTTATCGTCTCCGTTATCGTCTCAGAGATCACGCTTGGTTTCTGATTGTCATATATGGGGCAGGAGGATTAAGAAGATGAGTGCTTGCTCGTCTAATCACTCATCTCCACCTAAGTCCGTTTATTGACACGCTTACCACTGTCTGAATTGCGGCATCAAATAATCCGCACCAAACACTCGCGCCACCCCCCCACAATAAAGCACCTGCATAGCGCCTGTTTGAATGCCAATTTTGTTAACTCATTATATTAGGTTTAGAGGTTTATAACTTTCAATTAGGATCACAGTTTGTATAGGGGGATGGAAATGTATATACCTATTTTATTCTCAGTATTTGCATTCCTGCGCCAAGAAACTTTACCACGTGCAGCATTGAATGTAGATATGTGTGGAATGCTTGAACTCCTCACATCTTACAGTTTTTTGCATAGTGTATTTTCTTTTCATAAGGACTCTGCTAGAGCAGGCAGTTTAGTGGCAAATTAGAATTTTCCTGCAATTTTTGCTTATAATCAGTTTTGCTGTAAAGTTGCATGAGGGTGGTTGTGTGTATTTAATAATCACGTTGTATCTTTAAATGCGGTATGCTGTGTGCTCAGATAAAATACTAATAAAATGAATGGTAACATTAGCTGTTTGCAGCATACAGTATATACAGTACAGTGTTTGAACACATTTTGGGGTCATGGCCTGCAGTTTCAGTGTTTTTGAGAGGACACGCTCTCACATCATTAAACCTCCTACTGGATGTGAGTTTTAGGAACAATGTTTGCATAGACACATTTTTTTTATAATTCCTGTTTGTTACCAGACATAGTTGTGAACATCAAGACAACTGCAATCACCAGGTTGTCTGGTTTCAGGAAATATATAGGTTTCCAGCTAAAATGAAACTAATAACTTTTATGTTACTCTTATGAAACATTACACTTTGACATAAAAGTGCAGGAACAGCCCTCTCTCAATTAAAGGGTTTATTCCATGATTAATCAGACATCATATAGTACATAGCTCAGGGGAGTGTCCTTTCTGCCGGTCTCTCTCTCTATCACAGCTCAGGGGACATGTATTTTCTGCTGTAGCTCTCTCCCTATCACAGCTCAGGGGCATGTCCTTTCTGCTGCAGCTCTCTCCCTATTATAGCTCAGGGGCATGTCCTTTCTGCTGTAGCTCTCTCTCTATCACATCTCAGGGGAGTGTCCTTTCTGCTGTAGCTCTCTATCACATCTCAGGGGAGTGTCCTTTCTGTTGCAGCTCTCTTCCTATCACATCTCAGGGGAGTGTCCTTTCTGCTGCAGCTCTCTCCCTATCACAGCTCAGGGGAGTGTCCTTTCTGCAGTAGCTCTCTTCCTATCACAGCTCAGGGGAGTGTCCTTCCTGCTGCAGCTCTCTTCCTATCAAAGCTCAGGGGAGTGTCCTTTCTGCTGCAGCTCTCTCCCTATCACAGCTCAGGGGGGTGTCCTTTCTGCCGCAGCTCTCTCCCCGTCACAGCTCAGGGGACATGTCCTTTCTGCTGCAGCCCTCTCCCTGTCACATCTCAGGGGAGTGTCCTTTCTGCTGCAGCTCTCTTCCTATCACAACTCAGGGGAGTGTCCTTTCTGCTGCAGCTCTCTACCTATCACAGCTCAGGGGAGTGTCCTTTCTGCAGTATCTCTCTCCCCAGCACACAGCTCAGGGGAGTGTCCTTTCTGCTGCAGCCCTCTCCCTGTCACATCTCAGGGGAGTGTCCTTTCTGCTGCAGCTCTCTCCCTATCACATCTCAGGGGAGTGTCCTTTCTGCTGTAGCTCTCTTCCTATCACATCTCAGGGGAGTGTCCTTTCTGCTGCAGCTCTCTTCCTATCACAGATCAGGGGAGTGTCCTTTCTGCTGCAGCTCTCTCCCTATCACAGCTCAGGGGAGTGTCCTTTCTGCAGTAGATCTCTTCCTATCACAGCTCAGGGGAGTGTCCTTTCTGCAGTAGCTCTCTCCCCGTCACAGCTCAGGGAACTGTCCTATCCGAGGGAGCTATCTCTCTATCACATCTCAGGGATGTATCCTTTCTGCTGTAGCTCTCTCTCTATCACAGCTCGGGGGCATGTCCTTTCTGCTGCAGCCCTTTCCCTGTCACAGCTCAGGGGAGTGTCCTATCCGAGGGAGCTATCTCTCTATCACATCTCAAGGGATGTGTCCTTTCTGCTGTAGCTCTCTCCCTATCACAGCTCAGGGGACATGTCCTTTCTGCTGTAGCTCTCTCCCTATCATAGCTCAGGGGAGTGTCCTTTCTGCGGCAGCTCTCTTCCTGTAACGGTCACAGCTTCTAGCAGTAGAACTAAGCATGTGCATCCACCTCCAGAGATGTTACGGAGGTGGACAGAGAAATAAGGAAAAGAACAAACAGCAGGTGGCGCTATGCATACACATTTTATTGAATAGCTCAGTGGTCATCATACATCATTTTTAATTACATGCAATTATAAAAGCTTGTGGATCCAGGAGCTGGTTTGAAAAACGAAGAATATTTTTGTGAGGCTGCCCCTTTAAATACTAGAACTGGATTAGTGACAGTGTTCCTATGTGACCCCTGTATTCTGTAGATTCTACAGAGGATTTGATTCCGGGGACAGCAGAGGGGCATTTCATGTGTTGAGGGGTATCGGGCATGATAGGAAATATATCATGTGCTGGTAGCTCCTTCATGCATATTTTGTGGTATTTTTTAGGGATTTCTCCACATTTTCCCGATTTTGGCAGGAGCATTGGTCGGACGCCATGCATATATCCTATAGTACCTAAGCTGGCTCACAATGCTTTTCTTCACTTCTCTTATGGAAAACACGTGAAGCTGTAATGTTCTTCATTTCTATGGATTAGGTTTCCAACTTTTCTACTGTACAGTAGTATTCCTGATGTCTACCGCAAAATCCGGAGTGGTGGCCTCTCATTTACAGCTTCCAGAAGGTTTTTTAAGGCTCTGATGACATCATCAGTCTCATAAGCTTTCACATTAAAATCGAATGAATGCAGATCTCTAACGGGGATGGGGCATTATCTGCAATTTAGTGCTTGGAGCTGGCTGACGGCCTGATATATATATATATATACCACTGTCTAGTGAATTATATACTTCAGAAGTCTAGCAGATTTCTAGTAAATGGTCCAGACAATTGTATACAGTGGAGCAGTGCAGTTTAGGCTGTGTTCACATTTGCTTTCTGCAGCCAGTCAGCGGTTTTGTCACATTTGATGGCGAGAATAGTGCATCGCGCATCACCATTCCTGCAGTGGAACCCCGACTGACGTATTGGAAGTCAGTGAGGACCTTCAGGTGAAGTAGCCCAGAACAGGGTCGCGGCAAAGGGTTAACCAATGTAATGTTATATTGTTTAGTGAAATGTGATATATCCTATTTGTGTACCTAATGGCATTGTATGGACAAGTGAGGGTCAAAGAGACACCCCTAGGCGATGGCACGCCCCCCTGGCATTTTCTTAAATGTGGTCACTGATCAGTTGAGAAGGCTTGATAAAGGCAGTAGGACTAAGTCCAATTTGAATAAGAGCGAAATGGACGCGTTGCTCTCCCTGGAACGTGATACCTCCCTTGTCATCAAACCATCTGACATTGTTGTCATGAATCACGACCACTATAAGACCACGTGCCTCCGCATCCTCAGTGACCAACTGTGCTATCGTGTGTTGGAATCCAATCCAATCGAGGCGTTTCGGAAAAAACGGAAAAACCTCTTGGATACAGCACAGGAGCACGGTCTGATCAGCCGAACAGAAGATGATTTTTTTGTTCCCCAAACACCCGCAGACCCCTTGTTTTTACGGATTGCCCAAAGTACATAAGGGCTTGTCACCATTAAAGGGGCGTCCCATTGTTTCCGGGAGCGGAAGTTTGACGCATCCGATCAGTACGTACGTGGATCAGATTTTGCGCCCGTTTGCGGTGGCCCCATCCTCGTACATACGTGATTCCATGGGTGTGATCAAAAAATTGGAGGGGATCCACATTGGTGAAAACGTTATGCTTGCCAGTTTGGACGTGGAGGCCCTCTACAGGGGTGTGGAGCTGTGGCCTCGTTTTTTAAATCAGCGTGGCATCCATCTTTGGCAGCATAAGGAGTTTGTCCTTGAACTTTTGAGTTTCATTCTTGAGCACAACATATTTATTTTTGACCATCGCCTGTACCATCAGCTCAGCCCCTGTGCCCCCACTTTCGCCAACCTGTACCTGGGCTGGTGGGAACGGGAAGTTGTGTTCGCTGAGAATAACCATAAATGGGCTGACCACATCAATGTATGGTTGCGTTACCTCGACGATGTGCTAATCTCGTGCTCAGGAAGTGTAGCTGGTTTCAACAGGTTTGTCGCGGACCTGAACAATAACACATCGGGATTGTTTTTTTTTTACCTGCCAAATTCAAGAATCGCAAATTGCGTTTCTTGACCTCACTATTTTCAGGGATGGGGATGGCAACATTGGCACGCGTCTATTTCGTAAAAAGACGGCGACGAATAGTCTACTAAGGTGGGACAGTTGCCACCCCCTTCCCCTCAAAAGAGGAATCCCTAAAGGACAATATCTGAGGGTAAGGCGCGGTTGCTCCAGGATGTCTGATTTTAGGGCAGCATCTAATGATCTGCAGTCAAGACTTGGGAGTAGGGGATACCCACAGCATGTGTTAGCCAAGGCCTATCAACCTGAATCGGGACACCTTATTGACACCAAAAGCAGAGCCTTCTGGCATCGTGGCCACTTATGATGAGGCACACGACACAGTAAGAGAACTGCTTACCAATTACTGGGGCATTTTAAAATCAGACCCAGACATTGGGCATCTGGTAGGAGAGACACGTGGACGTAATTTAAGGGATCGTCTGGTCCACAGTTTTTTTTCAAGCCCCCACCACAGCTACTTGGCTGAGTACCAACCTCAAAGGGACCTTTCGATGTGGAAGATGTGTGGCGTGCTCTGCTATTCAACTAGGCGGTACATTTACTTGCAGCGTAACAGAGCAAGTGTTCACCATCAGGTCCTTTGTTAATTGCAGGACTAGAGGTTTGGTATACTTGGCCACATGTATCTGTGGAAAACAATACGTGGGGAAAACCTTTAGGGAATTTCGCAGAAGAATAGCAGAACATCTCAATGATATTCGCAAGGGGGCTGATACCCCAATTGCGAGACATACTTCCACCTTTCATGGTGGCAATATGGACGTGATGAAATTCCAGGCCATAGAGGTGGTGAGAAGATCTCCAAGAGGAGGAGATTATTACAAAAAGAGACACAGTGGATTTACCGCTTAAGGGACTCAATGAGTACAATTCCTTTGTATGTTTCCTTTGAGTCCTGATGTAGGCAATTTTTATAGAAAAAAGGGGGGAAAAAGAAAAAAAAAAAATTTTTGGAAGAAGTTTTTTGAAAAGAAAAAGAATTTTTTCTTTTTTTTTTTTTTTCTTTTATGGTGTAAGACCTATCTTGTGTCTGTGACAAAGACTACACTGGCCACTAGGTATACAACATCATTTACCAGAATTTGACAATGATCCCTGTAATGTCTGCAATGTCCTGCTGCATTATACTTTTAAACCACCGCCTTGTCCCCTTAGCAATAGTGTGTGAATGTGTTGACATTCAGCTGCGATCGTCTCATAGAGGGGGCGGGTAGTTTGCTGCGGTGGCGCTGCGCCTCCTTCCTCCCTTATTGGCCGCTACAGGGGCTTGATCCGGAGTCTCCTCCTTATATAGCGCGTGTCCTTGCGGCCGCTCAGTGCTGATAGCTGCAGCCTCTGTCATGGAGGCTAGTAGCAGCTGATCTGTTTGTTTGTCTCTTTACCCACAACTTGTGCTCCTGACGAGCCAGAGTATGGCGAAACGCGTCGAGCAATTAGTGGGGGCAGACTTATATATTTTTTGATGGTCGCTTGAATGGCGTTTACATGGCAGTAGTGGCCTGCGGTTTCTCAGCCCTCTCCCATATGTGAACAGGTGCACTCAAGCTTCCTCTTGCTCACACTCAGGTAGCTAGTGTCCCTTAAATCGTGCTCTAAGGGCCGACAATCAGACATCTGGTTCATACTCATGACAGGTGGTTCTTGATTCATGTCGGATCCTAAGGGTAGATGTTTATTAATGGATTAGTCAAATATTAAATCTAGTCCAGGGCCATCCATACTGGGTGAGTGAGCTGAGCACCTTGTCCGTGCCACGGTGCACAATTTGGGTTGTGCATAGATTACCATAGCCGAGGCATGGTTATATTATAAACCATAGTGCACCTGAAGTGGATCTCTTAGTGACCGTCTCCACACCTGAGTGGTATCACGGATCGTGGTCCTTTTTGTGTCACCTCGATCCGCCACAGGAATTGCGGATACACTCTGGTCACTTAGATTTTTTTATATAGTTAGTAGGTTTCCTTTCCTCTATAATTTTGGTATATTTAATAAAGTATTAGTTTTATCTAATCCTCATAACGTTCCTAACGACAGTGATATTATTTGTCAAAGAGACACTGTCAGCATGATCAACCCTATTAAACCAGGCTTACTATAGCATTACCACATTGAGATCTGCTTAGAAAGCTAATCTACATATTACTGCGTTTTTCACAGGCACAATATATGGTTATAAAGACACCAGTAATATGTGTTCGCTTATAAGCATAGAAAAACCATCCTTCTTTATGTGATAATGCAGTAGCTTAAAGTGGTAAGTGCTCAGCTTTGCATGTAGATGATCCGAAGTTCTAATCTCAGAAGAAAAATATACTTTTTCTCAATTTTTTCCTCTCATTTAACCCATAATAAAAGCCTATACTATTATAATAATAATAATAATAATAATAATAATAAAAGCTTACTATATTGAGAAAAGTGTTTTTTATATTTAGAAACCTAAAACCTATTACTGTTTTTTTCTGAGACACAATATATGATGATAAAGAAAATAGAAATATGTATTAGCTTTCTAAAAAACATTATTCTCCATATGATAAGGATACAGACTTTTATTATGGGTTAAATGAGGGAGAAAAAATTTATCTGAAAAAAAAAAACCATTTGAAAGTCACCCTTAAGATTTAAACCTAGGATTCCTACATGCAAAGCTGAGCACTTACCACTAAGCTACTGCATCATCACACAAAGGCCTCATGCACACGACCGCTGTGTGTTTTGTGGTCCGCAAACTGCAATTTGCGGAACGGCACGGACAGCCATTGATCTAACTTACTGCCTATTCTTTTCCGCAAAACGGACAAGAATAGGACAGGACTCATCATTTTTGCGGGGCCACGGAACGGAGCAATGGATGCGGACAGCACACGGAGTGCTGTCCACATCTTTTGCGGCCCCATTGAGCAAAAACTGCAGCTCGGATGCGGACCAAAACAACGGCCGTGTGCATGAGGCCAAAGAAGGATGGTTTTTCTATGCTTCTAAGCTAACACATATTACTGGTGGCTTTCTAATCATATATTGTGCCTGTAAATAAAGTAGTATTGTGTGCATTACCTTTCTAAGCAGGTCTCAATATGGTAATACTATAGTATGTAATGTATATGACCTGTACATACTAGGACACAGCTCTGCCCTCAGCATGCTTATGCCTAGCCCTGTCAATCAAGGGAAGGGGGTGTTACAAAGCAGTGCTACATGGATTCAGCTCTGCCCCCCAGGTGATTGCACTTGCTCATTTGCATATGAATAAAAATGCAGATATCACTGAATCTATTTAGCATACAAACAAAAGAAAGGTATAGTTTTAATCAGCATGATGAGCCCTACCTGGCGGTATGCCTTGTTTAATAAGATTATCATGCTGACAGGGCCTCTTTAAACCTGTGTTTAGAAGAGGTTGGATTTCCAGGGAGATGGACCCTGGGTCCGCCCCCTACAGGAGTCTGGTGTTAGCTGAGAAAGATGACAGACGTGTGTGAGAAGGCTCTACAGAAAAACCTCTTCAGTTCCAGAGATTCACCATCTCTGTGACTTCTACAGCTAAAGAGTAACTGCTGCATTAAAGCACTCCGGGGAGAGAGGAGGAAGTTTAGAGGGTCCAGGATCTACAAGAATAGAGGTCAGTCAGCAAGGTATTGTGCACATTTATGGCAGTGAGAGGTAACATTGGCAGTGCACCCTTCCACACTCTGAGACGGTCAGGCCAGCTGTATCTTATATTCGCACCCCTCAGTCTGGGAATTTGCAGAAGCTTTTACCGAGTGCCTGTGGTTCTGTTGAGAGACGTAAAAAGACAGAAGGAAGTAGTACTACAACCCCCAATTATTGCTGCTATCCATACCCTATCATTGCTGGATGTACTACTACACCTATTCTGCACTTTAGCAAAGAGAGACTTATTTATTGATACCGATGGTTACTGACTGTACCATACATTGGGCACTGCACCCGCACTCTTGCCTTGCACCCTGCCGAAACACCTACCCTCTACCACCGGGCAGGAGCCCCAATGCCAGGGGATGTCCGGAGTAAATGGATGCTGACCTTGGTAGTAGTCTTCTCCTGGATATTGCCGTCCTGAGCGATGATTCTTGGGACACCACAACAACGTAGTTTTTATAACTGTGCCATATAGCGGATACATTAGTGTCCTATGTAACAGTCCTGTCAATGTGCCGTCACTGAAGAATAAAATCATAGTAGTTATCTTTCAAAAACTACAAGAAACCGAATAATAATGCCGTACAGTGCGCTAATAAAACCGCCATACACTGTCTAAATAACAGAGCTATACAGTGCTCACATAAGCTCAGGTCCTAGTTTTGAAGCCCAACATGAGAGGTTTGCAAGACTATCGTCCAGCTAGGGTTCAGGGGAACTCTGTGTGATGAAGTTCAAGAGGGCGACAACAAGACCTGTCACTTCTACCCTGTGAATGACGTAGGTGTCGGCATCCTCAGGAGGAGCTGTCCTCAGAAGGGGGGACATTTTTGCACAGTTTGCCCCCTTGTTGAAAAAAAAGTTGGGAATAACTGCAAAGTGGACTGCAGAGCAGTACTAAAAGTACAGCAAAAGAGGCAAACTTCCATACCGCCATAATGCCACTTCCATACCGCCATGATGCACGGTTCCATACCTCCATAATGTACACTTCAATACCGCCATAATGCAGCTTCCATGCCGCCATAATGCACGCTTCCATACCTCCATAATGTACACTTCCATACCGCCAAAATGCCACTTCCATACCGCCATAATGCACGCTTCCATAATGCACGGTTCCATACCTCCATAATGCACGGTTCCATACCTCCATAATGTACACTTCCATACCGCCATAAGGCACACTTCCATACCGCGATAATGCACGCTTCCATACCTCCATAATGTACCCTTCCATACCGCCATAATGCCACTTCCATACCGCCATAATGCACGCTTCCATAATGCACGGTTCCATACCTCCATAATGTACCCTTCCATACCGCCATAATGCCACTTCCATACCGCCATAATGCATGCTTCCATACATCCATAATGCATGCTTCCATACCTCCATAATGCCACTTCTATACCGCCATAATGTACACTTCCATACCTCCATAATGTACACTTCCATACCGCCATAAGGCACACTTCCATACCGCCATAAGGCACACTTCCATACCTCCATAATGCACACTTCCATACCGCCATAATGCACGCCTCCATACCGCCATAATGCACGCTTCCATACCGCCATAATGCACGCTTCCATACCGCCATAATGCACATTTCCATACCGCCATAATGCACGCCTCCATACCGCCATAATGTACGCTTCCATACCGCCATAATGCACGCTTCCATACTGCCATAATGCACGCCTCCATACTGCCATAATGCACGCTTCCATACCGTCATACTGCACACTTCCATACCGTCATAATGCACGCTTCCATACCGCCATAAGGCGCACCTCCATACTGCCATAATGCACACTTCTATACCTACAAAGCATTTGTACCCTATTGATCACCTACGGCGTATTTAACAGCCACCATGTGCTAATTACCAGGCTCTTTAACCCTTTAGATGCTGCTAACAGTACCGATAAAGCACATTGCAGTTGATATGACTGACGGTTTTATAGTGATAGTCTAGGGCTCTTATAATAATAATAATAATAATAATAATATCTAACTATAATATTTTCTTTATAGAGCTCAAAATGTGGCCCTACCAATGGGATGGTTCAAGGTCCACAGCGCTCTTCAGGGCGTAGGTCACTTGGAAGATCTAAGAGGTTCAGCGTCACAAGGTCTCTGGACAACCTGGAGGTAAGAGCGGGGGCAACCTGCATTTGGTTTATCTAAGATATTTCCGTGTGATTGACAGGAACATGTCTGTACTGTCTGCTAACTGAGACTCCGAGGACATTACTCAGAAGTTTCCCTTGGGTGTAGTTGACCCACAGGCTCAGGCAAGTTTGTCTTCCTTTCCCCTATTTCTTTGAGATGTGAAGGGTTTTTCCGGGAGTAGATTATTAATGACCTTATCCTCAGGATGGGTCATGAATATCTAATCGGTGGGGGTCCGACAACAGGGGTCCTGGCATAGCCATGATCAGCTGTTTGATGAGGTGAGCACTATAGACTCCTCACAGAATACCAAGCATCTTTGCCCTGCAGCTCTCTCCCTATCAGAGCTCAGAGCATGCCCTTTCTGCTGTAGCTCTCTCCCTATCAGAGCTCAGAGCATGCCCTTTCTGCTGTAGCTCTCTCCCTATCAGAGCTCAGAGCATGCCCTTTCTGCTGTAGCTCTCTCCCATCACAGCTCAGAGCATGCCCTTTCTGCTGTAGCTCTCTCCCTATCAGAGCTCAGAGCATGCCCTTTCTGCTGTAGCTCTCTCCCATCACAGCTCAGAGCATGCCCTTTCTGCTGTAGCTCTCTCCCATCACAGCTCAGAGCATGCCCTTTCTGCTGTAGCTCTCTCCCATCACAGCTCAGAGCATGCCCTTTCTGCTGTAGCTCTCTCCCTATCAGAGCTCAGGGCATGCCCTTTCTGCTGTAGCTCTCTCCCATCACAGCTCAGAGCATGCCCTTTCTGCTGCAGCTCTCTCCCATCACAGCTCAGAGCATGCCCTTTCTGCTGTAGCTCTCTCCCTATCAGAGCTCAGAGCATGCCCTTTCTGCTGTAGCTCTCTCCCATCACAGCTCAGGGCATGCCCTTTCTGCTGTAGCTCTCTCCCTATCAGAGCTCAGAGCATGCCCTTTCTGCTGTAGCTCTCTCCCTATCAGAGCTCAGAGCATGCCCTTTCTGCTGTAGCTCTCTCCCTATCAGAGCTCAGAGCATGCCCTTTCTGCTGTAGCTCTCTCCCATCACAGCTCAGAGCATGCCCTTTCTGCTGTAGCTCTCTCCCATCACAGCTCAGAGCATGCCCTTTCTGCTGCAGCTCTCTCCCATCACAGCTCAGAGCATGCCCTTTCTGCTGTAGCTCTCTCCCTATCACAGCTCAGAGCATGCCCTTTCTGCTGTAGCTCTCTCCCATCGCAGCTCAGAGCATGCCCTTTCTGCTGTAGCTCTCTCCCTATCACAGCTCAGAGCATGCCCTTTCTGCTGTAGCTCTCTCCCTATCAGAGCTCAGAGCATGCCCTTTCTGCTGTAGCTCTCTCCCTATCAGAGCTCAGAGCATGCCCTTTCTGCTGTAGCTCTCTCCCATCACAGCTCAGAGCATGCCCTTTCTGCTGTAGCTCTCTCCCTATCAGAGCTCAGAGCATGCCCTTTCTGCTGTAGCTCTCTCCCATCACAGCTCAGAGCATGCCCTTTCTGCTGTAGCTCTCTCCCATCACAGCTCAGAGCATGCCCTTTCTGCTGTAGCTCTCTCCCTATCAGAGCTCAGGGCATGCCCTTTCTGCTGTAGCTCTCTCCCATCACAGCTCAGAGCATGCCCTTTCTGCTGCAGCTCTCTCCCATCACAGCTCAGAGCATGCCCTTTCTGCTGTAGCTCTCTCCCTATCAGAGCTCAGAGCATGCCCTTTCTGCTGTAGCTCTCTCCCATCACAGCTCAGGGCATGCCCTTTCTGCTGTAGCTCTCTCCCTATCAGAGCTCAGAGCATGCCCTTTCTGCTGTAGCTCTCTCCCTATCAGAGCTCAGAGCATGCCCTTTCTGCTGTAGCTCTCTCCCTATCAGAGCTCAGAGCATGCCCTTTCTGCTGTAGCTCTCTCCCATCACAGCTCAGAGCATGCCCTTTCTGCTGTAGCTCTCTCCCATCACAGCTCAGAGCATGCCCTTTCTGCTGTAGCTCTCTCCCATCACAGCTCAGAGCATGCCCTTTCTGCTGTAGCTCTCTCCCTATCAGAGCTCAGAGCATGCCCTTTCTGCTGTAGCTCTCTCCTATCACAGCTCAGAGCATGCCCTTTCTGCTGTAGCTCTCTCCTATCACAGCTCAGAGCATGCCCTTTCTGCTGTAGCTCTCTCCCTATCACAGCTCAGAGCATGCCCTTTCTGCTGTAGCTCTCTCCCTATCACAGCTCAGAGCATGCCCTTTCTGCTGTAGCTCTCTCCCTATCACAGCTCAGAGCATGCCCTTTCTGCTGTAGCTCTCTCCCTATCACAGCTCAGAGCATGCCCTTTCTGCTGTAGCTCTCTCCCATCACAGCTCAGAGCATGCCCTTTCTGCTGTAGCTCTCTCCCTATCACAGCTCAGAGCATGCCCTTTCTGCTGTAGCTCTCTCCCTATCACAGCTCAGAGCATGCCCTTTCTGCTGTAGCTCTGTCCCATCACAGCTCAGAGCATGCCCTTTCTGCTGTAGCTCTCTCCCTATCAGAGCTCAGAGCATGCCCTTTCTGCTGTAGCTCTCTCCCTATCAGAGCTCAGAGCATGCCCTTTCTGCTGTAGCTCTCTCCCATCACAGCTCAGAGCATGCCCTTTCTGCTGCAGCTCTCTCCCATCACAGCTCAGAGCATGCCCTTTCTGCTGTAGCTCTCTCCCTATCACAGCTCAGAGCATGCCCTTTCTGCTGTCGCTCTCTACCATCACAGCTCAGAGCATGCCCTTTCTGCTGTAGCTCTCTCCCATCACAGCTCAGAGCATGCCCTTTCTGCTGTAGCTCTCTCCCTATCAGAGCTCAGAGCATGCCCTTTCTGCTGTAGCTCTCTCCCTATCACAGCTCAGAGCATGCCCTTTCTGCTGTAGCTCTCTCCCTATCACAGCTCAGAGCATGCCCTTTCTGCTGTAGCTCTCTCCCTATCACAGCTCAGAGCATGCCCTTTCTGCTGTAGCTCTCTCCCTATCACAGCTCAGAGCATGCCCTTTCTGCTGTAGCTCTCTCCCTATCACAGCTCAGAGCATGCCCTTTCTGCTGTAGCTCTCTCCCTATCAGAGCCCAGAGCATGCCCTTTCTGCTGTAGCTCTCTCCCTATCAGAGCCCAGAGCATGCCCTTTCTGCTGTAGCTCTCTGCCTAGGGGGCAAAGAGCTACAGCAGCAGCTATCTCTCTATCACACACAGCTCAGGGTGTGTGTCCTTTCCACTGCAGCTCACCCCCATCACCTCTCACTGGGCGTGTCCTCTCTGCTGCAGCTCTCTCCCCATCACATCTCAGGGGCTGTTCTTTTCCTGTAACTGCCACAGTTACTGACACAAGATATGGCTAGTGTGCCATATATGCGAGTGCTTGTGACCACCTCAGTGATGCGGGCGGAGAAATAAGGAAAAGAACAAACAGCAGGTGGCGCTATACAGATACATTTTATTGAATAGCTCAGTGGCTATACAACATTTTTGATTACATGCAATTACAAAAGTATTCAGATCCAGGGGCTGGTTTGAAAAATGCAGAATATTTTTTGTGGGACAACCCCCAAGTGTAAACCCTGTTGCCTTCATATTGAGAACTTATGCTGGACATTTACAGATCGCCTGCACCTTCAAGATTCTTGTGTATTATATGGGAGGGGGAGTAGGTTTTTGTATGTTTTTTATAAAAAGGCACAACTATATACTGTAATTATAAAGCAACATTGCAAAAAAATAAATGAAAAAGTACAGTTTGGTGTATACAGCTTCTATGCAGACCTATATGTTTCCATGGTTACAGACTCCGATCGAACATCGCTCTGTAGTTGTGTGTTACTCCCAATCTGCACTTTTCTGACTGTTCTAGGCTGGACATAATGGAAACAAATGGCAGACATGCCTGCGGGGTCAGAGCTGTATACACAAAACGGGCGGACTGGTTTTAAAAAAAAAATTAGGACTATTTACAAAGTTGCTTCATTTTTATTATTTTTGATGTACTGTAACAATACAAAAGGTGGAGGCGGGAGAAAACACATGGCAACCGCGGTGCGACCGAACCCGCGCCTGTATGCAGATCGGCACAGCAGCCTGATTATCAGTGGCCACAGGGCAAATAGCTGCTTAGCGGTAGAACCGCGCGGTCATTTCTGATTGGCACCTCACAAAACATAACACAGACGTCTCCAGGCTCATTCTCCGCAGTGCCAGGCGACCAGTGTTTCCACAGGGTTGGGCTATTGTGGTTTAACTTGGCATAGTAACTGCATTTCCACATTTTTATCCAGAATGTGTGTGTACCCGCCGCCATGGTCAACACCTAACCCTGGGCACAGAAATAACATGTGACTGTGACAATGGAAGCATTGTGACACCGGGACGTGCACTGTATATAACAGGACAGGGTAGTATAGTGACACCGGGACGTGCACTGTATATAACAGGACAGGGTAGTATAGTGACACCGGGACGTGCACTGTATATAACAGGACAGGGTAATATAGTGACACCGGGACGTGCACTGTGTATAACAGGACAGGGTAGTATAGTGACACCGGGACGTACACTGTATATAACAGGACAGGGTAATATAGTGACACCGGGACGTACACTGTATATAACAGGTCAGGGTAATATAGTGACACCGGGACGTACACTGTATATAACAGGACAGGGTAGTATAGTGACACCGGGACGTACACTGTATATTACAGGACAGGGTAGTATAGTGACACCGGGACGTGCACTGTGTATAACAGGACAGGGTAGTATAGTGACACCGGGACGTACACTGTATATAACAGGTCAGGGTAGTATAGTGACAGCGGGACGTACACTGTATATAACAGGACAGGGTAATATAGTGACACCGGGACGTACACTGTATATAACAGGTCAGGGTAGTATAGTGACACCGGGATGTACACTGTATATAACAGGACAGGGTAGTATAGTGACACCGGGACGTGCACTGTATATAACAGGTCAGGGTAGTATAGTGACACCGGGATGTACACTGTATATAACAGGACAGGGTAGTATAGTGACACCGGGACGTGCACTGTATATAACAGGACAGGGTAGTATAGTGACACCGGGACGTGCACTGTATATAACAGGACAGGGTAATATAGTGACACCGGGACGTGCACTGTATATAACAGGACAGGGTAGTATAGTGACACCGGGACGTGCACTGTGTATAACAGGACAGGGTAATATAGTGACACCGGGACGTACACTGTATATAACAGGACAGGGTAGTATAGTGACACTATAGTAACATAGGACACACACTGTATACATAAGGACACACACACTGTATATATAACGGGACACACACACTGTATATATAACAGGACACACACACTGTATATATAACAGGGGACACACACACACTATATATAACGGGACACACACACTGTATATATAACGGGACACACACACTGTATATATAACGGGGGACACACACACTGTATATATAACGGGACACACACACACTGTATATATAACGGGACACACACACTGTATATAACGGGACACACACACTGTATATAACGGGACACACACACTGTATATATAATGGGACACACACACTGTATATATAAGAGGGGACACACACACTGTATATAAGAGGGGACACACACACTGTATATAACAGGAGACACACACACTGTATATATAACAGGGGACACACACACTGTATATAACAGGGGACACACTGTATATATAACGGGACACACACACTGTATATATAACGGGACACACACACTGTATATATAACAGGGGACACACACACTGTATATATAACGGGACACACACACTGTATATATAACGGGACACACACACTGTATATAACAGGAGACACACACACTGTATATATAACAGGGGACACACACACTGTATATATAACAGGGGACACACACACTGTATATATAACGGGACACACACACTGTATATAACGGGACACACACACTGTACTGTATATTTAACAGGGGACACACACTGTATATATAACGGGACACACTGTATATATAACAGGGGACACACACACTGTATATATAACGGGACACACACTGTATATATAACGGGACACACACACTGTATATATAACGGGACACACACACTGTATATATAAGAGAGGACACACACACTGTATATATAACGGGACACACACTGTATATATAACGGGACACACACACTGTATATATAACGGGACACACACACTGTATATATAACGGGACACACACACTGTATATATAACGGGACACACACACTGTATATATAAGAGGGGACACACACACTGTATATAACAGGAGACACACACACTGTATATAACAGGGGACACACACACTGTATATATAAGAGGGGACACACACACTGTATATAACAGGGGACACACTGTATATATAACAGGGGATACACACACTGTATATATAAGAGGGGACACACACACTGTATATATAACAGGACACACACACTGTATATAACGGGACACACACACTGTACTGTATATTTAACAGGGGACACACACTGTATATATAACGGGACACACTGTATATATAACAGGGGACACACACACTGTATATATAACGGGACACACACTGTATATATAACGGGACACACACACTGTATATATAACGGGACACACACACTGTATATATAAGAGGGGACACACACACTGTATATATAACGGGACACACACTGTATATATAACGGGACACACACACTGTATATATAACGGGACACACACACTGTATATATAACGGGACACACACACTGTATATATAAGAGGGGACACACACACTGTATATAACAGGAGACACACACACTGTATATAACAGGAGACACACACACTGTATATAACAGGGGACACACACACTGTATATATAAGAGGGGACACACACACTGTATATAACAGGGGACACACTGTATATATAACAGGGGATACACAATGTATATATAACAGGGGACACACACACTGTATATATAAGAGGGGACACACACACTGTATATATAACAGGACACACACACTGTATATATAACGGGACACACACACACTGTATATAACAGGACACACACACTGTATATAACAGGACACACACACTGTATATAACAGGGGACACACACACTGTATATATAACAGGGGACACACACTGTATATAACAGGGGACACACACTGTATATATAACAGGGGACACACTGTATATATAACAGGGGACACACACTGTATATATAACAGGGGACACACACTGTATATATAACAGGGGACACACACTGTATATATAACAGGGGACACACACTGTATATATAACAGGGGACACACACTGTATATATAACAGGGGACACACTGTATATATAACAGGGGACACACACTGTATATATAACAGGGGACACACTGTATATATAACAGGGGACACACACTGTATATATAACAGGGGACACACTGTATATATAACAGGACACACACACTGTATATATAACAGGACACACACACTGTATATATAACGGGACACACACACACTATATATAACAGGGGACACACACTGTATATATAACAGGGGACACACACTGTATATATAACAGGGGACACACACTGTATATATAACAGGGGACACACACTGTATATATAACAGGACACACACACTGTATATAACGGGACACACACACTGTATATATAACAGGGGACACACACTGTATATATAACAGGGGACACACACTGTATATATAACAGGGGACACACTGTATATATAACAGGGGACACACACTGTATATATAACAGGGGACACACACTGTATATATAACAGGGGACACACACTGTATATATAACAGGGGACACACTGTATATATAACAGGGGACACACACTGTATATATAACAGGACACACACACACTGTATATATAACAGGACACACACACACTGTATATATAACAGGACACACACACACTGTATATATAACAGGACACACACACTGTATATATAACGGGACACACACACACTGTATATAACAGTCCATGCCTTGATGGGTCAGAGCACTTTTGGTTAGGGCTGATCGGTGTATGTCTCAGTCACAGACGTCTGTACTGCTTTGCTCCTTCCATTTCTGCTTTTTAGCAGCCTCGGAGGGAGAATATAATGCGATTTTATAGGTCGTGAGAAAAAACTTTGAAGACCTGAATAATCACAGGGATAAAATGGAGCCCAGTTAACAGGCTTTCCACTGTGTCGGAGGCTGTCAGTGTAAACAGGCAGAATGCCCCCCAGCTGGGCACCGCTGACCCCCTGCCCAAGATGTGACCAAGTATCTGTGGTCTTGTGAGGGAACACAGGAGCCATTGTCCTCCATTCAAAGAACTGTATTTGGTTTTCCTATTCACTTTCCAGCCTGGGCTACAAAAGCTCTTCAAGGGATTTTCTTCAGCGGCTTTCTAGCAATGACCTTGACTTGTGCACCTGGTGTCTTCTGAAAATATGTTTTCACTTCTGTCCTCTGCAGTCACGTCTTATCGTTAGGCGGTCTCTGACCGACGGTTGGGATGAAGGTCTCTTATACAGTCTTAGGCCTCATGCACACGACCGTTGTTGTGTTCCGTGGCCGTTGTTCCGTTTTCCGTGATTTTCTGCGGACCCACTGACTTTCAATGGGTCCGTTGAAAACTCGGAAAATGCACCGTTTGTCATCCGCGTCCGTGATCCGTGTTTCCAGTCCGTCCAAAAAATATGACCTGTCCTATTTTTTTCACGGACAACGGTTCGCGGACCCATTCAAGTCAATGGGTCCGTGAAAAAACACGAAGGCACACAAGATTGTCATCCGCGTCCGTGATCCGTGTCCGTTTTTTTCCTATTATTTTCAAGGCAAACTTGACTTCGATTTTTTTTTCACTTTTCATGTCTGGTGATCCTCCAAAAATCAAGGAAGACACACGGAAACAAAAACGGAAACGGATCACGGAACCCCGTTTTGCGGACCGTGAAAAAATACTGTTGTGTGTAATATGTCAGTATATTGCAAGTCTGTCTGAAATACAAGTGAAAAGTTATAAAAATAAAATATTATAACTTAATATTTATTTTTCAAATATATAATTATTTTAAAAAACAAATAAAAAAAACACTACTCTCGTTATTGATTGCATGTCACTCCGATTCTGATGCGTCCCGAGATCCCCCTCTGGTCTCTAATTCCTGGTTCCTTTTGATGTGACATATGACTGTTGCAGCCGACCTTTGGCCATAGTGGATCACTGCTGCAGCCAGTGATTGGCTGCAGCGGTCATTGGTCCACATGGAGAGGGACCAGGAAGGGCATAGACCGGCAGGGACGCTGGAAACATCGGAACGGAAGTGGTGGGGAATAGTAAGGTCAGCATTACTTCTTTTCTAGTTCTTTTTTTTTAAAGGGGTTGTCTTGTTGCATGGCACTCCGCAGCGATCCGCTGTTTGAGGTACCAAGGTACTAGTGAGAGCGCCGCTTCCTCTTCAGTGCTTGCCTGTGCGCTGTCTACTTTGGTAGTGCAGTGTAATTACAGCTGTTCGTCCCATTCCCTTTAAATGTAGAGGAAGCTGTAATTACACCACACCGCCACTACAAGGAGGGGGCATCAGTGCTGCCGCCCCTTAAACAGCTGACTGCCAGGGGTCCAACCACTCGGGCCGATCACTCGAATGGTGGCCCTGACCACCGCTCCATTCAAACTAGGAAACACAGGGTTCCCTTTCTCGTGATCATCAGGGGGCCCCAGTGGTTGGACAACACCTTTTAAGGCCATAAATTTCCTTTTGGTAATTTTTTTAATTTATTTTGTAAATATGCGCATTTTCGTGCAGATTCATGATCTTCAGCACTGGGTTTACATGTATGAGCCACAGTGACACCTACTGGAGCAACATAGCAAATGCAAATGAAAGGGGTTGTCCGGGGAAGGGATTGCTTAAGAAAAGTCCAGAATGAGTTTAAAAAAAAAAAGCGTTACTCATCCCTCCGCCTTTTGGTCCTGACATGACCTACAAATACTGGCCTTAAATGGTTTATGCCATGACACGTAAAAAAATAAAATCATGTAGTACATGTCAACCTTTTTCTAACAAAGCTAGAACCAGCCCTGTACCTCACATGGATTCAGAGATCTCCCCATTCACTGCTCCAATTGTTCTGCTAGATTATCTTCAGCCTGGCAGCTCAGGCGGCGTGTCCTTTCTGCTGCAGCTCAGGCGGCGTGTCCTTTCTGCTGCAGCTCTCTCCCTGTAACTGCCACAGCTTCTAACAGAACATATGGCTGGTGGTTGCTGAAGATTTAAACTGAGCATGTGTGACCAGCTCAGTGAGACGGACAAAATATATGGAAAAGAACAAACAGCAGGTGGCGCTAGACAGATACAATTTAATGAATAACTCAGTGGTTATACAACATTTTTAATTACATGTAATTACAAAAGTATTCAGATCCAGGGGCTGGTTTGAAAACTGTAGAATATTTTTCATGGCAGAGCCCCTTTAAGCGCCCGCTCAGCTGATCACTGGCTGAGGTGGGTGTCACCACTGCTGCAAGGGATGGGTTGAAGGTGAATAATGCTTATTTTTTTTTATTTTTAACTCTTTCTAACCCTTTAATTCAACATTATTGATCAGATCAATATATGGAAATTTCGGAAGCAAAAGGTGATTTGGAAAATGCAAATGTGATCGCACACTACATCCAGCACTCTGCCCTCCATGCTGGATGAGACATTGGTTTATATTTTGGCCAAAGCATAGTAAGCCACTCACCGCGTCAAGGCTGTCTCATGAGTGGTCCCTAACTCTTGTTCCTACCTGTTCATGGGCCATGACAGCCACATAAAATCCAGGGAATGCAGGTCAGCATGCAAGCCAAGTACACTTTGCTTGTAACCCCGTCCGGTGCCATTACAGCTTTCATCGGATCCAGGGATGCAAGTACCAACATGCATGCTGAACCCACCATATACTTCTCCTGGAGCCAGATGGCTAATGGTAGGTTCTATACAAGCAGACTCAGTTTTATACTGACTTTAAAACCAGCCTCAAGGACAGATTAACTGGTCAGGTGTGCAATGACTCCAAGGAGATCGCCACACCTCCAATATATACTACAAAGAAAAAAATATAGGGGGTTGAGTCCGCACAACCTGCCTGTAGGTGCAGATCGCTATGGCGAAATACATATACAAACGGAAAATGCAAATGTGATCGCACACTACATCCAGCACTCTGCCCTCCATGCTGGATGAGACATTGGTTTATATTTTGGCCAAAGCATAGTAAGCCACTCACCGCGTCAAGGTTGTCTCATGAGTGGTCCCTAACTCTTGTTCCTACCTGTTCATGGGCCATGACAGCCACATAAAATCCAGGGAATGCAGGTCAGCATGCAAGCCAAGTACACTTTGCTTGTAACCCCGTCCGGTGCCATTACAGCTTTCATCGGATCCAGGGATGCAAGTACCAACATGCATGCTGAACCCACCATATACTTCTCCTGGAGCCAAATGGCTAATGGTAGGTTCTATACAAGCAGACTCAGTTTTATACTGACTTTGAAACCAGCCTCAAGGACAGATTAACTGGTCAGGTGTGCAATGACTCCAAGGAGATCGCCACGCCTCCAATATATACTACAAAGAAAAAAATAAGGGGTTGGGTCAGCACAACCTGCCTGTAGGTGCACATCACTATGGCGAAATACATATACAAACGGAAAATGCAAATGTGATCGCACACTACAAAGGTGATTTGGGGCCAACCATTTGACCTTCGTGGTTTTGCGGTGCATTAGAGGGATGAAGCGAAAAAGGAATAATTCTGTGATGGGGACGCGGTAGATGCTGATATAAGGAGTAAGAAAATGTACAACTCTCTTTATCCTGCGGTGCCTCCTACTTAAGATCCCGGCGGAGCGCGCCTCGTCTGAGGAGATACGGCGTACAGGCTTAAGTGCCCTTTAATAATTCAGGCTGTAAGCTCATGTTTATTCAGTGTATAAATCCAATCTCATTGCGCTATCACTGTGGATGAATATGGAGCGCTCCCTGTCATGTGGAAAGGGACGGAAATGGATGATGATGATGATGATGAAATGGGCGTGAAAGACTGACCAAAGTGGCGCAGATTGATAAAGCTGTCTAAAACAAAAGCTCTTTTGTTGCCCCTGGCAACCAATCACAGCGCAGCTTTCAATTCTCAAGAGCAGGATATAAAATGAAAGCCGCGCTGTGATTGGTTGCTATAGACAACAACAGCAGCTTCATAAATCTCCTGCTTTGCTTTTAGGGGCTTTCTGTTTTATGTTGATAAAGTGAATATTATTAAAAGGGGTTGTGTCACTTCAGCAAATCGCATTTATCATGTAGAGGAAGTTCATACAAGCCACTTACTAATGTATTGTGATTGTCCATATTGCTTCCTTTGCTGGCTGGATTCATTTTTCCATCACATTATACACTGCTCGTTTCCATGGTTACGATCACCCTGCAATCCATTAGTGGTGGTCGTGTTTGCACAGTATATGAAAAAGCATCAGCCTATGTGAGCTCCCATGGTCCCGGACACAAGAGAGGCCGATGCTTTTTCCTATAGTGTGCCTTGTATTAACTTTCTCTACATGATAAATGCCATAAAATGTACAATGAAAGGATACTATGTCTAATACATAGTGAAGCAGATTTAGGCCTTTCACACGGGCGAGATTTCTGCGCGGGTGCGATGCGTGAGGTGAACGCATTGCACCCGCACTGAATCCGGACCCATTTACTTCAATGGGGCTGTGCAGATGAGCGGTGATTTTCACGCATCACTTGTGCGTTGCGTGAAAATCGCAGCATGCTCTATATTCTGCGTTTTCCACGCAACGCAGGCCCCATAGAAGTGAATGGGGCTGCGTGAAAATCGCAAGCAAGTGCGGATGCGGTGCGATTTTCACGCACGGTTGCTAGGAGACGATCGGGATGGAGACCCGATCATTATTATTTTCCCTTATAACATGGTTATAAGGGAAAATAATAGCATTCTGAATACAGAATGCATAGTAAACTAGCGCTGGAGGGGTTAAAAAAAATAAAAAAATTATTGAACTCACCTTAATCCACTTGCTCGCGCAGCCGGCATCTCTTCTGTCTTCATCTTTGCTGTGCACAGGAAAAGGACCTTTGATGACGTCACTGTGCTCATCACATGGTCCATCACCATGGTGATGGACCATGTGATGAGCGCAGTGACGTCATCAAAGGTCCTATTCTTCAAAGAAGACGACAGAAGAGATGCAGCTCTGGGGTATAAATCCAGTATGTAACTTAGGATCAGTACAGGATAAGTAATGTATGTACACAGTGACTCCACCAGCAGAATAGTGAGTGCAGCTCTGGAGTATAATACAGGATGTAACTCAGGATCAGTACAGGATAAGTAATTTAATGCATGTACAGTCGTGGCCAAAAGTTTTGAGAATTACATAAATATTGGAAATTGGAAAAGTTGCTGCTTAAGTTTTTATAATAGCAATTTGCATATACTCCAGAATGTTATGAAGAGTGATCAGATGAATTGCATAGTCCTTCTTTGCCATGAAAATTAACTTAATCCCCAAAAAACCTTTCCACTGCATTTCATTGCTGTCATTAAAGGACCTGCTGAGATCATTTCAGTAATCGTCTTGTTAACTCAGGTGAGAATGTTGACGAGCACAAGGCTGGAGATCATTATGTCAGGCTGATTGGGTTCAAATGGCAGACTCGACATGTTAAAAGGAGGGTGATGCTTGAAATCATTGTTCTTCCATTGTTAACCATGGTGACCTGCAAAGAAACGCGTGCAGCCATCATTGCGTTGCATAAAAATGGCTTCACAGGCAAGGATATTGTGGCTACTAAGATTGCACCTCAATCAACAATTTATAGGATCATCAAGAACTTCAAGGAAAGAGGTTCAATTCTTGTTAAGAAGGCTTCAGGGCGTCCAAGAAAGTCCAGCAAGCGCCAGGATCGTCTCCTAAAGAGAATTCAGCTGCGGGATCGGAGTGCCACCAGTGCAGAGCTTGCTCAGGAATGGCAGCAGGCAGGTGTGAGCGCATCTGCACGCACAGTGAGGCGAAGACTTTTGGAAGATGGCCTGGTGTCAATAAGGGCAGCAAAGAAGCCACTTCTCTCCAAAAAAACATCAGGGACAGATTGATCTTCTGCAGAAAGTATGGTGAATGGACTGCTGAAGACTGGGGCAAAGTCATATTCTCCGATGAAGCCTCTTTCCGATTGTTTGGGGCATCTGGAAAAAGGCTTGTCCGGAGAAGAAAAGGTGAGCGCTACCATCAGTCCTGTGTCATGCCAACAGTAAAGCATCCTGAGACCATTCATGTGTGGGGTTGCTTCTCATCCAACGGAGTGGGCTCATTCATAATTTTGCCCAAAAACACAGCCATGAATAAAGAATGGTACCAAAACACCCTCCAACAGCAACTTCTTCCAACAATCCAACAACAGTTTGGTGAAGAACAATGCATTTTCCAGCACGATGGAGCACCGTGCCATAAGGCAAAAGTGATAACTAAGTGGCTCGGGGACCAAAACGTTGGCATATTGCGTCCATGGCCTGGAAACTCCCCAGATCTTAATCCCATTGAGAACTTGTGGTCAATCCTCAAGAGGCGGGTGGACAAACAAAAACCCACTAATTCTGACAAACTCCAAGAAGTGATTATGAAAGAATGGGTTGCTATCAGTCAGGAATTGGCCCAGAAGTTGATTGAGAGCATGCCCAGTCGAATTGCAGAGGTCCTGAAAAAGAAGGAGCAACACTGCAAATACTGACTCTTTGCATAAATGTCATGTAATTGTCGATAAAAGCCTTTGAAACGTATGAAGTGCGTGTAATTATATTTCACTACATCACAGAAACAACTGAAACAAAGATCTAAAAGCAGTTTAGCAGCAAACTTTGTGAAAACTAATATTTGTGTCATTCTCAAAACTTTTGGCCACGACTGTCACTGTACATAGTGACTCCACCAGCAGAATAGTGAGTGCAGCTCTGGAGTATCATGCAGGATCAGTACAGGATAAGGGCTCATTCAGACGGCCGTATGCTGTTCGCAAAAATGCGGATCCGTTTTTTTTGCGGATTAGATGCTGTCCCATTCACTTCTATGGAACACTTTTCTTCTATTGCAAAAAAATGAAACATGTCCTATACTTGTCAGTGAAAATCAGGACATGGCCCTATTGAAGTCTATGGATCAGCAAAAAAAACGGAATGCAATCCTTTTTTTGCGGACATGCTGAACTGTCCGCAAAAAAGCTGATCCGCATTTTTACGGGCAGCATACGGCCGTCTGAATGAGCCCTAACTCATTTAATGTATGCATGCAGTGACTTTACCAGCAGAATATTGAATGCAGCTCTGAAATAAGATACAGGGTGCAATATAAGTAATGTATTTGCAGAGTAGCTGAACTATATAGGTAGATAGCTTCCTTTTATATGTAAACTGTAAAATGGTGCTCATAATACTTTGGGAAGTGAAATTGATGTTTACTTTGTTAATGTTTGACTACAATATTTTATTAATAAAATGTAATTATTTAAAAAAAAGTATACCTATTGTAGGAAGGAACAAGGGGCCGACATTGCTGGTCGGTATGCGTCACGGAGGTTCCTGGCCTCGGTGAAGTAAGAGCCGGTTTTTCTCAAGTGTCATTATTGCAGACTGCAGTCTGACACTTCAGCTGTTTAGTATGGGTGTAAAGCTGATCCGGGGCGGCTTTTACTGGGAGTAGTCAAAAGTGCTGGGTGGGTGGCTACTCCCCACGTTCCAGGCCGGGTCTTGGCAGGCTTATGAAGCAGTCTGCACCATCCGGTGGTGTGGATCTACCTCCATCTGACAGTGAAGCTGTGGAGTCCTCAGTGCTGAAGACTAGTGTTGAGTGAACTTGATTTTTCAAGTTCGGCGTCTAAAGTTCGGGTTTGGGTTATCGAACAACCCCGTTATGGATTCTAAATTCCGTTGTGGTCCGTGGTAGCGGAATCCATAACGGGATTCTTCGATAACCCGACGCCGAACTTAAAACACAGGTTCGCTCAACACTACTGAAGACTGCAAACAGGCGTGCAGGCCGCCTGGAAGCCTGCCCGTGAGCTTTTCTGTGGCTGAGCATCAGCCGGGTGTGAACTGACACCTAGGATTCCAGGTGACCATTGTTTTGTTTTGCGGTGTGTGAACAAGCACCAAGACTGTTCTGTTTTGCTGAGTGTGAATAAAACGCTGAAGTTTGATTTACATCCCGGTTCCTTGCCTCTATACTGCGTCCGCTAACCTGTCTACCGGAGCGAATCCCCGCACTATATACTGCAATACAATTTACCTTTCAGGAATAGATGTGTAATAGGATCGGCAGTTACCCTGTACCTATAATTGCCATATCGGGCTAGACAGAGGTAGTAAATAAAACCGTCTGATATTTATCAAGCGCCAGGGAGGTCTCGTGTGTGACTCCAGCAGAATCCATTATAAGGATTAATAGTGCGCTGTGATTGATACTGACGAGAGACGTTCATTTACCGCTGCAGGAGGACAATAATTAGCTGATGGGAAGCAAGGCATGCATGTCATTAGTATGATCCGTAATATCATTATTATTTTATGATTCATTTTTTGGGAATAAAAGAAAGGAATATCTGACATTGTAGTCACAGTGAGGCACATTTATATTAAATGTTGTACTATGTCGTACTTATCCGCCAACCAGGCACACGCCTCTAGTGACTTACAGCAGGGTTCCCAAAATATGTCACCGGGCAGTGAAAAATACCTCTTTTTCCCAAGACCACGTCTAATGCTATATCTGTACATTAAAATGGTTGTTTGTTTCAGAACCCCCATTTTCAAACATCTTATCGGGTTACTCAAACTTAAGAGGGTGATCCCATGGAGGCAGAAAGATCAACATTATCCCCCCACAGTACTCTATACTATTCGTGAATAGTATAGACAGCTAAATGAATTTTGATGAGAACTGGTGTAATGCTTCACCTGCCCTGTGGAGGCACTGCAGGGGAATTAAAGACTTCTGATGCAGATTACAGATGATCACTGGGGGGGGGGGACTGTCTGCAGCAGGACTCCCCTGTGATCCACTTATGGTTAGGGGACGCCTGTAACTAAAATATATTGTTCAAAGCATACAATCAGTATAATAAATATAACCTGTTACCCCTTTTTTTTTTGGTGTGGAGCTACTCTTGGTGATAAATGGCAGTGGATCTCTCATCTCATGGAAATTCTTTCATTCTTGGATTTGAGAAAGGCAGTTTTACAACAAGCTGTAAAAAGAAAGGGTACTTTGTAAATTGCGTGTGTGAAAGTACTGACATCTAGTGGCCATTGTGAGTACTGCAACATAAGACTTCTTTTGTACATTGATGGTCAACAACAGAAACTATCACAATCTGCAACTTTCGAAAGATCACCCCCCTTTTCAATTGAGAAGTTAGATGGGAAACTATGACTCCAGTTTTTGCTCAAGTCTATCTAGGTAACTATCAGCAGATTGCTTGCAAAGTTCAACCTCTTAAAGGGAACCTGTCACCGGGATTTTGGATATAGAGCTGAGGACATGGGTTGCTAGATGGCTGCTAGCACATCCGCAATACGCAGTCCCCATAGCTCTGTGTGCTTTTATTGTGTATAAAAACCGATTTGATACATGTGCAAATTTACATAAAAGAGTCATATCTTACTTGTGTGACCAGAGAAGAGTCATATTTTCAAGCTCTGACTCATCTCAGGGTAATTTGTATATGTAGCAAATCGTTTTCTTTTACACAATAAAAGCACACAGAGCTATGGGGACTGGATATTGTGGATGTGCTAGCGGCCATCTAGCAGCCCATGTCCTCAGCTCTATACCCAAAATCCAGATGACAGGTTCCCTTTAAAGGGGTTGTGCAAGAATCAAAACTTATCACCTCTCCATGGTTTTCATTCTGTTGTACCCTCTCTACTTTTCTGTTGACTATGCATGGCCTCCATTATCTCCATAGCAAGATGAAACCCAAAGCAAGGCTTATGACGCATTTTTGTTTAGCAGCTAAAATATTATTCATTTGCTTGTACGGATCCTGAATTGCAGGTCAAACAGTTAAAGGGGTACTTCAGGAATTATTTAAAATGGGTGCCAGCTGCCTGTCTTAGAATGTGAGCATCACTGGTTGCCTCCACTTGCAGAGCTGCCTGGGAAGGGGGGGGGGGGGGGGGGGGGGGCTCACTATACTGCTCTACAATTGATGGTAATGATGTGATCCTGCCTATGATATGCCATCATGGCTGAGCAGCCTGACAGGAACGCTTACCAACAATATAGTATATGCAAGTGCCAAAGTGTGGTGTGTAGTGAAACCCTGCCCCCTCACCCTTTCAGGAAGCTCTGCAAGTGGAGGCAACCAGTCCTGCTCACTTTCTAGAACAGATTGCTGGCGGCCATTTAAAATAATTCCTGTACCTCGTATGAATCCAGAGATCTCCACATTCATTGCTCTGCTAGATTTATATCAAACTGGAAACTCAGGGGAGTGTATTTTCTACTGCAGCTCAGGGGGCGTGTCTTAGCTCTCCCTATCATAGCTCAGGAGGCGTGTCCATGCTCTCCCCATCATAGCTCAGGAGGCGTGTCCATGCTCTCCCTATCATAGCTCAGGAGGCGTGTCCATGCTCTCCCTATCACAGCTCAGGGGGCATGTCTCAGCTCTCCCTATCATAGCTCAGGAGGCATGTCCATGCTCTCCCTATCACAGGTCAGGAGGTGTGTCCATGCTCTCCCTATCACAGGTCAGGAGGTGTGTCCATGCTCTCCCTATCACAGGTCAGGAGGTGTGTCCATGCTCTCCCTATCACAGCTTAGGAGGCAGTTGAAGGATGAAACTGAGCATGTGCGGCCATCTCAGAAATACGGGGAAAAAGAACAAACAGCAGGTGGCGCTATACAGATACAAGTTATTGAATAACTCAGTGACTATGCAAAAATTTTAATTACATGCAATTACAAAAGTATTCATATCCAGGAGCTGGTTTGAAAACTGCAGAATATTGTTCATGGGACAACCCCTCCTTAAGCTAGTTGTCATTGGAAAGTCAACTAATTTGTTGTCAGACATACCCTAGCAGCTTAGTGGATCTCTAATAATACAGCTGAACAGTTAGGATAAAATAGAAAATTTGGGCACTTCCTGAATTGGGACTGTGTGATACAATTGCAATAACTGCTTTGGGCCACTAGATGGCAGCAGTGTAACTTCAAGAATCAATGTGGTCACAGTGCAATGTAATGTCCCGCATCGTGTTCTCACCTCCTGAATGCTAATAGTTTTTTCATTTGTGGTTTTTCTACATTAACCTTTCTGCAAACAAATCACATCCCTGCGGTATTATTTTCCTAGAAAGATAGTGACCAGTTGCCTTGAACCAATGTATGGCAGGGTCACTGACCTGAGTGTTGGTATAGATATCCTATATTCTGCTTGCTCAGTACATAAATCCTGTTACAATGCATTGCCCTCTGGTCTAGCTGATCCTTTTATACGTATATCTATACTGGGTATCTTATTGGCATGTGTGATATTGAAATAGGTCATTAGATAATCTCTATTAGCCTTCTCATAGCATACCAAGGACAGCGCCATATATTGTATAGTGGCTGTGTTTGGTATTGCAGCTCAGTCCTATTCCTTTGAATGGGACCGAGCTTCACACAGGCTGCGTGACTGATGAACGTGACATCACTAGCCTAGGAAGAGGCCACAGCGCTTGCCAAGCGCCCCAGTCTCGTCAAGCAGCCTTTCAGCAGGGGTGCCGTGAGTTAGACCCCTACCAAATTGATATTGATGATCTACCCAGAGGATAGATCTAATTAAACCCCCTTAATTTCCCCTGTGGGTGGTGCTGAAGGGAAATTAAACACTTTCTACCGGGTTCGCCAAAAAACGACAGCTGAGCACTATACCCTGTGATCCCTTTACTGATCCTGCTACGATCAGTGATCAGATGAGAACCTGGAAACAAGTGTTCAGTTCCCCTGCAGCGCCACCACAGGAGAAATTAAGCATTACACAGTGCCCTTTGAAATCACTGGATTGTCAATGTAATGCACAGACATGTCGGGTCCTCCAGAGTGAGAGATGCTCCTTGTAGCTGATAGATGAAGGTACTGAATGGCAAACCTTCCTCTATTGACATGACTAGACAGTTCCTCTAACTACGTCTCTTGAAGGGCTTTTCTACTCTACAGGGAGATTCCTTATATGAGGAACCTTTCTTAGCACTCCAGACTCCTGGGATAGGAAGTAGCTGTCGGCCATAGCAGCTCTCATGGGCAAGTCCTCTGTCACTCAGAAGGTCATGACCTTTAGTTTCTCCTTCTATTCAGTGACAGTAAGTTGACCTTCTCACTGTATGGAACCTGTCACACCGAAAATAAAGTTCTATCTCTGGTATCAGGTTATAGAGCAGGGGGAGCTGAGCAGATTGATATATAGCTTTATGGGAAAACATTCAGTATAACTTGTAAGGAGTCCAGTGGGCGGTCCTACTTGGTGATTGACAGCATTTCCTGTATAGAACTTGCTGTCAATCACTGAGTAGAACCGCCCACTGGACTCTTAAGACTAAAATGGCAGAGTTTTAGATCAATAAGTTAGAAATTATCCAGAATCTTTTCCCACAAAACTATATCAATCTGCTCAGCTCCTCCTGCTCTTTAACTTGGTACCTGAAGATCGGATTGGAATTTCTTCATGACGGGTTCCCCGAGGAGAGGCCATCAATACAAAAGGACTGGAGAAAAGAGGCTGTACAGGATTAGTAAAACATGGCCGCTTTCTTCCAAAAACAGTGCCACAGGTGTCTCCAGGTTGTGTCAGGTATTGCAGCTCAGCTCTATTCAGCGTGGCTGAGGTACAGGCATAGCCCATGAACAGTCTATAGCTATTGATTTTTAGGAACTTCTTTGGTCACATTAGTAATGGAGGAAGAAGCTAACATCAATGGAGGTTATAAAATCCTGAAAAGAAATGCAAAATCTTCATCTTAGATGAAGCGCCACTTTTCTCTAAAGGCTGCATCTGGTATTGCAGATAAGCACCATTCACTTGGTTACGTTAATAATGAGCCCTGTTCATATGAGCCTCCAATCTGGGGCAGAATGGGTATTGCCCATTGTTTGTATGTATGTATGTTATGAGACACGACCGACACACGTGTTACCCAGCTTTTCCAGACTCCTGAAGAGAAATCAGTCTCATCTAGTTCTGCAGCATATCTGTCCTGCTCTGTGTGGATACATAGCTCAGTGTATGCAGCTTCTCATGGAGCATTAAGGCTGGTTTCACACGGGCGTTGCGGGAAAAGGCATCTCTTCTGTCTTCATCTGTGCTGTGAGCAATAGGACCTTTGATGACGTCACTACGCTCATCACATGATCCATCACCATGGTGATGGATCATGTGATGGACTATGTGATGAACGCAGTGACGTCATCAAAGGTCCTATTGCTCACAGAAGAAGACAGAAGAGAAGCCGGCTGCGCGAACAAGTGGATTAAGGTGAGTTTAATTTTATTTATTTTTTTAACCCCTCCAGCGCTATTGTACTATGCATTCTGTATTCAGAATGCTATTATTTTCCCTTATAACCATGTTATAAGGGAAAATAATAATGATCGGGTCTCCATCCCGATCGTCTCCTAGCAACCGTGTGTGAAAATCGCACCGCATCCGCACTTGCTTGCGATTTTCACACAGCCCAATTCACTTCTATGGGGCCTGAGTTGAAAAATGCAGAATATAGAACATGCTGCAATTTTCATGCAACGCACAAGTGATGCGTGAAAATCACCGTTCATGTGCAGAGCCCCAAAGAAATGAATGGGTCGGGATTCAGTGCGGGTGCAATGCGTTCAACTCACGCATCGCATCCGCGCGGAATACTCGCCCGTGTGAAAGGGGCCTAAGGGTTAAGGTCGTTAATACTGATGGTGGGATAGGGGAATTTACAACCTGGTGGTTTTGTGAAATCTGCTGGGGAGTCTGCGTGTAGCACCATGAAATTACACTTCTGTTTTATTTATCTATCGATCTATCTATTATCTATCTATCTCATATCTAACTATCTGTCTGTCTCTATCTATATTTAATATATTTCTTACTCCCGTTGACTTGCCATGATCCGTCCTCATCACGTACACACAGTTTTATTTGTGTCTGATGCTAGAACGTTACTCTTAGATGCAGAAATGAGGCCCGCCCTCCATCAGAAATATTGTCCCTGAGGGTGTGGGTACAGCACATGGCTCCCGGTGACTATGACTAAAACTATTCCATTAATAAAAGTTGTGAACAGTGGAGGAATTATCTGGATTTTCCAGTTCAGTTTCTTCATGTTTTCCAGGTTCATAGAGAATTTCAAGAATTAACATTCTGTTCAAAACCTATTAAATGTGTGACAAGTAGACATGGCCATAGCAGTACCTTCTGTATCCTCACAACAGTACTCCTACCAGGATTGTAACATGAGACTCACACCAGTTAAGGCGCCCTCTCCCCAAGGAGAGATCGTATCCCCCAAATCCTGACTTGGCCTCTCACCCAGTTAAGCCAGTACTCTCTCTGCGCTGATGAGGGGGTAATCACCCCGAAACAGCTGTCTGCAGATGAGAGGCAGGCTTATTTAATATCTGACTTTTGTCTCAAGACCTATTTAACGTGTTAAAGGGGTCGTCCGAGTTATGAAAAAAAATAATATAGCACTGAAAATCTGATATATAACTGAGCTAAGCAAGTTTTATGCAAAAAAAAAAAATATATATATTAACTAATTTCCCTGGTTCTTTTCTGGCCCTTTGTTTACATGCAATAAAAACAATCTCTGCCCCTCCCCCCGCTCTGCTAAGGGAGTGGCTACAAGTGCTTCCCTGAGTGACATGTCTGCCTGCTGGGAGACTCTGCAGCATGTTGTATGTGTAGAACTACAAGTCCCAGCTGTATAGTGACACTGCTAATACACATAGGATCTTCCCCCTACCTTCTTGTGCAATGTTCTCTCTAGTCTGTCAGCTCCAGTGCCCAGCATTGTCTCCTCACTGCTTGCTACCCAGTCTGTGCAGCTGAAGGGGTTAAGAATCCTAGGAGAGGAAGTGCAGTGAAGGGGGCGTGGCCAGCACAGGGACCTCTCCTTTACAGGCTTGTAAGCAAACTTTATCAGAGCAGGGAGAGAAGCTGACATCACAGGTCATGTGACCCTCAGTGAAATCTGAGAAACCAGGCACTGGAGATAAAGTGAGTTAATTGGAAAGCTGTTATATTTGCTTAGTTAGGAACATAGAAAGAACAAAAAAATAACTCGAATAACCCCTTTAAACACTGACTTATAAGATAGCTGCCTTACATCTGGTGGCATCAGAGGCGGAGCTTGTTAAGAGCTCATTTGAATTCCTTTCTTCCCAGAATTCCAGAGGAGCATGGATGGCCTATAAGTCTCCTCATGCCGATTAAGGCACTCTCCCCAAGGAGGTATATCACCCCATCAAAACATGAGACTCCCCAAATACGAGGATTCCTGTCTGACCAACAAATCAGGCAAGACCCATAGAGTCAGATGCCATATTTTTTGCGCACCTGATGATGAGACGCACCTGGATTTTAGAGGAGGAGAATAAAAAAACAAATAATGTCATCAGACATTAATAAACCCCCAATCTTCATTAAACCCTCAAACTACACTCTCAATCTTCATCATTATCCGACCTCCATAATAGACCTCAGGTCAGACCCCCACATCAGACCTTGGATCAGACCCCCATATCAGATCAATCCCCCCCTCCCTCCCATGTCAGGGCTTAGATCACACACCCATATATTAGACCTCAGATCAAACCCCCATATTAAACCTCAGGTCAGGCCCCCACATTAGATCAGACCCCCATGTCAGACCTCAGATCAAACCCTATCAGAGCTCGCATCAGACCTCAGATCAGGGATAAATACATTTTACTTACCTCTCCTCCGCTACTCCTCTCTTGGTCTAGTGGTCTCTGCTGCAGTCGCGCTCCCTGATCTTCTCTGTGCCCGCGTTGCACTTTGACCTGATGGCATGCAGCGTCAGGTGATAGTGTGCGCACTACACACTGCCATTTTCTCCCCAAAAGTGCGTCTTATAAAGCAGTAGATACAGTAATCAACATGCACTGGATCTGTCGATATCTGGACAGTGTGAATTGTTCGATTATGGGGCATTTTGGCTGTAAATATGGGCATACATTGGCTGATACCTTTTTAAGGTAGTTATTCTGCACTAAAAGAATTCGGGCAGCTTTACTGCTCATCAA